>NW_018742410.1:1217500-1532500 GCF_001683475.1 Chenopodium quinoa | reverse complement strand
CCCTAAACCCTAAACCCTAAACCCTAAAACCCTAAACCCTAAAACCCTGAAACCCAAAACCCAAAAACCCTAAATCCTAAACCCTGAAACCCAAAAACTTTAAACCCTAAAACCCTAAACCCTAAACCCTAAACCCATGTAAACCCTGAACCCTAAACCCATGTAAACCCTAAACCCTAAACCCATGTAAACCCTGAACCCTAAACCCATGTATTAATATAATGTAAGCATATAGTTTCACATAATTTGTTAATGACATAAATAATTATATTCAGGGTTCATGGTTACGTTATTTTTGATAATTAATAATTAATAAATTACGTAACCATGAACCCTGAAAATAATTATTTATATATCATTAACAAATTACGTGAAACTATATGTTTACACTATATTAATACATATAATTATGTTTTTATGTAACGACAGAAATAATTTTCACAACTAACAGAAATAATTATGTATTTATGTGGTTCTTCGGGCTGAATAACCACAGTCTCACGAGGAGGAGAAGGTATATTCTCTAAATGCATGTCATCTCTTCCTCCATCACCATCTACATTCAAACACGTAGGTAGTTACTTGTTGATATTGAATTCAAATTAAAAGCTTTTTTCTAATTTATACATTACATTACCTTCTTGATGATCTCTAGAAGCATCATCTCTTACTTGTTTAGTTCCAGCCTCAGAATGTTGTTGTTGATCTTCCCCACCCTCACAAGACCAAAAGAAGATTTATTTCCTCCTTGTTGTCTCCTCTGTCTCTTACCACGCCATTGTCTCCCCTCAACTTGAATCCTATTTAATATGTGTCGCTGATTTGACAATCATTGAATTCTGTAGAAAGACCCAATGTCTTGCAATAAAGTATTGCAAACCTGTTCTTGAGACTCTAGTTGATTGCTATATGCATTATTAAATTGTTGCATGGACTGTAGTCTGATCCTCCTATTCTCTTCCATACTAAAAACTGTAATTAAAAATATAAATAAAATAAAGAAAAAGAAGCGTATAAAAAGCTTGGACACACAACCAAACTGAATCTACAGTCTTTGAAGCATAAATCATTGGAAAAAGCCATACATGTGCAAAAAAAATCAAGTATCCCAAACAAAGATGTCAATAAAATAATACTAGAAATTCATCAATACATAAAAAGAATATCTAATTCAACAGTTAGCAAGAGAATGTCATATAATCATACTAGCTTTTAATGCACACAATGCATGCATGACATCACGTGCATAAATGATACTTAAATAATAATATGTTTAATAATTAATAAATTACGTAACCATGAACCCTGAATATAGTTATTTATATATCATTAACAAATTACGTGAAACTATATGTTTACATTACATTAATACATATAATTATGTATTTATGTATTGACAGAAATAATTTTCACATTATCTTTCTCATGTAAATAATTCAATGTAATGTATAAATTAGAAAGAAAAAAACTTTCAATGCGAATTTAATATTAACAACTAACAACCTGCGTGGTTGAATGTAGATATTGACGTGAGTTTTATGTTTAATGTATCTAATGAGTGTTTTATTGATCGGCGATGAGGAGCTAGCAAAAAAGTTTTGCTATACCTTAGAAGTGCGGGGTGTGGGCAATGTGGGGATGTGGAGAATGGTTGTGAGCGGAGTATGATATGAAATGGGGTTGTAAAATCTATTTCGAATTTGGATAATGTAAGATCAATTGGAGATGGGCCGGGAATAAAAGAATCATAGACAATTAAGTATACAAATTACGTAACGAAGACATGTATAGTAATAATTTACAATAAGCCACACATAGTACAATAATACATCATCAACCAATTATTGCACTCTTCATTGTCATCTTCATCTCCGGCTCCTTAAGCATTAAAGATTGTTGATCAATATAATGTAGGGGAAAAAGTTAAATAGATTAAAGAGTTTTTATATTATATATCAAAAGGAAATAATAATATAAATACTCACCTAAAAGATAACCTTGTGCACGTACCCAATCTTCATAATAAGCAAGAAATCTATTGTCATTGATGTAAGGGAAACCCTCCAAGGATTAATCAATTTTATACCATACTAAAAGTGGACTTGGAGGGAACCGAAAATATGGAAATAGCTAGACTGTTACGAGCCAATGCGGCAAGTTGTAGATATCGTGGAACACCACAATTTTTACACCACCATAACACAACGAGTTTGGACTTATGATCAACATTTTTTTCTTCTAACTAGAGATCAAGTTGTGATTTTTCACAATACTTTTTGTTAGGGCTGGCAATCCCTAACCCGACCCAATAACCCAACCCGAAGTTACTGAGAGAAGCCCGAACCCGACCCGAGCCGAACCCGAACAACCAGAATTCGACCTGATTTGACCCAAAGTTCATATTTCATAATAATATTAAGTTTTACACTATTTTTGATAGTTTCTAAGCATAACCCGAAATTGACCAAAAATTTGACCCGAACCCGACCTGCTAACCTGAATTGTCACCTCTACTCTTTGTTGCCTACTATTTATCCAAGAGCTAAAGTTAGCCATTCGATCACCACCACTAGCAAGAGAAACATGACATATTGTATTTTCACCAACCTTGCCACTTTGACCAACTCCCCCAGGCCGCCATCAACATCTCTATAATCCTTATGAAAACTACACAAAATAGATTTTATTTGTGACACGTACTCTCTTTAGCATGTGTTAAAAAATAGTTTAGGGTTCAGGGTTTGGTTTAAGTTTAACCCAAAAATCCTGAACCCTAAACCATAAACCCTATTATTAATTTTTAAAAAAAAAAACTATTGGAAAAATTAAAACTAATAATCCCACCTTTGCCTCATCTTTTCAAAATAATCCCACCTTTGTACTTTCTGGAAACAATCCCACCTTTATACCCCATATTCTCAAAATGAGCCATTTTACCTACAACCTGTTTAACAAGTTAAATTTTTAATTTTATTTTTAAATCTCTCTCCTCCCATTTCACCACCCCCTCTCATGAAAACCCACCATAACCACCACCACCCTTCCATAACCACCACCACATCACCACCTAAGTGACCTAACCCCTACTCCCACCACTGACCCACTACCCACGAGCATGAGAAAGCTACAAGCTGCTTTCAATCCATGGCTACAAGCTCCAATACTACTCCAATGGAGCCCACAAACTATCAAAAAAATCCCTTTTCTTCTTCCTCACTATCATCAACAACATCAACAACAAAATCATCATCTTCAATTCATACATCCCACTTCACAAAACACAGCTCCGATTCGTTCCGGGTTGATGTCGAAACTTAAAATTTTTCGGGCAACCCAACTACCCCGTTCAGCCCCAGCCACCCCTAAACCCGATCACCTCATTCAACCCCACCACCCCTAAACCCGACCACCCCATTCAACCCCAGCCACCCCGAAACCCATAAACCCAACCACCCTAGTCAACTCCAACCACCCGCAAAACCTCACGTGAACCCGACCACCACAAGTTCACATCCACCCTAAAACCCCTAACCACAACCAACCCAGCCACCCACGAAACAATTCGGCGGGAAAAGAGGTGGTTAGCTTTGCTGGGGAAAGGGGTATGGCTTCTCCGGCAAAGAAGAGGGGTAGGCTACTCAGGCATGGGGTGGTGGTTTAGATGGAGGTTGCCCTAGTTTCTCAATTGAGAAACAAGTCATGTATCTCAAAATGGCATAAGTGTAAATAAACTGAACTTTGTTAATATTTTATTATTTATTGTTGTACTTTTTTTCCATCTTCTTTCATCATCTTCTCATCCAACCTGTCTCCATCTTCTTCTTCAATCCCAAACCACGACCCACAAACCTCCACCTCCACCTCCATCTTCTTCCATAATCCTCAATCCCAAACCACGACACATAAACCTTCATCTCCATCTTCGTCCTCAAGCTTTCCTCTCGTGAACCGCTGAACCACCGCTTTCACCATCGTAATTCAAGCCGCCGAATTTAACGTAAACCCTAAGAAATAATGGAGAAATTTATGGTATGGTTAACCCCAAAGGGTATGAATGTTATTCTCCTCCATTGAAGTCGATTGCCGTGTACAATTTCACCATTGAAATACATGCTTCTCCATTAAAGCTCTTCTGCTTTGCTAAAACAGTTTATCCATTTATTAGACAATTTTACAATTTTAACCCAATTTATTCGCTGAAATGACAAATTTACCCCTTTGAGATATATAATATGTTTCTCATGTTGAGAAACTTGAATTTTCTCATTTAGATGGGTGTAGGGAAGAAGAAAAAGGGACGAGAAAGAAAGGGTTGTATATCTTTTTTTTTAAATTAATTTTTTTTTTTTTTATAATTATTTCAAAAATAAAAATAGTCTAATGAGAAAGTAACACATGGCAACTAACCTTCTTTTACAGGTTATCAATTTAATTATCCGGTTAAAGCCCGTTTTGAGAATATGGGGTATAAAGGTAAAATTGTTTCTCGAATACGCAAGTGTGGGATTGTTTTGAGAAGATGAGACAAAGGTGGGATTATTAGTTTCAATTTTTCCTAAACTATTAACCCCACTATCTTCCTTTTACTAACTCTGATTCATATTATATGCAACTTTAGAGGACACACAAACTCCTAAACAACCCCTAAACCCTAAACCCTAAACCCTAAAACCCCTAAACCCCCCCTAAACCCCTAAACCCCTAAACCCACCCCTAAACCCCTAAACCCTAAACCCCTAAACCCTAAACCCTAAACCGTTAACCCCTAACCCCTAAACCCTAAACCCCCCTAAACCCTAAACCCTAAACCCTAAAACCCCTAAACCCTAAACCCTAACCCCTAAACCCCTAACCCTAAATCCTAAAACCCTAAACCCTAAACCCTAGAAACCCTAAACCCTAGAAACCCTGAACCCTGAACCCCTAAACCCTAAACCCTAAACCCTAGACCCTTCACCCTAAACCCTACACCCTAGACCCTAGACCCTAGACCCCAAACCCCAAACCCCTGACCCCTAACCCCCGAGCCTAGAACCCAAAACCCTGAACCCTAAAACCCTGAACCCCTAAAACCCTAAACCCTAGACCCTAGAACCCTAGAACCCTAGACCTTAGACCCTAAACCCTAAACCCTAAGCCCTAAAGCCTAATATACATCTTACATTAAATATGAAACTAAAATCTATTTCTAATATAGCACATTTAATATCTTGAAATTATGATCCTATGACATGCAAGTAATGCTATACAATATGGGTTTTTCTTAATATTCTTACACGTTTTCCTTTTAATTTCTTCTTACCATTCAAGTTTTCCTTTTTTACGCTTCAGCTTATCTCCTTTCAACCACCATCTTAATCGTATTAGCACATATTTTGCATAACATTTTTAGAGATATTTTTATGTCAATCTTATTGGGGATTTTTCAGGTGATGTCAAAAATGCTTAATTAGAAATTTATATTAGGAGAGGGAATAAGGGTTGATGATAAGGGTTATAGATTTTATTTTTGGCAAATTACATAAGCCGATAAAAGTTTGAAATTGACGTAATTTGACATATATATTTACTTCTTTTTTTTTTTTTAAAGCTTATATGGACAATTTGGGGGAGTTCAAAAGTTGGACACCAACTTTTTACTCTCCTCCTCTTTTTGGCTCCGGCACTAGAGTTCAAAACTAAAATCTAGGACACTGTACTAGAGTAGAGAATAATCATGTCTGTGATTACTTGATGAATCCGAATTAAGAGATAAATCAAGCGTTACTAGAGTCATTTTTGTCACTAAAAAATAAAAGTTCAAGGTCTGCTCAAACAGCTTCATATAGGAAACTCTAGCAAAAAGCCAAATATTGACAGCAGAATAATATTTACAAAAACTGCAGGGATTTCAAACAGCTAAAATCCTTTTGATGAGCAGCATTTTAGCCATAGGTCCAATCATTTTGCAATTCATCCATCATAGTTAACAAGCTATAATCAGAAACCTACCTGCAAAACATCAATTTTCGGTAAGTTTGCCAGAATATACATGTAAATCGCGAATGTCAGATGATAGAATGTAGTTTAATACTTTAATGTGTGACTTTTACCTCATGGCGCGGGATGATTCAGGGACTTGCTTGGAAATAAGCTTAGCAGTATCTTTCCACCAAGTGACTTCTACCTCCTTTTCTTGAAGCTTTTTCGTCATGCGTTCTAGATGAGCTTCGAGTTCTTTTATCCGTTCTTCTTGTCTTGTTTCAAGTACCTCATGTAATCGTCTCTCAAGTTCAAGAGGAGGAACACCACAAAACTCTGTGTTGTCAACATACTGGGGATCAATAACTTCTCCAGTGCTCATGCTAACACTTCCAATAGCAGTGTTTTCAGAGGGTATCTGTCAAATTGATGTTTCAGCAGTCAATTACAAAGTTACTGAAGCTAATGAATAAATGATCTAATTTTTTTCAGCTGTTCAGAAGTGCAGGCAGCAGAAGACATGAGATAAAACTAGAAAATGTTTCAAGGTACAGAGTATGCTTTATCTCTAGGTATAGAACTTCACGAGGCACATATATTGCAACTTTATACACAATAATTGACAGGAAAGACCAACGCAAACAATTGAATCGTCTCAAAGTGTTTTGGTTTAAGTTTGCAGGTCATGGAATCATTGACAGAGATGTTTAAAGACAGCATATCAATATAACTCAAATTACAGGGCCACAACTAGCAATATTATCATACATTGATAAATGAGATGTAAATCCAGATAATCAGTGCTAAAACAACCGTAGACAAATTAATTCCACAACGGCACAACCTGGCACACCAGCCTATAGTATAGAATACTCTATACAGATGTAGGCTGCTAGTATTAATGATATATACGCATCAGAAGGAATTACAGAACACAGAATGTATCCAAGAGCATAACAAAGTAAATATTCCAAAACCCCAAGGCACTCAAAGAGTCAAAGTTGTATACCTCAGTAACTTCCTGTTGTAGGTCTGATGACTCTCCTGTCTCTACATACCCTCCTGCATCTACATCAAGCTGCATTCGATCTAATTCAGCAGCTAATTCTGCCTCAAGGTGATTTATACCTTCCACAAACTCCTCTTTCTGATGGATGTCACAGTGTAGAGCACATGCACAAGTGTTTCCAGATCCTTGTTGACTAAGTGCATGATCCTCCACGGAGTAATTACTAAGGTTGTCGATCGTAGTGCTCACAGCATATGCATTATCAGAATCGGATGGTTTTGGGGTTGTGCCTTTGCTTTGGTTCCCCTCTTTGAAACTTTCTAAAAAGACTTCCATTTGCTTACGCAATTCCACAGTTTTATCGAGCTCAGTTTTGCTAGCAGCAATAAGGGATAGCAAACCAAGTCCCGCGGCCAAATTGAAGCTCATCTCCTGACTTTGAAGTCCTAACGGAAAATTGAAATTTACTTTCAGAACATCACACTATCACTCTATATAACATGCAGCAATTGTTCACTTCATACTAATTTATCTAATTATGATAACATGATGTATAACTTTTTTCTAAACAAAACCACCCATGTCTATAAACATGAAGGATAACCCCTTTACTAGCTTGGAAACAGATTGAACATGCATTTTAAGAGTATATATCACCTTCATCTTGAAAGTTTAAGATGTGAAGTCAAAGATCATGGCAGCAGTATAAATTGTGCTTTTATGAGTCTTTGTTTCCTCTGTTTTGTATGATTCACCCCTTGGACTCAATTAGACAACTTATAATTCAATAACTCAAAGATCATTGCAACTGTAAACCTGCATGGTCGCACGTAGGTTCACCTATATATGTCCTTTCGCTTCTTCCCTTTCGCGAGTTATGCCTAGGCTCTAAGACCTCTAATGCTTTTGTTCACCTAAAAGGCTAAAACCTTACAAAATTTTGCCTAAACAACCACGTCAAATATAAATTGCAAGTGTTGTTTGCAACTTAAAATGTAGTTTGATTGAAACAATAGGTCTAATACAAAGTGTACTAGATTAGAATACAGTTGGTCGTACACTTTCATGTTACAACTATAATTAATTAATTATAGTTTTTGCATAGTAGAAAATTACAATTTTAGAAAGATGTAATTCAAAAAGTGCACCTAATTACACTTCAATTTTGTAGATACTCTGTAGCACAACATTAGCAACACAATTTTCACTCACCGGAGAGATTATTATGTATAAATGTATAGTAGTACACCTTAAGAACTACGAGTAACGATAAAGATTACGTACATTTCCTAAAATGGTGACTACGTCAAAAAATGGTAATAATATTAGGACTTTTTTCCAAACTAAGCTTTATTACCAAAGTATTTTGCAAAGTGGACTCGTGGCAAAACTATTTACCAAACTAGGCTTCCAGGGTCCAACAGCGTTTTATACCCTGGTTTTTTAAAAAAAATATTCAACGAGTAAAACGCTGTGTGAGACAGCATTTTACATGTTGACTTTTTTAAAAAAAAAATCGTAATTTTTTATTTTAAAATAAAAATAAATAAATAAATAAAATTACACTAAAAACGCTGACTAAATTTTTTATTTTTTTTATATTGTTAATTTCAGATTTTAAAATAAAAAAAATAAAAATAAAACAATTACACCAAAAACACTGACTGATTTACTGAATATACAATTAAGAATTTTAAAAAAAAAGTTCAACTAAAAACGCTGACTGAGTCAGCGTATTTAGTGTAATTTTTATTTCTTTTTATTTTAAAATCTGAAATTAACAATTTTAAAGAAAAAAAAAAATTAACTTAAAACGCTGACTAAGTCAGCATTTTTTGTGTAATTTTTTTTTTTTCAAATCTGAAAATAAGAATTTAAAAAAAAAATTAAACTAAAAACGCTGACTGAGACCGCGTTTTTAATGTAATTTTTTTTTTTTTTTTTAAATCAAAAATTACGAAATTTTTTTTTTTTATAAAAAAGTCAACCTGTAGACAGCGTTTTACTCGTTGAATATTTTTTAAAAAAAACAGGGTATAATTTATTTTATTTTAAAATCAAAAATTACGAATTTTTTTTTTTATAAAAAAATCAACATGTAAAACAGACAGCGTTTTACTCGTTTATTTTTTAAAAAAAAACAGGGTATAAAACGCTATCCGAGACAGCGTTTTACCGTGGAAGCTTAGTTTGTTAAATAGTTTGCCACAAGTCCACTTTGCAAAATACTTTGGTAATAAAGCTTAGTTTGGAAAAAAATCCATAATGTGCTACGGAGTAGATATTTTTAAGTTCTGGATTTTTATCTCTGGAAAATGGCATGCATATGCATTATGAAGGCTAACTATAAGCAATTGAATACATTTCCTATAATAATACGTTCTTCAATCTTCATACCAGTATTAATTTAGCAATGTACTCATACCACGGATTAAAAATTGATTTTTTTTTTTCAAAGTTAAGATTGAACTGTTTTAAATATTTCTTCCATTGGTTCTAAAAAAAAAAATCAGAATAAGGAATACTTAAAATTAGTAGATAATGAAACGGTACTTAGCAAGAATAAACGCCAATAATTGTGTACAGGTAAAAAATTAATTCGCCACTCTTTAAATTTAACATATAAACGTAATTAAGTGAGCTATAATTCTACTAATCGAGTAATCGTAAACATTTAAAATCACAAGAATTCCATTATTTAATCATAATACTCGTATCACAATTGAATTATTAGCTACTAACTAGTTTAAATTTAAAAGTCACCTGAAACATTGATTCTCCGGCGATCATCGGACTTCCGCCGCGAAATCTCCGGCGAAAATTCGTCACTGATCTGAACTTTCTCTCTCCTTCCACCGCTACGACATTTTCTGGCAATGGCAAGCAACCGATAAACCACCACACGTGCGGGAGAGTAACACACTGTCCTACAACCTTCTTCGTCTTCTCCGGCGGCCGTAATTACACCTTCTTCTCGCCGGGATTTCGCCGTCTTCGTACGATTTTCTTCTCCGCCGCTGTTTGCGGTGTTTACCAGCCGCATTTTTAGGTATGAAGTTTACTGGATCAAATCAAATTTATTGTTGCAGTAGCAGCTAGGAGTACTCCGCTATTTATATGGAAGAGATAATGAGAGATTTTGTAATTCAATATTAAGATTAATAAGAGGTAAATGGGGTAGTTCTAGCAGTCTATTTGATTTACCTTTTGTCACAATTTCAGGAATTGGTAATAGCATTAATGAAAGAAAATATGTAACATAAATAATGACATCCAAATAATGTAACACGGATTTGATTAAACCGATATCGTTACTGTGTTTGGTTTGTAGGTATGGTAACAATTACCATTACTTAAAGGTAATGATTACCCTTCATTTAGGTAACAAATACCCTTACCCTCCTCTTAACAAATACCCTTTTTTTTGTTAAACCAAATAAATGAAAAGGTAATAGCTAAATGATTTTTTTCCCCCTCTTATTTGTTTCCTTTCCACTCCATTTCCATTGTTCAAACCAAACGTCCCCTTAATATTAATGAGGGTATATAACATATTCAAACAATATTCATAAGTGTTACGAGTGTCTTTTAAAATTTTAAAAGGTAGGAATACATTTAAAAAAAGCAATATATAATACATGTGTAACTTTTTATCACTTTAAGATATTTTTACTAAGTTGATATTATGACATTTTATATTAATACCAACTTAAAAACATATTTCATAATTAAATTATTTTTACCACGTTAGAAAGATTAAACTATATAGTCGATGTTAATACTAATACTCCATATATGAATAATGAAAAAAGAAAAAAGTCAAACATAAGACTTATTCTTGAAATATATAATTAACTTTTTTTTTTTTAATGATAATTGATTGTTGTTTTCTAATTGTGGGAAGTGGTTTGGGGTTTGGGGTCTAGGGAAATGGGGAGGGTGAAGATCCGAACCCGATGGGGATTTTCGAAGCATTGAATTTTGAAGTCGAGATGGAATTTGAAAATTCTAATAATCATATTATAATTTCGAAACCAAGTGGGGTTTTATTTGAGTTATGAATAAAAAATATGATGGAATTCGAAATTTAATTTGTTATTAGAATGTTTATTGGATCTGTAAATCAAGTGGGTTTGGTTATTGGGCTGAAGTTTAATTTGTTTGTAAGATAATTAAGATTGTTTGCAACTAGCTCATAAAATCCCCTGTGTTCTAGCCAATGCAATTATTGTACTCCTTCGATTTTATTTTTATAAATACTTCACTTGTATTTACGCAGAGTTTTATCTAATATTATACTATATATGTGGATATCAATTGACTATTGGTGTAGTGGTGATTGGGACTACATTTGGTAAGGAGGATTGCGTGTTCGATCCTCCGCAACAACAATTGAGAGGGGATTGGAACCTAACCACCCAAAACTGATCATCGAATCCGGATTAGCCCAAAAGGGTAAATCGGGTGGAACACAAAAAAAAGAAAATATACTATATATGTGGATAGTTAAATTATTTTGATAAAACTATATTGTGAGTTTGTGACCATGAAAGAGATAGTATGTGAAAGAAATGATTTTTTTAATTATTTAAATGGGAACATGAAAGAAAGATAAAATGTTAAAATATTATAGGTGGGTTTTTAGGAAAGTGAGAAATAATAAAATCAGTACTCCCTCAATGTTTTTTAAAGTGTTACACTTTGACCAAATACACATATTGAGACACGATTTTGATCGTTAATTTATTAATACTCGTATTATGAAAATATACCCAATATGACAAATCCGATAATGTATTATACAATAACATTTTTTAAAAAATTAGTAAAATAATCAAGTCTAAACCATCATGTAAATAGTGAAAAAAGTCAAATTGTAACACTAAAAAAACGGAGGTAGTAAATTATCAAATATAGTATTTTCAAAAAAAAAAATTAATAAATATAGAAGTGATACATTTAAAAAAAAAAATAATAATAATAAAATAAAAAAAAAGGTATATGAAACATTAATAAAAACAGAGGGTTTATATCTCTATTATATATTTGATAATTCAATATATTTGATTATTAATCGAAAGACTTATGAATATGCATATTGACCAAATTCTTAAACTAATTAGCATAAATTTGGTAATGGTTTCTGTCAAAAAAAAAAAAAAAAAAAAAAAAAAAAAAAAAAAAAAAAAATTGGTTATGGTTAAGTTTTGGCGGGAGAAAGAGAGTTGTGGAGGTGATATAGATTAGGCTTGTACCAACTTAGGTGTTGTTTGGTTGGAGGTAAAATACATGGGAAATTCTATTTCTTAGGAAATGGATATAACATGTGTTGTTTGGTTGACACAAAAATATAAAATTGGGGAGAAATAGAAATTCCAAGGAAAGTTTGAATTCCCATGAAACATGGGAAATCAGTCATATTTCCCATGATTATTATAGGGCCTACTTGCATTATTAGCACTAATAGTCTAATCTCTTTCTATCTCTCTCCAAAGTTGTTCACTTAATTAAAAAAAAGAAAAAAAATAAAAAATCAAGCTAACTAATGAAATATAGGAAATCAATTCCTAGGAAATTTAAGTTCCTACATCTTCAACCAAACAAACAAATGTCAATTCCTAGGAAATGAACAAGAGAAATTATTTTCCATAAAATATAATTTTTCATATCAACCAAACAACACCTTAATTTTACAAGACTTGCCACAGGCTCAGCAAAGTCTACTAGTACTCCCTCCGTCTCTTATTTTTTTGCCCCATTGTAAAATTATGGGTCAAACTTTTAAAACTTTGACCATGAATTCTCGTTAATCTATACGTGATAATATATGATTTCTAACAAACTTACCATTTTGTAATGGGGCCATTTTTCCATACATTCCCTCCTGACAAAGCAAGAAAATATGGCTGCATGCAATTCTAACCAATTTGTACTTATGAATATGAATGAAGCTAACATATTATAAGGTTCATTGCTTCTTCGTGATTCTAATAAATTATGAGGGATGTTCTAGTGTATTTATTATGTCTTGCCAGAGAAAACAGATATGCTGGAGTAGTTACTTTATCATATTCTAGGGTACGAAACCTGTATATTAGAGCTCAAACTTTAAATTGAGGAGATAGATTATTTTATGAGCAATGATAAATCTATGCTTGAGATATAATAATAAGTTACAGTCGTAATTTCGATAATGACGATTTTTATTATTTTGATCGTCTAAATATAAATTAGATTTAGGAGATCGAATAAATGAATTTAATTTGTTGATCAAACAAAAGACACGTACTTTTGACATATTACATTCGTGGTTTGATCAAATGGACTATAATAGACACATTATTGGAGAAGTGGAGATTATTGGACAAGATTTTTACCTCGTTCATGCATGCTTTTGATGAGCAAATTTTCGATCCTTTACACTCAGTGGCGGATCCACGTTGATGTCTGGGGGGCACGTGCCCCCCGCCCCACAAGAAAAAAAAAAAAAAAAAAAAAAAAAAAAAAAACTGTTTTTCTGAAAAAATCGTCATTTATATTTATATAACAATTATAATCCGTATTTATCTTTAGTATCTTCAGTATTTATCTTTAGTATCTTCAGCATTACTTCAGTGGTAAGGGAGTTGTTTTGTAAATTGTGTTTGAACAAAAAGTCAGGTTCGAGACCCCTTAACTCCTCTTTTAACCAAAATGAATTTCCACTTTCATCAACACAAGGATAAGCTATTACTATCTTTCCATGATAAATTTCTTTTTTCAGTTTTCACGCCTTTTATAAACAATCCTTATTAATATGAAATACTCTCTCCGTTATATTCGATGACACTCTTCTCATTTTCATTATATAATATTTAATGCATTTATTTGGCCATTATTATATCTTGTTTATATTAGTATGAAAATTTACACTAAAATGAATATAAAAATATCATACTCCATCTGTGTTTAAGTAAATGAAACGTTTTGACTTTTTGCACAATTTATCTAATTCAGTTTGACTAATGTTTGTGATTTATACATAAGAATAAATATAGTCATGTGGGTACTTGTTGGAATCGTCTCAATGAAAAATTTATTAATATTCAATTGTTATAATTTTCATTATTAATGATATTTTGAGTCAAAATTTTACATTAGAATACGTGCACAAGAATATACCAAATTAAGTTTTCCGTATAAATTCATATGCAACTTTAATTTGACGTACAAAATTATAAATAAATAGGTGGAACCGTGGAAAGTGTATCATAGTATAATCGATATCTAGAATATAAATTATTTGTAAAAAAAAATAACCTTGTCAGTATAAATGTTTGAATTTGATTGTTAATTATTATACGACTACACAACACATTATATCCAAAATTTAATGTAGTTTGTTTGGCTGATTATATTATGTTATTACAACAACGTTAGATTGTTTTTTTAATTGTCCACTATTACCCCTATTAATATCCCTAAATCCGCCACTGTTTACACTGATGATAAATTTTGATCCAAACTATTCATCTTCTCTAAGTATTGCCTTTAAAAGTGTGTAGGCCATGTTATGTTTACCATAACATATGTAGCCAAGACTTATAGTATAGTGAATTGAGTGTGTAGGTTTTGTTTACCATAACATATGTAACCAAGACTTAATAGTATAGTGAATTGGTGATTGGTGAAGAACCACATGACTATATACCTTAGCTTAGTGGTAGAATTCAAACTTGTGACTTCATACCTCATTATTAAGGTAAGAATCCTGGCCTACTACATGAAACATCCTTGGTTAGAATTGAGAAATTAACAAGTACAAATTGTATAGAAGAAGAAAATAAATTTGATTACTTGTTACCCTTGCTTTCTTCACATTAGTTAATCTCCTTATTATATACGAGCAACTCCTAAAGTTTATCTAAAAACATGTAGAAGCTAAGTTTAGTCCAAAATTGAACCTATTAGTCCTAGTTTGAATTTATTTAGACATTTTATAGCTATCTAAAAGTAAATATATATTGAACAGTTTATACTTTCTTTCTTTTTTTATTGCAATATTTGGAGTATTACGCTTGCCAATGCACATTTTACGCCATTAATATCTTTTAGTACAACTCTAAAACATTAGTATTTTAAAAGTTTATTTATAATGGTACGTATCTAACAAAATCTGACATGAATATGTATATAATGGTAAGTAATAAGCGAATTTGGATTTGATAACCCAATGAAAGATTCCCAACACCTTAATTGTACTACATAATTCCCAAAATGCTAACTTTGCGCTTGAAATCATCTCTAGGGGCTTACTTGGTACTTTGAACTAGGGGTGCTAATCGAGCGAGTCGATTATGAGTTAAGGGGTGCTCGACTCGACTCGAAAACTTTTTTCATGTGCTCAACTCGTGCTCGTTAATATTTCGAGCTAATAAAACCTGCTCGACTCGTGCTCGTTAAAGTTTCGAGTCGAGTCGAGTAACTAACGATCTACTCGTTAAAGTTTTGGCCCTTCTAAAATTCCAGGCCTTTATTGTTTTTATTCACTTTATATAGTTTTCTTTTATTTATTATTAAAGATTTACTCTTTTTTTTTTAATAATATAAATTAACTCTTATTAAGTGTTAAATTTGTTCATGGTAATAACTTTGTTTGTAAATTCTATACTAATAAAATACATTATCGAGTTACTCACGAGCTTATCGAGTTGAGTTAGAGCTTTGCTCAACTCGTGCTCGTTAGCATCTCGAGTCGAGTCGAATTCAAGTCGAGCTAACTTGAGCCGAGTTTTGACCGAACTTTGACCGAGTCGAGTCCGGATTGCTTACGAGCTGTTCAACTCGATTAGCACCCCTACTCTGAACCATCTCATTCATTCTTTGACTCACCCAGTCACCCCTCATTACCATATACGGAGTATGTAAATGTCTTGCTTTTGCTCTAGAAAAAATAATATTGGTTGTTGTAGCCGACTCAATTAAAATAAATGCTTTATTTATTTATTTATTTTAATTTTTTTTTGTATTTTTGGTATAGGGATAAACAAGGCATTAAATATATAAACACTTGTCTTGAAAACTTATTGATTAGTGCCTTGTTTATTGATAAGGTCTTTTTTTAGGGACTAAGGGTGTGTTCTATTCACCTTATCTTCACTTATATGAACTTAACTGAACTTATTTGAACTAAGCTGAACTTATATGAACTTATTAAAACTTATTTTAATTGTAATTTAAACTTAATAACCCTTATCAGAATTTATTTTTCCTGATCTGAACTTATTTTAACTTAACTAAACTTATCTGAACTTATTAAATCTAAAATAAGTGAAAATAAGGTGAACAGAATAGACCCTAAATATGTTCATTTACTATCTATATAAATATATTTATCAAATTTGATAGTTGCATTAATTAAATCTTTGAATGAAAAATGTATTATAAGATTGATATTTTTTTTATATATATATATTTGTTAATATTAGTTGTATATGTATATATACGTATTTTAATTTTATTTTTGTGAACATGTATTACTATGTAATTATAGGTATAGATATTTTTGATCTATTTATGGATTTTATTTAATTTTATTAAATTAATAAAGATATTTAACATATCAAATAACGGAATAATATTTTAGTATATATTTATTTTTTTTGAAACACATTTTAGTATATATAATGTGTATGAAAAAAAATAAAATAATGGCCAACTAGAAAGGAATGTATTATATTGTAATTAAATAATACGCAAGAAAATTTGGCAAAAAAAAGACCTTGTGGGAAAGTTTTAACTAGGAGATGACAAGTGTCGTTTCGCCTTTATTATATATAGTTTTAAATTATAGATAGATTATAGATTCTTAGTTTCACCTTTAATATTTATAGATAGATTTTTTAAAACGTGTCTTCAAAAACTTGGCAATTACATTTTGTTATTGTAATTTCACACATTTTACATTTGGTGCAAATTGTTTTACTAATGTTTTTAGGGACTTTTTACCATATATTATTTTGTGAAATACAGTAATTGATCACTATTTTTTATAGCTAGTTTTAGAAGTACCTCAAGTACCTTGAAAATTTCAATTCTCCCTTCCAATTAATTGACGTAAAATTATGTCAAATTAAGTCTATATCGCAAATTATTCTCCATTACTTATATTATATAGGTATATAACTAACTAAAGATTTTGACCTAGTGATAAGTTAGAGTGTCTATGTGCCATACTACCATAGATTACATATTACACTAATAATACTACGTATGCAAATTTTATACTACCTTCGTAATTGGTATGTTTGGCTTTATCATGATTCACGGCCACATTTCACAATCAACCCATATTATAAATCCTTTAATTTGCTCCACTTTTTATTATTTGTAGAAACTCGAAAGCTTCATTGATTTTTTTTTTTTTTTTCTCTAACTTTATACCAAAGTGACATCTCATAGGATAAGAAGAAGACTATTTGCCTATTTGGATATAGTATGAATGTATGATTAGTGTCTAATCTTAATCATAGCTTAATCTAGAAAACCATGAATTAGGTTGAACACTTATACGTGCAATATACTAGTCTTTTCATTCAAAGTGAATAAAAAAGGTATAATGCCCACAAAAGCATAACATCAACTTAAAATTCTCCCAAAAGCAATGCAAAAAATTAATTGGAGCTTAACAACACAATTGACCCTTTGATTTGATATCAAAGTACTTAAAGCAAACTTTTATTGGTCAAAGCTAATAACCTATTCATATTACTTTCTAAATTATGGCTACCAATGTATCAAACTGGCAACCTTCTAAGATATGAAATCAAATTTACCTACATTATTGGTTTTTTTTTTTTTTTTTTTTTTTTTTTTTTTTTTTTTTTTTTTTTATAGAGAAATGAAATATTAGAAAATTCGACACATTTTTTTAGGAAAAGATTAGCCGTTATTATTATTGTAAATCAAAAGCCGTCAAAGATTAGCACATTATTTTTTAGTTTTTCTGCTTTTGCTTTGTTTTTATTTCCCTTTGGATTTGTTCCTCTCTTGAATCAAAAAAAAAAAAAAAAAAATTGTATTTGATTTGTTTTTTTTTTTAAGAGAAATGAAATATTAGAAAATTTGACACATTATAACACTTTTAACACTCTTAAATCCCTATAATAATATTTTTAACACCGATAAATCCCATGAAAAAAACCCATAAATCCCCCCCAATAAAAACAACCTAAATACTAAGAGTACTTCCGTATCGAATTATTCGTAACTGTTAGACATTTTATATCAATTTGTTGCAATTCAAAATAGAGGCAGTAATAGAAAACTCCAGGACAAAGCTCAGATCTCCCAATTTTCGACATTTTATCTATCCAAAATTCTAAAATTCTTTCTCTCTCATAGCCCACCACGTTGTGTTCCTCTCTTTGAAAGCGAAGTCATCTGTAGTTGTTGCAAGTGTGAAGGAGAAGAAAATAATAATGTTTTTTAAAGAATACCCTAGTAAATTGGAGCTTTCTTAGTTCTGCAGCAATTTTTTTAATGATCTGTTAAATTGTGCGTATATATAACGATCTGGGTAACATCAGATGAAATGGGTTGACATTATTTCTTGTAATTAGTTGTTGGATTTTCGATTTCAATTGGGAAAAATGGCGCTTTTTAGGAAGTTCTTCTACAAGAAACCACCTGATGGGTTGTTGGAGATTGCTGAAAGGGTTTATGGTATGTCTTTATTTTTGGTTTAAATTTGCAATTTTTGATTTTTTTATTCAACAATTTTTAGGATGATTTGATACGGGGTTTGATATTTTGTGTTGAATTTGATGTGATTGTAGTATACTTTTGTGGATTTGATGATTTGAACTTTGAAATGAGGCCTAGAAATTGATGGGGTTTGTTGGAAATTGCATCAACTTTTTGATTGGTGATTATGGTTGTTGTGAGTGTGATTAAGGGTTGCAGTTATTAGATAAATGCGAATGGAGGAAAAGGATATTTGTAGACAACCAAGGGAGATAAAAGACTTGGTTCGTGCAACCGTCCCCATACTTTTGGCCATTTCGATTACGGCTTTGGTATTGTTGAATGGTCTGACTAATCACCTTTGGACCTGCATTTGTTTCTGTTGAGCTATGGTTTAGTTGTTATTAGTGAGGGTGATTTGGAATAGCTCAGATACGGATCTTCTTCTGATTCGTATGTTACACAAGTATGGAGGAGTTTGTATTGTTTGTGTTGTGGTGTCATTGGATTATAATTAGTTGGACTGTAGCTCATGAATGCGGAATCGATTTAGCTAATGGCTGGAATTGTGGAAACCCATTTCTATAGTCTTTGGTTTGTAGTAGCAAGGCTATAAGTTATTTGGAATTCAACATTTCCATAAATTAGGTGGGTATATATCAGGTTTCAGTAGCTTACTTGCTGTGTATCATCTTAGCTAATTGGATCTTCCATGCTTTTTCTGTCATTATTACTGGGGTATTTGTAAGTGTAGTCTGGTTTTAGTCATATATAATTCTCAACTGATGCTGCTGAGTTTTGGCTGAGTCTTTTCCTTGCTAGTTATTTTCAAATGGCTGGTGATTGTCTATTTGTCTGTTGCGTAGTCTGGTTTTCTTAGAATATTTTATCAATGTGGGTTGGTTTTGGATAGTACTTAATCTCTATGTCTGTGCTTTATTTTATATGTTGCTGGAAACATGTTTTGTGAGATTTTGTATCTTCCCTATGTGGTCATGTGTATAAAGAAGTTTCATTGTATTAATAGAGTAAGGGTACGAGCTATTGATTCTAGATTTCTAGGTGCTAGAGCCTAAACATCAGATACTAACTAACTTGCATGAGTAGCTGTCTACTTGTATAATGTGGAGTAGAGTGTAATGAAATCATGATTGTTACATTCTTGATAAGAGGCTATGAGCTTTGAGAACCTTGTATTTGCCCCTTTTGGCTCACTTGTAAGTTGTGAAGTTAAGACAACTTATGCTACTTGTTCTCTTCACCTTGTTCAGGAACTTATTACTTATTCTTATTAGAATTAGACTAAATTGACCAAGGCTAGAAAAGTTTAGACCTCACCAGTGTGGTCAAGTTTTAGTCAAGTCAAGATATTGGGTCTGTATCTTCTTCTTATATTAGTGTGCAAATATGGTCAAAATTTAGTCAAATCAAGATATCGGATCTGTTTCTTTCTTCTTATATTAGTGTGCAAATGCAAATATGGTCAAAATTTGTCAAATCAAGATATCAGGTCTGTTGAAACTTGAAGAAAGCATTTCAAGTGAAGAGAACATAGTCTTAACTAGTGCAGTTAGTTGTCATCTTGGAAATTGTGGAATGGTTAAAACTGATGTTCAATATTGGTTATAAGTAATTTTACTCTTCATGATTTCGATGTTTTGGAAACTAGTCAGAAACAAAAGAAGATTTTGTTTTGTTACTAAAAGAAGTATAATTAGAGATGCAGATTGTGCCCAATTGCTGAGCATGGACATATATTAAATTTTTCTTGTTATTCACTGAACAAACTAATCTGTAGTTGAGGACCTTAATATATGGCCATATATATTTTACTGATTTTCTCCTCTCTTGTATGCTTTGCTTGTCTTTTTGAATCACTGTACCCCTCATGGTTATTCTCTAATCTGTGGTTCCATTCTATCTTGTCCTCTTTTTGGTACAATTTTTATGAATAGTCACATTTATTTTTCTATTAGGCTTGATATCTAAAAATAATATTCTTGTTGGTATCCTGGAAAATCGGGTGAAATTGTTTTATGGAAGAAATATAAACTGTCAAATAAAGTATAAATAGTTGTGGAGGGAGTAGCATTTGCTGTTTGTTTATTTGAAAAGTTGTTCATGATTAATTTGGGTGGGGAAATAAGGTTTGTGGACTGGTTTTAAATTAGTTATTATCATTTTAGGGAAAGAAGAAGATGGAAACTTATGTAAGAGTTATGAATAGTTTGTGCTACTTGTGGGTTTTTTTTCTTTGTTCTTGAGATTTGATTTGTCAATCTGTGCCACGCAGTTTTAGGCATAATGTCGTTCTTTTTCATCATTGGCCTTGAACATGTTACTAGACTTGGTCGTATTGATCAAGTTTCATTGTGAATTTGTTTTGAATTCGTGAATTTTTGTGTTTGCTCAAGTAATTTGGGTTTGGATGAGGATTGATTTCCAGCCGAGCTTTTTGTTTTCTCATTACGCATCCTTGCTTGTTCTCTCTAAATAATTTTATCTGTAACTGTTATATTTCTGTTATTCACCTGTTTGATAAAATGCTTTTGTGATATTTGTGACACATGTTTGATTCTTCTAGTTGAGGTAGCTGTTAAAGCTTACTGTCCTGATAATGAGATTTTGTTTTTGTTGCTTAGTCTTTGATTGCTGCTTTACAACGGATGTGGTGGAGGATGATAATTATCAAGGCTACATTGATGGAATAGTTAGTCAACTCCATGGTCACCTACCTGATGCTTCATTCATGGTTTTCAACTTTCGTGAGGGAGAGAAGCAGAGCCATATTGCGAATATGCTGTCGGAGTATGACATGACTGTAATAGATTATCCTCGGCAGCATGAAGGTTGTCCTCTGCTCACATTGGAGATGATTCATCACTGTCTGAGATCTGGTGATAGCTGGCTCTTGCTTGGTCAACGCAATGTTCTTTTAATGCATTGCGAACGAGGTGGTTGGCCTATTTTGGCATTCATGCTTGCTGCACTCTTAATCTACAGAAAGCTATATAATGGGGAACAGAAGACACTGGATATGATCTACAGACAAGCCCCTCGCGAGCTTTTGCAGTTGATGTGCCCGTTAAATCCAATTCCCTCTCAGTTGAGGTATCTTCAGTATGTATCAAGGAGACACTTGGACTCAGAGTGGCCTCCCCAGGACAGGTGCCTGACTGTGGACTGCATAATGCTTAGGCTCATCCCTAATATTGATGGGATTGGTGGTTGCCGACCTATTCTTAGAATCTATGGACGAGACCCTTCACCTGCTGCTGACCGAACTCCTATTATGCTATTTTCAACTCCAAAAAAAAGTAAAATTGTTCGGCAATACAAGCAGGTAAATAATGGTCAACGATTTATCTGTTTGTCCTTGTGATATGTTTTCCCTTATTGTCAATCTTTCACTGGTCTGTGTTTTGACTGGGTTGTAAGGTGTACTTTATTTTCTTATCTTTTTCTAAATGTTATGCTTGACTTCCTTCACTAAATGGCTTCTTCTTCCGAGTATATTTCAGGCAGAAAGTGAATTGGTGAAGATTGACGTTAATTGTCATGTTCAAGGGGATGTGGTGCTTGAGTGCATAAGCTTGGATGATGATTTGGAACGTGAGCAGATGATTTTCAGGGTTATGTTTAGCACAGCATTTATCAGATCCAATATTTTGATGCTTAATCGTGATGAAATTGACACCTTGTGGGATGACAAGGATAAATTTCCTAAGGACTTCAGAGCTGAGGTACCCACACTCCCACCCCTTTTGTTTTTGCATACTCCACTTGTGCGCGCGCGCGTGTGTGTATGTGTTTTTTTTTTGGTTTTTTTGGTTGTTGTGAGATTCAATGATTGATCTGAGTGTATAAGATAAAACTTGAATTTTGTTTTGGCTTTTTTCCTTTTCCTGAAGGTTCTTTTCTCAGAGATGGACTCTGCAACCTCTGGCACTTCTATTGATATGCCTGTTACTATGGAGAAAGAAGGCCTTCCTATTGAAGCGTTTGCAAAGGTGCAAGAGATTTTCAGCAACGTGGATTGGATAGATTCAAAGTCTGATGTCGCACTAAATGTTCTTCAGAAAATTACTTCATCAAAAGAACTCAAAGAGAAATTGGAGATAGCTTCTCATGAGAGTAAAGAAAGTCTTGTGGGTAATTTGAAATCACTTGTCCAGGAAGATAGCATCATGGGATCCTCAATAGGGACTCTTGAGAGGCAATCCCATTGCTCTTCTGAAACAACAGTAGACACCCATATTGGCCATATAGTTGGACAGAAGTCTGATGCTTATAAAGAAGGTGTTTCAAATATTGTCCGAGAAAGTTTGGAAAATGCTAGTCTGCCCGAGAAATCTAGCATTATTGCAGTATCACATCCTCAACAAATTGATGAGAAGCTCTCAAAACAGTCCTCTGGTCCTTCTCCAGATGATATAGTGGTTCCAAAGAAGGGTCTACCAGAGGACTTGCTTCCTGTTCTTCAAAAAACTACTCAAACAAAGATAATATCCCCACGTATACTTCAATCTTCCCGTTCAAGCTCTGCCATATACAGCAATTCCATGCAAGGTTCTCCAAAACCTATGCAAAGATTTCATAGTTCACCGTCTTCACTTGGGATTATGGCGCTTTTGCATGATAATGATACATACAAGAGTGATGCGGTTGCTCATCAGGGGGCAATATCTCCACAATCAACGGCTACTTCGGTCGCTTTTGTACCTGAAGTATCTAAACCTGGACAAAACGTTCTCTCATCATCTGCATCATCTCAACCACCAGCCCCTGCACTGCCTTCTCCTCCTTTACCTCATATTCATTCAGTATCACAACATAAAGATTCTCCACCAGCATTACAACCCCTTCCACCAGTAGAATCAGAAAATGATATTGTTTGTCGTACAAATCCATCGTCAATCCCTCCGCCCCCACCCTTGCCCTCTTTTAGATCTTCAACTGTCCAGAACACATCTCCTCCTCCTCCTCCTCCTCCTCCTCCTTTTGTGAATGCAGGAGGCACATTATCAGCACCACTTCCTCCCCCGCCTCTGCCAACCTCTTGTGGACAATCTCTTTCTTCAAATACTAGGGTTCCCTTGTCAACACCACCACCTCCACCTCCACCCCCTCCTCCACCTGTATTGCAGTCCCCGTGTTCTAGTGCTAAGACCATATTGTCAATCCCTCCTCCTCCTCCTCCTCCTCCTCCTCCTCCTCCACGTCTTCTGGAGAATGTTTCGTCAGCTATGGATTCAGATTCATCTATTAACAGCACACGTGGACCAGTCAAAGCTCCTCCACCTCCACCTCCATCTCCACCTCCTCCATGTCTCACTGAGAATGTTTCTTCAGCTACAGGTTCAGATTCGTCTAATACCAACGCATGTGGACCAGTCAAAGCTCCTCCTCCGCCTCCTCCACCAAAATTGCCTGTTTCTGTTGCTATTCCTAAAATGTCTTCTCTAGTGCCTCCACCACCCCCACCTCCTAAAGGTGCCTCTTCTAATGTTGGGTTCACAACTTCTCTTAAAACTCCACCAGTACCACCTCCACCAGGTCCTCTTGGGAAAGGATTGGCAAGAGCTAATAGTTCTGCTCAAGATTCTCAAGTGCCTGGTAGCAAAGGACCAGTTCCTCCACCCCCTGGACCCACTGGTTTAAAGGGTAGGGTCCCTCCTCGTGTTACTCCGAGGAATCAGGGTCAACCAAAAAAGAATGTAAAGCCGTTTCATTGGTTGAAATTAACAAGGGTAATGCAAGGAAGCTTATGGGCTGATGCTCAAAAACCTGATGAGGCTTCCAAGTAACTGTTTGATCCCTGCTTGATATTTTTTTTAACTGCACAGTTTAGTCCAAAGCTTACTGCTGAACCTTTGTAATAATTTCAATATTTGACAGAGCTCCAGAGTTTGATATGTCAGAACTTGAGACCCTCTTTGCAGCATCTGTTCCAAATGCAGACAAGGGGGTAACTGGAGGGCAATCGGGCCGTCGTACTTCAGGTTCTAAACCTGAAAAAATTCAGCTGGTAATTTGTGTTTGACTTTTAATGTTGGTTAGTAATAATAAAATCATTTTTTTGCTTGCTATTCATTAGTTTCCTTAGAATCACCTATTGTCAAATCCAACATCTGGCAGGATTTGCTGGGAGATTTAACGAATAAATAATTAGTATAGTAATTAATCTTTGGCTAGTGTTCTTCATTCAAACGTAGCATGTATTAGCTACTGAAAGGTTAATGAAAACAGACTCGAAGCATGCAATTGGTATGTTGTCAATTAGGATATTTAATAGCCTCCATCATAGTATTTGACTTCTTTGGGGCAAGGTCTTGTACATCTGAGCCTCTTGAGACCCTACCTCAGTGTGATTCATAGTTGATGAATTTGTTGAAGAAGAAAGTGGTGCACTATATTGAATCAAAACCTTACCAGTCAGCAAATTTGTTTGGGCTGAGCCTTGTCTCCTCTTATCTAGTGGATTAATTTCTTGGCTGTGCTTTATATATTATCTACTCTGAGTCTTGACATTATGTTATGTGCCTCTGCTGCCCTAGCAAACTAATGTATTTGCATTCTCTATTTGATCTTTGTCCATGGCTTTTCTGCAGATTGAGCTTAGAAGGGCTTATAATTGTGAAATAATGCTTACAAAAGTGAAATTTCCTCTGCCTGATTTAATGGTAAGGTCATAATTGTCGGTGTGCAAATAAAGCCTAGGGTTTGATGATAATTTCTATTGTAGAGAATTAACAGATAACTGAGGTTGCTGATTATTGTCACTCAGTAGTAATTAGGGAATTAAATCTTGGTTGTGGCTATGATCACGTTAACAGGTCTGGAACCACTTTGGCAGGCAATTCGGATGGTTTGAAACTGTCACAGCCTATTATGATGGTTGTGGTTACCTGAAAAACCTATAGTATGTGGTGGCACATGGCACTGCAGCCAAGATTTATATTCCTAGTAGAATATTTAAAACAGAATGGGTTTGAGAGGGTTTTTCATTAAATTTTTTCTTTTTTGGTATCAACTTTATTGCAGAATTCAGTACTTGCTTTGGATGATTCAGCTTTGGATGTTGATCAAGTGGAAAACCTTATAAAATTTTGTCCAACAAAGGAAGAAATGGAGCAACTGAAGGTAAGTTATTAGACAGAGGCAAGTTTGGTCTGGAATGATCCATTAATTTTTTATCTTTCTGATATTTGTTTAAATTATTGTCTATTTATGTTGTGGGACTATATTGTCCTTTTTAGAAATCATTGTTTTTATTTCTTGTTTACAATTTTTTGAACATTTTGTCTTTCTTTAAGTCTTATGTAAAAAATTCTGTCTGGTTCAGGGATACAAGGGTGATAAAGATAATTTAGGGAAATGTGAACAGGTTAGTCAATTCTTTTTCTTCTTCTATATTTAACTTTTTAACCTTGCACATCAATGGTTTTAAACATCATTGGAGACCAAGATCAGTTAAGCTCAAGATGACATAGTACCAATTAAATTAATTCGATGCTTAGTATATGGTTATGTTGGGGCTTGATTTAATTTGGTTGCTGCTATATAATGTTGAAATAGGGCATTTTGATTTATGTATATTCTTTTTAATTCTGAAACAGTTCTTCTTAGAGTTGATGAAGGTGCCTCGAGTGGAGTCAAAACTAAGAGTTTTTTCATTTAAGATACAATTTATCTCTCAGGTTTGTTGATTAATTTTCATTATGATCTAGTTCTGCAAACTTTGTCTAGATTGTTAATCTGTGTATTTTTAATAATTTCAGGTGTCCGATCTTAAAAAGAATTTACAGATAGTGAATTCTGCATCAGAAGAGGCAAGTGTTCTCCGTTGGGTCTTGGCCATTTCCATCGCCTTGTTGGTTGTTGGATTTTTTCTTTAGTTTCTTTCCCAAAGTGTTTATTACATATGTGATTATGCAATGACATGTCTTTCCATTTTCAGATCAGATCATCAGTAAAGTTGAAAAGAGTCATGCAAACAATTTTGTCTTTGGGCAATGCATTGAACCAAGGGACTGCTCGAGGTGGGCCGAGGTTTTTTTGATTTATTTGAATCTCTTTCTTATATTTTGTGTTGGTTACAGGCTCTTCTTGTAATTATCATTCACATCTGTTGCATATTCTAGATGCTTCCACTTTATAGTT
The DNA here is from genome assembly GCF_001683475.1 of Chenopodium quinoa. Taxonomy (NCBI): domain Eukaryota; kingdom Viridiplantae; phylum Streptophyta; class Magnoliopsida; order Caryophyllales; family Amaranthaceae; genus Chenopodium; species Chenopodium quinoa. Next base: position 1,505,643 of record NW_018742410.1, on the reverse strand, counting down.
TTATATATTCAGTTTTTTTTTTTTTTTTTTTTTTTTTTTGGCCTTTGAATATCGATGAACATGCCTGCAGGTGCTGCTGTTGGGTTTCGACTGGATAGCCTCCTTAAACTCACAGATACACGTTCTCGGAATAGCAAGATGACTCTTATGCATTACCTGTGCAAGGTAAATCATTTTTCCTAAGTAATTTTGCATAATCTTCATATGGCAGTAGATACAGTGTGGACAATTTGACTCTTGTGCCAGCAAGCGCAATATCCTTTTTTTGGTTCTACTGGCTCTACTCTATTTGTTTATCTTGTACATCCTGGTTATGAATTATAGTCTTTAGATGGCAGTAGAAGTAATATGGAAAATATAGCTTTTGTACATGTTAACACACTAATCTTTCCCCCTTTATTCTTCTTGGCTCGTCTGGTAATGAGAAATGAATTTCTTACTAAGCCTACCCTGCTTGTTTATCTTGTGCACCCATATAAAGTGTTATTATATAACTCTCCCTCTGTTAGTAAAATTAGTCACAAACTCCTTTCATCTATAATTTGCTGATGACCTATTCCCTCCGTCCCTTATTGTTTGCTCTATCTTCATTTTTTTATGAGTTTTAAAACTAAGACCACATATTTCCAGACATTTATAAGAAAAAAAATTATTATCTTGTTAGGTCGTAGCAAGCAGTTTCATTATATCAATTTTGTTTTTTAGATTCTACTAACACGTTTAAGATATTAAAAACCATGAAAAAGTAAATGGGGCTACATTAAGGGAAGGAGGGAGTAAGATGTATTTAAACTAAAATGCCTATTTATTTAAATCTTATATCCACTATCAAGTTAGCTGATCTCATTATACTTTGTCGCGGTACCTTTTTTTCAAGGGGACATTTATTAACCCTTTAGAACTATTATGTGTTGTACTAGAATACAATGGAAGGGGTAGGTTTGGTGTATTGACTCTTGGAGTTATGTGTGCGAAATAGTATATTCAGTCCTCCGCTTTACCAACTGAGCTATTCTGACCATTAATTTGCCTTTTTAGCGTATCATTTTCTCATTTCATTTTATTTTTATTACTTTATCATGTATGTCAATGAATAGGATGAAAGGTATTACAAAGTCCTACATAGGTACTAATAGTTGGTTCAAAGTTAACTATAATTTTACTGAACCTGAGAGATTTTAAAGCTTTTAAAAATGAGACTATTGATTGTTACTGAAATTGATGGCTTAGTGAGAAGCCTTGCTGGTGAGCTACTTTTTCTTAATAATTTTTGGAGCACCATCCTTGATGGAGTATGGATTTGATAAGAAAGTGATGTGGGCTTAGCCAGATTACTAAGGGATACTAAATTCAGTTTTTCTTTGTTAAGGTAGTTGATAAAACTAGGAGAATGAATATCATTAATTAGTCAAAAGAGAGGGACGGTTCTTAAAACTATTGTTAAGATCATGTCTTTCTTTTTGATTTGGCCTATGTTGGAGGAAGCAGAGAGATCCTATTACTAGTGTTAAGGTAGAGAGTTTCTTTAAGGAAGAAGGGTTCCAAATGCTGTTTTAAATTTGGGGGATGACTGTATGGTTTCCCTTGTGTGTTATCAAGAACTATAGGAATGATGAACAAGGATTTTCGTAAAGTGCTTTAGTAGGTATATGAAAATGTGGTTGTCGGAATTTATATCTGCATGAGTTGGGTATTTATTTCTTTTTAACATGAGAAAAAGAATGGTTCGTGAAGTAAAAAAGTTTTAGGCTAGTTAGCTTTCTACTCTTTTCACTTATGTGTGTACTCCCTTTGTCCCAAAATATTCTTGAAACTTATCATGACATGTAGTTTTAGGAGGTTATTGTAATAGACTAGCTATTGGAGGGGCACTTTGGGAAGTTTAGTATTATTAGGTTAATAGTCTTTAGCCTTAGTATAAATAGAGGGAGAGGGGAAAGGAGGAGGTAGGCAGAAATTTATTAGGGAAACCTAGAGAGAGTCATGGCCTAAAGCCATTTTGGAGAGTTGTGAGCTAAACTCAATATTGAAGACTAATAGCCTTAAGCTATTAACCCTATCTTTTGTAATCTTTCAGCCATTATCAATCAAAATTCTAGCTTTAATGTTTAGTTACTTACATTACTAAACCAGAAATATTAAGCCAAAAAATCAGAAAGTGGGTTCCTTGGTGATTTGGGTGGAGAAGTGGCCACTTTCGAAAGTGGTTTTACAGGGGGTTTTGGTAGGCCAGGGAAGCGTGCGGACAACCTCTACAGTGGTGGGGGAATTTTCGTGAAGGGAGGTCAAGGCAACTTTGCTGGCGATTTTGGTAGTGGGACTAGTGAATTTGGAGGTGTTCTTTTTTTCATGCGAAGAGGAGAGGCTGGTGTGTTCGACGGAGGTGGGAAAGAAGGGGTTTTTGAGAAAGGCGGTGCCGACAATAGCGGATCCGGCGGTGGTCCAGGTAGGCCTGCCGGAGAAGGTTGTGAAGTGTGCCGGCAAGGTGGTGGGAGAAGCGGCGCAAGTCGAGGTGGGTCTGCCAGGTGAACAGATTCACCGCCACCATTGGTTGCAAGAAGGGGTGGTGACTTCTCTGGTGGTTTTACCGGCGGTGGGTATTTGACCGGAGGTGAAGCAGGAGGATGGTTTCAACGGGAGTGGTTACTTGGTGGGTTCTTGAAGTATGCAGAAGGAGCAGCTTTTGGCAGAAGTTTGACTGGAATCTTCTTTGGCTTGTGGAGGAAGCCAAACATGGAAGGTGCTAGTAAGGGTAGAATCGTAAATATGAGATTTGATGACGTGGCAAAGAATGAGAATCATGCTGAGATTGCTTACTGTTCGCATAATATCTTCTTAGCCTTGGAAATGAATCTATCATTTTTAGAAGTCAGGTTTTTATTTGAGCCCATTGCAACATGGCCCAAATTTCTAATTCATAGCCTGAAGCCCAACATTGCCCAGCAATCCTTATTTCCATCCAGCATCCTTTGTTTAAAGTCCTTTACCTTTTATTTCCTAAAGTCAACATTGCCCAGCAATCCTTATCTCTACACTTCTTGCTTCAATGCAGACACCACTTACTCTACCCATAATTCAATTATCCTACCTGACAAGCTACAGCATTTTTCAGTTTCTTATGCCATGTTAAGAGTACTAATCTTCAACAATGAACAGAAACTCTCACAGCAGCTCACTCTCAGTTTTGGCTTTTTCAAGAGTTGGAGCAAGCATCAATGTTGCCGAGGCCAGAAATTTAGTGCAAACTACTATCCACCTAGAGGACAAGGTGGAACTTTGGGCAGCCGGTATTGTAATAGACTAGCTTTAGGAGGGGCACTTTTGGAAGTTTAGTATTATTAGGTTAATAGTCTTTAGCCTTAGTATAAATAGAGGGAGAGGGGAAAGGAGGAGGTAGGCAGAAATTTATTAGGGAAACCTAGAGAGAGTAATCGCCTAAAGCCATTTTGGAGAGTTGTGAGCTAAACTCACTGTTGAAGACTAATAGCCTTAAGCTATTAACCCTATCTTTTGTAATCTTTCAGCCATTATCAATCAAAATTTAAGCTTTAATGTTTAGTTACTTGCATTATTAAACCAGAAATATTAAGCCAAAAAATCAGTTCATTACAGTTATCTGTTGTTTGGTATCAATTACTCTCTTTGTTCGTTAAAATTTTCTCATTTTCTTTTTTAGTCTATTTTTAAAAGATTGTTTCATACCATAAATTTCTTTGAAGAAACATAACTTTACTCTCATAGACATTACTTTTGGTCCCATCAATTTTCTCTTTACTCAACTCCACCTAACCTCTCTTTTGATATTACCTTACTGGTAGTGAAAGGTTCATTAGAACTATGTGAAATCATTTCCTTCATGAGTTGTTTATTTTTCTTGGGATCCAGTGAGATTTGATATGGAAAGTGGCATAGTTACTTTAGATGCTCTATCAACATTACTTTAATATTTCCATTTAGCATACTCTTGTATTTTCCATCTTCTTTCAAATTCCCTTCTGAAAGAATCATGGGAAATGCTCTATTTCACGGATGAGGGGAAGAGTTGGTTTGCATAGCTATGAAGGATGGATGCTTATGTTATTGGTAGAATGTTCTTAAACGGAATCAAATTTTACACTCTTCATGGAAATATGTCATGGGCATCCTTTTTCTTTATGGATTTAGGATTGAAAGGATATGTAGAATAAAAAATTAGAGAGAGGAAGCCCCATGTCTCTTCTCCTTAGTTTTGCACTCAACAGTCAGCACTAGGGGCGAGTGTAACAGACTAACAGGGTACCTTGTCAAAATCCAAGGAATGGGAACCGGAACCGGAACCGATGAAAAATGAGAACAAAATATAATTTTTTTTTTTGGATACTCATAAGTCACAAAGTCACAAGCTTAAAATTCTTACAAATCACAAACACATCAAACCAACTCTGGTTGGTTAGGTTTTTTTTTTTAATATTGGGCTTGTATTTATATATGTTTTTTAATATTGGGCTCGTATGAATTGGGCTTAATTGACAGGTTCTGATTTCAGTTTAGGGTACTTGGAACTTGAACCTGGGCTAACAAGGTACCTTACAAGTTCATGTTCCAAAAATTTGAGAACCAGAACCTGTTGTAACAGGCTCCCGATTTTATTACCCGGAATCGGAACCTGTGTTTCTATTTTGCTCACCCCTAGACTCATCACTATACATGATGCCTAAGAGAGTAAGAAGTTCAATCACAAATTCCCTCGTTACAAGTACTCAAAAGTAGTATCTAGCGTGTTGACTAATTCGCAATTACATCAAACAATTATGATTCTCTTAATAGGCAAGTGTAGATGAGGGACTTATTTCGTTTAACTTGTAAGGCTTTTTATTCGCATTTTCATGAATTATGTTTGTCTGTATATGTGCAGTTATGAGGAGAGTAATTATCTATTACATTTTTTTTTTTAAAAATATGATTTATGCAGTGGTTACATATCTTGGGAATTATTTTTTAAACAAAAATATTTATCATGACCTCATGGGTGTCTTGTAACTTTGGGAGGAATATTGAGGTTTTTTGGAGACCTCTTTGCCAAGTTGCTTTTTAGATTTTCTTGGTAGAGAATAATGATAAAACCTTTTGGAGTAAGTGCTTGGGGATTAGATAGGGTTTACTTTGCATTTCTTTGGTGTTGTTTTATGGAAGGGGGTTTTTCCTAGTTTGTAAAAAATAAAAAGTGGCATTAGGACTTAGGAGGTATTTTGGAATTACTTCCTCCTATTTTTTAGATGACCGATAGCCCTTGGTACACTTTTTAAAAAGAGGAGAGAGAGTGTATAGAGTCTTCAATTATGCTTTGTTTAAGAGTAGTCAATTGATTAATCCTGTTAACTCACCACTAATCACCACACCAACCAGTCACCACAACAATCGAGACTTCATCTTCAACTTCTTCCCTGTTATTGAATCTGAATTCTCCGCCGCCATCCAGTTCTTCCTCATTTTCAACCCCTTCTCTCTCCCGGGCCCAAAGTCCAGACCACATTCTCTTCCGCTGACTTTGATTTCTTCATCTTCAACCCCTCTTATCTTTCTTTCTCTCTCTTCCTCCTCTAGATTTGACCTCTTTGATTTTCTTTCTTTCTTTTCTCTCTCAAAAAATACCAAAAAAAGTGGTGGTGGGTTATATATGTACATTGCCAATCGGTGGTGAGTGATTTCAGTGGAGGTGGCAGTTTGGTGGAGAGCGTTAATTTCGGCGAGGAGAGAGAAAATAGATCGAGCTCAGGGTGAAGGTGGTTTTCAGCGAGTTGGGGTGTTCGTTCGGTGAGGAGGATGGTGATTTTACTGCTTGTGTGTTTTCGGCTGTCTGGGTGGTGGAAGACCCGGAAGGTGGTTCGTTAGATTGGGATGGTGTTTTGTTAGACTGAGGTGGTTGTTAATTGATACGGTGGACTAGGTGGTGGTATAAATATAAAGGACTGGGGTGGTGGCTCGATAGGATGATTGATGGTGGTTGTGGGAAAGTTTGTGTAATTATAACTTTACTTTAAAACTTTCCATTTATGTGTTAAAAAAAAACTTTCCATTTATGGTATAGGTCAAGTATTGGTGACATTTTCATTTTGAGAAAGTTTGTCAAGTAAAGATTAAAAGAACTATAATCATAAATTATACTCCCTCTGTCCCTAATATTTTGCCCTATTTAACAGTTTAACTTTTAATGGTCTTCAAGACTCATCTTAAACCGGATTTATCTCCATTTTCATGTGTTAAAATTATAAAAATCATATGTTAATAAAATATACAATGAGATGAATCCTACAAGTCCTCATATGACTATATCTCTTTTACATTAAGAGTATCTTATGATCAAAGGTTATAAAGTTTGACCCATAGTTTTGCAATGGGTCAAAAAATTAGGGACAAAGGGAGTATTTATTATGTGTGCTAATTGTTTTGGGATTGTTATGTGATTAAATTTGATCATAGCTATGACGTATATGAAGGGCATAATGGTAATTACTGTTTTGTGGATGTATATGGATTAGATTTTAAATAGTCAGAGTTCCTATGAATGATCTGTGTAGCATCCTGCCCTTTTTATTTGTTTGCTTCTTTGTTATGCATTATGAAGTGGAAAATTTTCAAGAGTGGCCTCTAAATTAGGCTTTGTTATTTAATATTGTATTAAATTTGGCGCACTGTGAAATTCTTCTTGTTAAACTGCAGATTCTTGCTGATCAACTACCTGAGGTATTGGATTTTCCAAAAGATTTGGCCAATTTGGAGGGGTCAACAAAGGTATATAATCTTTGTTTCATTGATGTTGTCATTATCATACATTTTTACTGCTTAATCTAGTTTGTAAGTAAGGGATAATAAATATGCTGAATGGTTGAAATTATGTTATGACTATGTGCAAATCCTGTTTTATGTGAATATTTTTAGGTTGGATAGGTTCCTATATGAAGTAATGAACTGTGTTATTTTGTATACAATTAAATTATTGCCATTGTTTATTTGGCATGCTTTCATAAAGTCTCTCTTGAAATCAGATACAAGCAGGGGAGGTAGAATCATTAGAGAAGCTACATTTCTCTTTGCTGAACATGTCAAGTGTTTTTCTGGATTGGAATTCAAGTTCAGTTATAAGTGTTAATGAAACTCACAGAGGGAACTATGCCTCCTATCCAATCTTAATTACAGACCTTGTTCAGATTCTCACCAGTGACTTTGCTACATTAAATCCATCAGTTTCTCGAATTTTTCCCAAGGCTGACCTTATTGTTGTTCCATCTATCACTCCTAATAAAAAAAACGCTGTGATATTTTCCTGATATGCCCAATATTGTTCCCCAGCTATATGTTGATGGTATGATAACTGTAGCATTTAGTGCTTGTATTACTGCTCCGGCAAACTCTTACCTACTGCAGGAATGACAATTATCATGATAAGAGATGAAAAGTTAGAACCCCCCCCCCCCCCCCTTTATTCCCAAAGGAAAGGGGTCATATATTCTATGTTAGGAGGCAATAATACATTTATAATTTAATACAACTCCCTTAGGAGTTGGGAGGAGTTGTCAAATCTTGTGATTAGAAGGAAATAAGCATTAAATTGTACTCCCTTCACTCCTTTTTGCTGTTCAAGATGCTTTTTCACAGCTAGCCACCTCTTAATAGCCGTTTGATTTTTTATACATTTTATTTTTTCTACTGATATTTTATAGAAAGTAGGTAATAGATAATGATTTTTCAAATACACCACTATAATTTTTTTTTTTTTTTTTTTTTTTTTTTTTGGTTTTGTATTGTTGAGTATTTATGGCTAAAGTTTTTCTATGTGATTGAAATATTCCAACTTCGAAGCAGGGAACCAAGAGAGTGATTAATTTACATTTCTAAGTCTCAAAACATATCCTAGTTATAAGCATTTACATGGCCTTGCCAAGTAGGAGAACGCCATTCTCACGGTCAACAAATACAAGCTGCCGGCTTTTGGTTTTGACTATTCGTTTGAAAGAAAAGGCGAAGAAAAGAGGAAGACAAGAGGAGCCAAGGATAAGATGGTGGACTCTAAGGGATGCAAATGCTAAGGTTTTTACGAAAAAGGTAATCAAGGAGGCGGATTGGGATGGAGAGGTGGATCCAGACATGATTTGGTTACGAATGAAGAACTGTTTCCCGAGAGTGGCCTAAGAGGTCTTAGGGGAATCAAGGGGAAGAACTTCGATGCAGAGAGATACCTCATGGTGGAATGAAGAGGTGAAAGCAGTAATTAAGAAAAAAGGGAATGCTATCAAGCCCTTGGGAAAATGTACGAGTGATGAAACCTTTGCAGCGTATAAGGAGGCTAAGAGTAAGGCAAAGGCGGCTATTCGACAAGCAAAAGAAAAGGCTTGTCAGGAGGTTTATGAAAAGCTTGACTCCAAGGAGGGAGAAAAGATTATTTATAAGATGGCAAAGAGAAGACAAGAGGTAAGGAAAGATATTGGCATGGTAAAGTGTGTTAAAGATAAGAACTAAATTGTCCTAGTACAAGATGAGGACATCGTGGAAGGGGTACTTCAATGAATTATTTAATGGAAGTAATGCATCAAGGGTCTGCATTAAGCCCTTTTCTTTTTGCAACAGTTCTAGATGAAGTAACTAGACCAATTCAAGATGAGGTTCCATGGTGTATGTTGTTTGCGGATGATATCGTTTTGGTGGATGAAACTAAAGATGGGGTTAATGCCAAGTTGGAACAGTGGAGGCAAAGGTTGGAATCTAGAGGGTTTAAGCTAAGTCGGAGTAAGACTAAATATTTGGTATGTCGCTTTGATACTCAGAGGGGGACAAGTGATGAAGTGGTGAGTTTGGTGGGAATTTGGATAGAAAGGAATTGACCATGAGTGAATGTTTAAGTATCTTGGGTCGATCTTCCGGAAAAATGGTGACATTCATCAAGACGTGGCCCACAGGATCAAGTCGGGGTGACTTAAATAGAGAGCGGCCACGGGAGTGTCATAAGACCAGTGTTGCTTTATGGTACAGAATGTTGGGCTTTTAAGAAAGAGCACATTAAAAAGATGGAGGTTACAGAAATGCGCATGTTAAGGTGGATGTGCGGGAACACTCTAAGAGATAGAATTAGAAATGAGGTTATTCACAAGAAAGTAGGTGTGGCATGCAATAATTACGGGAAAATCGTATGCGTTGGTTTGGGCATGTAAGATAGAGACCCAGGATGCACCTGTTCGAAGATTGGAAGAGTGGGACCATGGAGGGGTTAAACGAGGGAGAAGGAGACCGAAAATGACTTGGTTGGAATGAGATAGGAAGGATATGAAGTATATGGATTTGCATGAGGATGAAGCATTGGATCGTAAGGGATGGAGGAGGAAGATTTTTGTGGATGACTAAACGGAATAATCAAATTTGGTTCATGTAGCCGACCCCACTTATGGGATTAAGGCTTTGATTGATTGATTTATTTATATAGTTATTGAAGGCTTCGGGTGAAAGGAGAAAAGAATTGAAAGATATATCTAGTATAATTAGACCCTGTTCTATTCGGGTTTTTGTTTTTATTTTTTTTATTTTTTATAAAATAAAATAAGTTCAGATAATATATATATATATATATATATATATATATATATATATATATATATATATATATATTTGATGATTTCACTTATGTTTAAATAATATTTGTATTTCTTTGTGAGAAATCCTCGGTCTTGCCCTCCCAGTTAGTTCTACTCACTGTTTTGCCCTGGAATTGTACTAGTACTGAGACTGCCACTGCTGTTATTGTTAGCTGCACTGCTGTTAGCATGCCACATCATTGCTGCTTGACTTGGGAGTTTGAACAACTATTCTCATTTATAAGGAAACTACTTGATTCATTTGAAAGTAACTTGTTGCTGTAGAATCCACTGAAGAGGTCCCCTGGACACCTTATTATATGGAGTATAACTTCCCTTGAGTGAATTGAAATTTAGGATTTTATTGCAAGACAATCAAACTAAGATGCTGACAAAATATTTTGTTAAGTATCTAATGGCCTTCAGGCCATGAAGTTAAACCTGCACCCTGTCCATAGAATTCCCTTCTGTAGCATAAGTTGAGAGGATCTGATGTGGAAGGGAAATATATATAGCTTTGGAGCATTTCCACTGTATACATGACTATGTGTGTTCTTTTCAAGCTTATTCTGAAATCAGAGTAGGAAGAACTGAAGAAGTCCAATTTAATATGACATTTAGAGAGGTGCATGACCTCTGCTTTATTTGAACTATATCTATGTCATCCTTTTAACCACAGAAAAGGCCTTCAGCATGGTGCTTGATTACTAGCCAACTAGGTGGTTAGTAGATCTGATCTTGCACTGTAGCAGTAAAAGAATTGTATTGTACGTATACATATATTGTCAGATACCTTTTTCATCCTGTATTATAGGAGGAGCTGTTTATTTTCACATCCTATATAATAGGTGCAATATATTTTCTCATCCTTCGTAATAGAAACTATAATTTACTTCTCCTATATCAACTAATGTGTATGCATGAGATTTATCAACATTTACATTGCAGATACAACTTAAAATCTTGGCAGAGGAAATGCAAGCTATTAGCAAAGGGTTAGAAAAGGTTGTTCAAGAGCTGACTGCCTCAGGGAATGATGGCAGTATCTCAGAATGTTTTTGCACGGTTAGTGTTTAGTTCTTACTTTGTAGTCCTTTGTGCTCATTTCTGTTATTAAAGATCATATGGCTCCCTAGGTGATCTTTGGTTCATCAGCTTAGATCAAAGCACCATGAAATAATGAATTTCCACTCTGATCTTTCATTTGGACTTTTCTTAATTTGTCATTTATTTTGTGTTAGATTAATGTTTAACGGCTTTAACCCGTGTGGACACTTTTCTTGTACTTTGGTGTGCAAATATTTTGTTTGTTATTGAATCTTAAATGTGCCATTTTTTAGGCTTAAACTATTTCATTAATTGATAGTCATACTACAACATATGTATCTTATTGGATCAAATAAATTATCCCTTGTAAAATTATGATCGTTGTATATCTGATCTGTTTGTTCTTCATGCCCTCTTTCATGTCGCTGCTTCATACAGCCTTTATAATGAATGTGCGTAAGTCGCAGCAAATAAGTGTTTATTATGGCTGAATAACCTTTGTGCTCCTTGGTTTGCCTTAGAAATAAAGAATTTATGATGCATGTGGCCATTGCTTCTTGAAACTGCCTCATTTGTGAATACTACTAATAATCTGCGAGGGCCAGACTGATTCTAGCTCAGCCTCAACAAGAAGATGGAATTGCTGAAATAAGGAAAGAATAACTAGGCAATTAAATATTTATGTGGTGTTGATAATCAAGCTGAATTACACCAAATACAGGCTAACCACTCATTTGAGAGGAATGACACTCCCACACTACAAGTCTGTTATCAAATTTCAGAATACTTTCTCTGTCAACTGCTTGCCTATTTATAACATTACTGACTTACACAAAACTCAGATACCTAACTAACTTCTTTACTGAACATTCACAAATACCCCTGTAATTAACTCGGAAATTATTCCTCTCTCATTCTCTCACTATCTTATAGAATATGTTTGTATGTTCGGGGGTCTGTATAGACTGTATTGATTTCCTGCATTATCTTTGCAGATTTGTATCCTCTCTCCTGTGCAGATTAGTCTATTGTTTTTTTTTTTTTGGTGTTTAGAGAGCCACAGGGGCAGGTGATGAGAATCAACATATAACTATAATTCATTGACTGATGGTCACTGATCTCTTTTGAAGAAAGAAAGTTTGTTTCCGAATCATCATGCTTAAGTTACAGTTCACCAAAAACTATATACCCTGTTTCACTGTTTTAGTGTGTTGTCTTGGGAATATGAACATCAATTGCTGTAAAGATCACATAAACCACATAATTACGTCACACTTATCATGCTCTTAATTTGCCACTATGCCCTAATGACAAATTTAAATTTAAATTTAAATTGCTGTCCTGTTATCCTGGATTATGTTCTAAGAAAATTTATCTTTGTCACTTTATTTGCATTCTATAGAGATTCAATAGTCCTTTGTTTTTAGTGACAATGTGAATAAATCCTCAAGCGCCAGCCAAAGTTGACCTGCTTGATTTGATTAGTGTGCGAATAAGCTAAAAATGTTATGTGCTCTCAAAATCTCAAGACATCTGAAGATTCTCAACTGCTGAACATAGTGATTTACAAAGTTTTTTATTTAATTATCTTTTCAAGTTCTTTTTAACTTCATTTTGAACAGATCTTGAAGGGGTTTCTTTCTTACGCGGAAGGTGAAGTGAGGTCCTTAGCGTCGCTTTATTCTATCGTGGTATGTTTATATTGTTCCTTGAGGCTTCATTCTTTTGAACTTATCGAAGCTTATATGGATTTATTGATCGATCTCATTTTTAGTTTTGAGTTGAACTTGAGTAGCTCTTATGTGAACTTATACAACAGCAATAACAACAGCAGCAACAACAACAACGTCAAAGCCTTAGTCAAAAATGATTTGGGGTCGGCGAACATGAATCATCATAAGGAAATGTCCGAGAAGGAAAATGAGTATAGCAAATAATCAATTGATTAAAAGCTGGAAAAAAAGTGTGTAAAGTAAAAAGAGAAAGAGTATACAAATAAAATTTACAAGTTTTAAAAGAGTAGTAGGGGATAAAAAGGAGAGGAAAAACATTATCTTATGCAAACTTGTATGAATATTTTTTTCATGATACTTGTTTCCATGGTAAAAGGACTAGCATTTTGTTTTTTCATGTTAATAGAATGAGATTTATGAGAATAGATGTTTCGAACTAAGGTTTTTGGCTATTCAGGGAATGGAATATGATCTCTGCTTTCTTGCTAGAACACTACGAAGTATATTGTAGCTACCTCCATTAGCTGATACAACCATGTAGTGAAATTGCTGCTCTTTTTGAAGGGCCAATTGGTGTTCATTCATTCAACTAGTGGTGACTTATTATGGCTACTCTTTTTCATGCTGAAAAAAGCTTACATAGGCCTTAGCTGAATTTCTCTGGTTTCATACGATATTGTAATTAAACCCTTATGATATATGTTTTCAGGGTAGAAATGCTGATGCTTTGGCTATGTATTTTGGTGAAGATCCTGCAAAGGTTCCATTTGAACAAGGTACAGATCCACACTTGCTAATAATGTATCTTTGAAGGGCCAAAAAAAAAAAAAAATCATTTAAATGTGATTATGATTTTTTTTTTTTGGTCTTTTGGCCACTTTGTCTGCAATACTAAGAGCCACTCAAGTATTTATTAATTGACGTTTTGGCTGCAGTTGTGTCAACCTTACAGAACTTTGTTAGGATGTTCCATCGTGCACATGATGAGAACTGCAAACAGCTTGAGTTTGAGAAGAAAAAGGCAGAGAAGGAAGCTGAGAATGAAAAGTCGAAGATGAATGGTCGTGCGAAGGACCCTGACCACCATGTGCAGCTGTCCCCTCGGAAATTTGGCACCGTGAAATGAGCAATCTATTCATAGCCTAACCCAAGGGCCATCAATTCACAAATCTCTTAATGATTCTGCCAGAGGAGAGCAATAGAAGCTAGTATGCTCAATGTTGTGACTAGTCAGGAAATACACAAAACTCTAACAGGGAGCTAGTGAGGTATTTGATGGCTTCATTACACATAGATTATTGATAATGTACAGCGTAATTCATTTAATTGTAGTTAGAAAGGTTAGATTATATGGCTAGTGATTTGATTATTATGGGTTCTTTTAGAGCATTAGCTGTAAATTTACCCATCTTTGTTGGGTACCATTCTTTGAAGAATATGTATATCAGGGACGTCAGTTTTTCATAGTCCCCTATACGACCGAGGTGATTGTAACAGATGAACAACACTATTGGTGTAAAATCATATACCATCTGAATATTTTTGTGAGTTACTGTATTTTACAGCATATATCTATCAATAACTATATATACTAAAGGCGAAACCAGAAATGACACTTGTCATTTTCTAGTTAAAAATTTTCCCGCCCTTTTTTTCTTTCTGTTTTTTTTTTCCCCAAATTTTAATGACATCCATTTTATAACCTAAAAAAATACTTATTTTCATTTTGATAACAAATTTAATTCAATTATACTCAATTACTTTTTTTTTTACATATATTCTACCTTATATACTAGGAAAATTTTAGTTACAAAAATACTAACATAGATTAAAAATAGGGTATTGGAATATATTATTATCCAAGATTATTCTAATATTATCAAAAAAAATTCTCCAATAGCATACTTTGGGTAAATCTTAAAATTATACATAACTTTTATTAGAATATAATAACCGAACAAAATCATTTTGTTATAGCATACATAACATATATTGAAAAATTCAATCTAATTACTTTATACATTCATGTCCTACTCACTAAAAATAAATTTAAAAAAGTTGATTACGGAATATTAATTATCCTAAAGTAAAAATAAAATCAACTAAATTTCATATAATGCCAGTCAAAGTGTGTCAATAAAATATAAGGGCAAATGGACGTATAGGAGTTTGTGGGTACTAACCTAAGCTAATATTTTCATTCTCTTATATAAAACTTTATAGCTTCTAAATTTCTATTAATATTTTATACAATCAAATTCAATAACCTTTACGTATTTGGTATTGGTATAAATTTATATTCAAGCTATTTTGTTACAAGTATTATTTTTAGATAAATTATCGTTGAATTACCACCATTATTTGTAATTTATTTGTTGTAAACTTTAGTTATGACCGTGCATGGCACGAGACTTAACCTAGTTTTCAACTAAAGTCTCATATTCTAATTTTCGTCTTTGAATTCTATTTTAGCTAACTGCTGAGTCAACTGACTTTTGTGATACTTAGAACGAAGCTGATAAAAAGAACAGAAAGAAGAGCAAGTCTTACATGTGCAACTAGATAAATGGTAAAAAAAAATTATATAAACTCAAGTGTAAGGTGCATTCAAGGATATTTTCTACTTATTTTAAAAGTATACTTCGTAATTCCTCTACTTTATTTTAATTGCAACATACTACGACGTGCATATTAAGAAAATAGGGTATAAATAAGTAGATAGTTTTGTCAATCAAATAACTTTTCATTCTTTTACTTTTTAGTAGATTTCATTTCCCATTTATTTCTATGTTTACCAAACGAGCATTAATATAATCACAAATATATATAATCACAAAAAATTAAACATGACTTGGATATTACCTAATATAGAAAGGGGTATGCTTAGCATTATAATGCATCTATATAGAGAAGTGACGCATGTTCGCAACTCGGACCCAGTATATTCCACCAAGTCTTCAATTCATACTGGAGGCAGTAGGCACTAGTCTAGTCTATCACTGTAAGTAACTAATGAGATTTGTCATACTTCGTATTTTAACTTCCTATAACCTAATTTGCTGTTGTATTAGCTTGTCTTTAACACTTAAAAAATAAACATATGTAGTAAATGAAAAACTTAAAATAATATAAAGTAATACTCTCTTCATTTCACATTATATTAAAGTTACTTCATCGCAAATAAATAGGAGAGTATACAATTTAGCGTATAACATTGGCAACATGCAAAATATTCAACATAATTGTCAATTGTGTTTCACAAAAATGATTTTTTTTTCATTTAATTTTAAACGTCTCAGTCGTCTCCACAACTGAACTATTTTCTCTATTCATACTATAGATGATATTTTTGGTTCATATCCCATCCTATTATTATGATCAAGACAAAAGTTGATATTGATTGAATTTTTTTTTTATTAATTTAATTTGTTTTTGAAAAATTTCTCCCATCACCTCATTACTTATATTTATACGTATCTTTTGTGTAGGTTGTCATTCTTTTAATCAGTTAGTGGTTGGGCCAATTTGGTTTGCCATCAACTTTATAAAATATTGTCCTATTTGGGCCAAAAAGTCAAAAGTCAACTATAGGTTGAAGTCTTTGTTTAGGCATACAAAACAAACCCAAAGTGTGAACATAGATATATTGACATTAGCGAATTCAGATTAAATATCTAACGAGGTCAAAATACATTTAATTAATTTTAATGGGGTTAAGTAGGTAATTTTTATGGAAAAAACACTCAATTTTAGATTAAAAAAAAAAAACTTAATTTATAGGGATTTTTTTAAAAATGTACAAGTGACCCCACTTGGGCCTTGTTTGGTTGACAACATAAAATGGGGAAAGTGAAAATTCATGGGATTTGATAAATTGAGAAGTTGTTTGGTTAACACAAAAAAACAAAATTGAGGGAAGTGAAAATTCATGGGAATTTCAACTTCCTACAAAACAAGGGAAGTAAATTACCTAGCCTCCCCTAGGTCAATCAAAATTCATGGGTTTTCTAAATTCCCACATTGCCAACCAAACAAATTTAGGAAATTCCTAGAAATTTCCTGAGGGAAATAACTTCCCATGAAATGCAATTTCCTTTGGGAACCCATGTCAACCAAACATGGCCGGTGCATCTGCCACTGTATATTGGATATTTTGCTGGGAAAGGGTAGGGGTACACTTGGTGTACAAGATTTCTTTGTACACCACCAATGAAATGTTGCCAACTCACCCAAGATAAGAGGAAAAGGAAAAGAGGGATGACTCACTTCAAAATAAGATTCCCTTTCAACCAATAGAGAGCTTGGTGTACAAGATTTTTTCGTAAACCAAGTATACCCTAGCATCTCCCATTTATGCTCGATTAATTTTAGTACTTGTTTATCTCATCTAACAAGCACGTGTTGAACATGTGTTCAGGTAAATATTCGGATAATTGTGATATTTGTGGTTTACTCATTTTACTAATTACTGTCCAAGTAGACATTTTTTATTTATTTATTTTTAAGTATAAATGTTGTTGAATTCCTTTTAATATAAATTTCTATAACATTGACATAAAATATGCATTAACAACTTAACAAGAGCGCTTGTCAATCAAAAAATAAAAAAAATAAAAAAATAAAAAAACCTTAACAAGTGTTATGCTATTCATCAAGTCAGATCATCATCCTTCTTATTACTATGTGGGACAACTCATATGCGTGTTTTCCTTTCAACTCCTTACTATACAAATAATCACATTGCTTTCCTGTTAATACAACTCGTAAATCTTTCTTGATGACAGGAGATAGTTTAATAAAATATAATACGTTGATAAATTAAGTGTATGTACTAGCTAGCTAGCTATCTTATATTCCTTCCTCAAATTAATTAGCTATTTATCAATGAATATCCGATGAATAATCCCAGCTCGTAAAAATAAAATTAATCATGATCACTTTTAGTAAAATCATGTGAATGCTTAATTATTAAAGGTTGGGACAACAATGTACGAGTATCGAGTAATAAATTAATTATTAGAGGTTGGGACGAATGATTTTTTTTTTTTTGACACAGGGACGAATGGTTCTTAATTTAAATGTTGTAGGACTATTGACTAATTAATATTCATGATTTGACATTCCAGCTTAATTAATAATACTAGATATTACTTGTGAAAGCCAAAAAATTATTAGTATTTGTTTGGGTCCAATTCAGTCCAATTGGGCCTAGGCATTAAATGATCCAATTAAAAGCCCAAGGTCAAGGTTCAACTCTCCAATTGTGTTAAAGTCAAAGGTCAGCCCTCAAAGCAAGCCAATTGGGCTAAGGCCCAACTTCTCCATGTATGAAGAGGTATAAAAGCCATCAAAATTCACATTCATATATACATTCATAGATTCATATCTTCTCATATACTCAAATAAAGCCTCAAGCAACAAATTTTCTTGCATAGTGTTCTCTTTCTACACATTGTACTGACTTTAGCATCGGAGGGGCCTTCCTCGGCAACACCCCCGAGGCTAGTTTACGTGTGTTTACTGTGCAGGAAACCTTCGGCCCAACATAACTTGGACCGAATCCAGTCTTCTCCGTTTCAGCGGACCTTCGGCAAGGTCCCATTGTTTTCACCCGAAACAATTTGGCGCCGTCTGTGGGGAAGACTTTCAAAAATCTTTAAGCCAAATTTCTAACCAAGATCATCTTGAAATTATCTTAGTAGCAATGGCTAAGAACCGCAAGAGCAAAAGCCTCCGTCAAGGAGCGGGCGAAAAGCCTAAAATCCCTACACCATCACCCTCGCCGGACCGGAACTCTCCCAAGGGTGCCAGCTCGGGGGGAGGATCATACAAGGAGGATTCCCTTTCTCTTGTAATTCATGACTCTCATCATAGGCTGAGTCACTCTCGGTCTAGCAGGGGGGAGTCCGATCATAGGACACATTCAGTGCCCCAAAGCCAACCATCGGCTGTACGCCCTCATTCCCATACTCGGCCGAGGACCCCTTTAACGGGGCCCAGCTCGGAAGAGGTGGCAAGAGCGCTGGCAGTACTCATGGAGGCGATGAGGGCACAAAATATGCCACCACCTCGTGATCGAACTCCTCCGCATACCCGGCATCAGCGGAGGAAGTTAGACAATGATGGTGGGAAGCTTCCTTCCTTCCGGGAGCTGGAAGAGTGGGAAGAGGATACCTGGAAGAATGAAAAAGAGAGGAAAAAGAACCCTCAATTTTTTAAAGGATCCTCATCCTCACGACCAGAAACGCATAAGAGCAGCAGCTCAGCTTCTCGGCCAGAATCTACTCACCGAGAACCTGAGACTGTTCGCCGAAGCGTCCTCGACCGACTCGGCGGCAAGGAACCGAGCGTGCACAGTCGCCTCTCGTTCCCAGCAGCCGAGGCCCAGACTTCCCAGCCAGGGACGAAAACCACTCCTACCTCTCTAAGAGGGCGGAGCGCGGTCCCTTCGGCCAGGAACAAGGGCAAGGCCGTTATGCTACCCGCCAGTTCACCATTCGAGCAATGGATACTGGAAGAGCGCGTGCCCACGGTTAAAATACCGTCGCACATCACATATGACGGGACCTCGGATCCGAAGGATCATGTGGCCTCGTATGAGACTCATATGCATCTTTGCCCCAGATCCGAAGCGACTTGGTGCAAATATTTCCCAACCACTCTCAAGAGGGTCGCGCAAGCGTGGATCTCCAAGGGAGTAAAGCAAGGCTCCATAACAGGGTGGGATGATCTGTCCTCCAAATTTAGGAGCAAGTTTTCCATGGCAAACCGCCGAGAGAAGACTACTGCAGAACTCATGAGTCTGCAACAGGGGGAAACCGAAAGCCTCCGAGACTATCTGACCCGTTTCAGTAACGAGTCATCCAGCGTCTCTCAGCTGGACCAGGGGCTAGCCGTTTTTGCGATGCAGAATGGCCTTCAGCCCGGAAAGTTCCTAGACTTCATGGTCATGCATACCCCGCAGACCCTGGAGGAAGCTCTGAATGCCTCGGATAAGTTCATCCGAGCCGAAGAATGGAACAAAGCGAAAACCCAACCTCAATTTGGGGGAGGGAAACAAAGACAAATACCCTTGTCTGAAGGCCAAGGCCATAAGGCAAAGGGAAAGTCAAAGGCCTCAGAGCAATCTTCGGCCAGCGACCCAAAGAAGGAAAGATCTGCCTCATACACAGGCAGATACGAGTCCTACACTCCGCTCTCTCTTCCACGCGCCAAAATTTACAGCGTGACGAAGGAAGAGCAGAGTTACCGAAAGCCGAGACCACTCCTAGAGTGGTATCAGCGAAAAAATAAAAATCAGTGGTGCGAGTTCCACGAGTCTTCGAGACACAACACTGAGGAGTGTATCCAACTGAAGGACCAGATAGATGACATGGTCCGGAAGGGATACTTGAAAAAATACATCGCGGATCACCGCGAGAAAAAAGAATCCGGGAAGTCAGCAAAGGACTCTCGCCAAGACCTCGACTTCCCCCGGAAAAACAGTAAAAAGCCGGAGGGGAAATTCCCTCCGATCAATGTTATCTCGGGAGAAATATACTCTCAGAGGGAGCACAAGCGACACCTTAGAGCTTTAACTCATCAGGTGAACAACGCTGACATTCAATCTCCCCAGTCGCCGGTGCCGAACATGACGTTCACAGCCGCCGACTGCCGGGGGATTACGTTCCCTCACGAGGATCCGTTGGTGATCATCGCCACGGTGGCCAACCACGACGTCAGTAAGGTCCTTGTTGACGGTGGCAGCGGAGCAAACATTCTGTTCCGGCCTACAATCAAATCAAGCTGAAGCCCAAGCACCTTACGCCGGTACCCTACCCGGTATCCGGGTTCAACGGGGCTTCAACTTATCCAGATGGGAAGGTGACACTTCCTGTCACCATCGGCTGCGATGAGGCAGCCAGGAACGTCATGATTGAATTTTTGGTAATTGACGCTCCTTCAGTGTACAACGTGATTTTGGGGAGACCCATAATTCATGAGATCCAAGGGGTCGTCTCAACTTATCATCAGCTGATGATTTACGTCTCAGAAGCCGGCTTCCCCGAAAGGATACAGGGCAACCAAAAGGACGCCCGAAGGTGCAACTACCTCAAGCCATCCAGTAGCCGCCCAGATGACGACAAGGATGAGGAGGAGAAAGAAAAAGAAAGAGAGCCAAGCACAAAAAAGCCGAAAGGCCTAAGTGCTTCGGCCCAAGGATCTGTACCCATAGGTAAAGGGCCCGAAAGGGAAAAGGCTAGCTCTTCAGCTGAGCCGCAAGACTCAGAGAGCCAGCCGAAGAACAAAAAGACTGGGACACCTGCTGACATAGGCAGCAGGCCAGATTATGAAGAGTCCAGTCCATCAGCAATGGACATGGACCAACAGACTGAAACAGTTGAGTTGGCCGAAGGAGACGTTGAGAAATGTGTAACAATCGGGATGGACCTTGATCCGAACACCCGTTGTGAACTTATTCAGCTCCTTCGGGACAACAGAGATGTGTTTGCTTTCTCGGCAGCTGATATGCCCGGGATAAGTTCAGACCTCATCTCCCATAAGCTTAATGTTGACCCAACGTGTCGACCAGTTAAGCAAAAGAAGCGGAACTACTCCGCCAATAAGAACCGAGACATCGCAGCCGAGGTCAAAAAATTGCTGGAGGCAGGATTCATCGAACCTTGCCAATATCCAGAATGGCTGGCAAATGTGGTGATAGTTCAGAAGGCCAATGGTACCTAGAGGATGTGCGTTGACTTCACGGACCTAAATAAGGCTTGTCCAAAGGATTTCTATCCCTTGCCGAGGATCGATCAGCTAGTCGATTCGACAAGTGGCCATGCCTTGCTTAGTTTCATGGACGCATTCTCGGGGTATCATCAGATCTTTATGCACCCCGACGATCGAGCAAAGACAGCATTCGTCACGAACGCTGGGGTGTACAATTACAAAATGATGCCCTTCGGATTGAAAAATGCGGGGGCAACCTATCAAAGGCTGGTGGATCAAGTTTTTGCCGATCAAAAGGGCCGAAACATGGAAGTCTATGTTGACGATTCGATCGTCAAAAGCAAAAAACCAGAGGACCGTGTAAAGGACCTGGCTGAAACTTTCGCTACCTTGAGAAAGCATCAAATGAAGCTGAATCCGAAGAAGTGTGTCTTTGGCGTGAAGTCAGGGAAATTCCTTGGGTTCATAATCAGCAAAAGGGGGATTGATGCCAATCCCTCTAAAGTCAAAGCGGCGCTCGACCTTCCTGAGCCGAAAACGAAGCGGGATGTTCAGCGGCTCACCGGAAGAATGGCAGCCCTCTCGAGGTTCATTTCCAGAGCTTCGGATAAGGGGTTACCTTTCTTCAAAGCCCTGAAACTCCCGAAAACAAAAGAGCTCGTTTGGGAGGAAGAGCAAAAAGACGCCTTTAAACAGCTTCGGGAGCATCTGGCTCAACTCCCAACGCTGTCTAGCCCAACTGACGGAGAAACTTTGTACCTATATGTGGTCGTTAGCCCAGCCACCATCAGCGCAGTATTGCTGAAGGAAGAAAGTAAAAGTCAGCAGCCGATCTATTTCGTCAGTCATACACTGACGGATGCCGAGACTCGTTATCCACTACTCGAGAAAGTCGCTTTCGCGGTGGTAGTAGCTGCTCGGAAGCTGAGGCCCTATTTTGATTGCCATCAGATAGTGGTCTTAACTGATCAGCCGTTGGAAAAAGTTCTCGGCAAGGTTGAAAAATCTGGTAGGCTAGCCAAGTGGGCTTTTGAGCTCACCGAATTCAGCATCAGCTACCGTCCGAGGGCTGCCATTAAGGCTCAAGCTCTAGCGGATTTCTTGGTCGAATGCTCGTACCAAGAAGCGCTAGACAGTGAAAAGAAAGTCTGGACCGTGTTTACGGATGGATCTTCCACCGAAAACGGTTCGGGGGCAGGAGTGGTGATAACTTCTCCCGAAGGCAAATCCTTTGAGTATGCACTAAAATTTTCTTTTAAGGCCTCGAACAATGAAGCCGAATATGAGGCAGCAATCGCCGGCCTAGAATTGTGCATCTCCCTGGAAACCGATCATGTCTGCCTGAAAACAGACTCTCAGCTAGTTGCATATCAGATCAGCGGCAGCTACGAGGCCAAAGAGCCCTCCATGATAGCTTATCTTGCCAAGATCAAGTCAGTCATTGCAGAGCCGAAAACTTTTGACGTTCAGCTGATCCCAAGGGGTCAAAATACTCAAGCCGATGCACTCTCCAAACTTGCCAGTTCATCTCTTACCGAGCTGAACAGATCCGTATATGTAGAAGTGCGCCGAGAGAGAAGTGTCGACGAAGCACCTGAAGTGTGCTGCGCTGACCCAGAGCCTAGTTGGATGGACCCCATCCTAGCTTTCAAGCTTCGGGGAGAAACTCCCGAAGATAAAGCTTTGGCCTCCAAGATAAAGAGAACCAGCTCTAGGTTCATTGTCTTCAGGGGGGAACTTCTGAAAAAGTCCTTCTCAGCCCCATTGCTGAAATGCGTGGGACCAACAGATGCAGATTATATCCTACGGGAGATTCATCTCGGCATCTGTGGGAACCACATTGGGGGAAGGACCTTAGCCCACAAGGCATTGAGGGCTGGATATTACTGGCCCACCATGATCGCAGATGCTAAGGAGCTGGTTCGGAAATGCGAAAAATGTCAAAAGTACGCTCCAGTTATCCATCAGCCAGCAAGGGATCTTCAGCCGATCCTTAATCCACTCCCGTTCGCCCAATGGGGACTGGATATACTGGGACCATTTCCAGAGGCTGTGTACCAGAAAAAATGGCTGATAGTTGGTGTCGACTACTTCAGTAAATGGATTGAGGCCGAAGCAGCCTCGAACATTACAGAGCAAACTGTCAGAAAATTTATCTGGCAGAATATCATCACTCGATTTGGCATCCCGAGAGTATTTGTCTTCGATCATGGGAGGCAATTTGATAACTTGCCGCTGAAGCGGTATACAGATCAGTTCGGCATCAAACTGGCATATTCAGCGGTATGCCACCCGCAAAGTAACGGACAAGCCGAAGCTGCAAATAAACAGATCTTAAATGCCCTCAAGAAGAGGGTGGAAGATCAAAAGTCCAAGTGGCTGGAGGAGCTCCCAGGAACCCTTTGGTCCCTTCGGACAACTGAAAAAGAGGCAACGGGCTATTCACCTTTTGAGCTGGTGTATGGTGCCGAAGCCGTCCTTCCAGTGGAAATTGGCTCTGAGAGCCTACGAGTGCACCACTTCTCGGCTGAGAATGAGCAACTGATGAGGGAATCTCTCGATTTCCTCGACGAAGTAAGAGACTCAACCCGAGACAGAATGGCCGCCTATAAGCAGAGAATCAGCAAATTTTATAACCGAAGGGTCCATGCAAGGCCTCTCAAAATTGGAGACCTTGTCCTTCGGAATGCTGCTGCAGTTCAGAAAGGCCGAATCCATGGGAAACTCTCAGCTGAATGGGAAGGACCTTATGAAATTTATGATGAGCTTCAGCCAGGGACATACCGACTTCGGCAGTTGGATGGAACTGAGTTGAAAAATCACTGGAACGCTGATGTACTGAAAAAATATCATGTGTAAACCCTTCGGGGCAGAACAATCTTTGTAAGTACATTTTGAACTAATGAAGGGCCTTGGAGCTGCCATTTATATAAATGTTTACAACTTTTTATCCTTTCAAAATTTTCTTTGTTCTATCTACTCTTTAAGGGTTTTTTATTCAGCCTCGTCTGAAACCTTCGCCTTCGGGTAACTGGGTTTCAGATTGCTGACAAAACTCGTCTTTTTAAAGAACACTGGTCTTTCAGCTGAAGTCAAACTTCAGTAAGACTTGTTCTCCAAAGACATGAGTCCATGGACAATTTTGGGATATTGCCTTAACTGAGCCTTGTATCCCATAGAGCCATTATCCGAAACATTGCCTTAAGTTGGCCCTGTGTTTCGGGTATCCATTTTTCAAAGATAGACAGAAAATCAAGGATAGCAGCAACAGTTGAAAATTGTTTATTCAGCCTCGTCCGAAACCTTCGCCTTCGGGTAACTGGGTTTCAGATTGCTGACAAAACTCGTCTTTTTAAAGAACACTGGTCTTTCAGCTGAAGTCCAACTTCAGTAAGACTTGTTCTCCAAAGACGAGTCCATGGACAATTCTGGGATATTGCCTTAACTGAGCCTTGTATCCCTGAAAGCCATTATCCGAAACATTGCCTTCAGTTGGCCCTGTGTTTCGGATACCCATTTTTAAGAAGTAAAGAAATTGTTTATTCAACTGAAGCCATACTTCAATTTCTGGGGGGGCAAGAAGCACTATCAGTACAAGTTTATGTTCAGCAGAATTGAAGAAACAGTAAAGCATTCAAAAACAAAGCAGCTGAAGAAAAGAGCATCAAATTAATAATTTATGCTCAGAAATTGAGCTACAAGTTCAATTAAACTGTATCGGCAGCCGCCCACAAGCGGAAAATAACAGCTGCCGAAATACGTACATAAGCAAAAAAATAAACTGTTGTACGACAAGGCAAGCTGAAGCAAAAAACAAGGCAAAAAATTCAGAAAGCGGCAAGTCTAAAGTTAAGCGCATGATGAACCGCAAGATTCTGAAGACGACTGCCCGAGTTCCTATGCTTCAGCCCGAGGATCAGACTGATCAGCATTGTTGAGCCCCATGGTGGCCTCAACCCCAGCAGCAGAAGAAGCAGGCTTTGCACTCTGCCGAGCCTCCCTTTCCCTCTGTTCAACCTCCAACTCCATTCTCTCAGCTTCTTCTTCGGCTTCCTCAGCCTTAAGAATTTCAGCTTCGACTAGAGTTGCATACTTCATATGAGGGTCTTCGGGATTCTGGACCCATTCAGAACACTTGGACCAGTCCAGCTTCGGCTCAGCATGAAGGCAGACTCTTCGGCATACTCTGAACCCGTTTCTGAAACCCATTTCATATTCTTCCTGGGTATAGACACGGACTTTGAGTAGAGCCTCAGCATCAGCTAGCTTCTTCTAGGTCTCCTCCAAGTCTTCCTTGGATTTCTTCAGCTCATCGGCGAGCTTGGAGGAGGAACCTTTCAGCTCATTCAGCTCCTGCTGAACTTGGGAAGCCTCTGTCTGAGCCTGAGCCATTTCTTCCTTTTTGGCCATCAGCAGATCCTCAGCCTCTTGGAACTTAGCTCTCTGAGCTTCAGCAGCAGCAGCAGCCTCTGAGAGTTGGACGTTCCTGGCCTGGAGCAGCTCTTCAGCAGCCATTCTGCTGGCTTCAAGAGCTTCTAGCCGTTGCTGCACTTCAGCTTGTGCAGCAGCTCCTTCCTGAATACGGCTCTCAACGGCAGCCTTGAATTTGGAGACGTCCACTCCCATGTGCTCCTGGAGGAATTTTTCCCCTTCCATCAGTGGGGGAAAAACTTCCTTCTCCATAGCGTCGCAGAAGGTTTTGAGGGCTTCAGCAGCTTTTTTCTCGTACTCCTCACCCTTCTGCTGCTTCTCTTCAGCTGCTGCTTGCTTCAGCTTAGCAAGCTTTAATTCCTCTTCAGCTACCTTCTTGTCGTGCTCGACAGCGTCTACCCTATCTTGTAGGGTATCTATCAGCTCTACAGTGAGAGTCTGATTGTGCACGAACTGAAAACAGAAAGACAAGTTAAAAAATAAAAATAAATAAAAACAGAGCTGAATTTTAGAGGAAATAAAGGCAAGGAAAATCACCTGCATCATCAGCAGTTGGTTAGACCTGGCTGGGTCAGGAACTGATCTGCTGGATTCGCCCATCCCAGCAGTGGCCTTCAGCGACCAGATTCTTGCCCTATCTACTTCGGACATGCCAGCAAAATCGCCGAAGTAGGCTGCAGCTCCTTCTCGGTTCTGACCCCATATGAGGTCCCAGATGTGATCTGGGATTGGAATTCGGGGGGCCGAGAAACCCATTTCTCCAGATTGCAGAGTCTGGAAGGAGGGAAAGGATGACGATGGAGCTTGATTAGCTTTGGATGGCTCAGCATCATCCTTCTCAGAGGAGTCAATTACTATGACCTCCTCTTCTTCAGGGGTGAGGACGAAAGCCTCAACCTCTCTTGCGATGTCTGCCGTGAAACCTTCAGCACTGGGCATCACGACATCCTTATTCTTGTGCTCAGCAGCACTCTCCTGAATTTCTTCTTGGACCCCTCCATTAGATTCGGGAGTTTTTTGATCCACCTCCATCTCAGAAGGTGGCGGAGGGGTCTTTTGAGGTGATTGAGGTTGTGGCCGGGGAACCCTCGGCGATCCATTGCCTTCCTCGGGTTCCCTTATTTCAACGCCGATGGTCATCGGCCTCCGCTGAAAGTCATGCGGCCCGATGATGGCCATCCTTCGGCGCCTTTTCTGAAGGGGCTGCTCGTCCATGTCTGAGTCTGAAGACTCTTCTTGTATTTGGTCTTCGGGACGAACAGGGGCTTTCCCTTCTCTGTGTCTGTTACTCTCTTCAGACTGTAACAGACAGGGGGGAGGAGGAATGTGAGTACAAAAAAAAAAAAAATGAAGAGAAGAAGACAAAGTTAAGTCTGAAAGCTCACCGAGGTCTTCAGCAAAGCCTCGTCTTCTTCAGCTGCCCTAGCTGCAGCTTCCTCTTCAGCAGCTCTGGAGGACCCTTCTCCCCCTTCGCAAGCTTCGAGAACCCGTGCAACCTCTTCGGCTGTACGGGCAGCTTCAGCTTCTTCGTCCAGCAGCTGAAACCAGGGGTCTCTCTTCTTCCACCAAGGCTTCTGCCTCTGATACAGAGCAACAACCTCAATTTGGAAGTGGGAAGAGTCTAGATGAAATTCCCTATGCCTCGGCTCAGTGATAGACGGGGCCCGATCAGTTACAACTCGTTCTCGGTTGACGCCAAGACGAGCGTAGTTAATGCCAACGTTGGTCTCGTCCCGCTCTGAAAAAGAAAAGGGGAAAGGTCAGTTCAGTTAGGCTGGCACAGCATAAAAAAGCGAAGTGAAGAGAAAAAGAGATAATTAAAAAGCCTCGGCCCCAGCCGAAGAAGCTTACCATCCTTAAACTTTCGGCTGAGGCCAACAGCTGCTAGCATGTTCTCTTGGAAAACATAATGCGTATCGGGGAGCCAAGTCTCCGGGATATGCTGCATTCGGCCGCTGCCCCCCCCGGTTCGGCAGCTTGCCGAAGATATTTTGTTGATCAAGGTTCGGATCCGGCCCGTTATCTGCGGGGGGACCTAGACTTCCCATGTCGGGATCAGGCTCAGCAAGGTACCGGGGAGCGCTGAAGACGCAAGGGTGGCCCGGATCTGTGGGTGCCCTAACCCAAATCCATTGACCTCTCCAGTCCTTGTCTGAAGAGTCGTTCAGCCACATGGTCAGGTACTGGGGCCGAGACTCAATTCGGTACCACCCAGAGCCATGGCTTCCGTGCCCACTTTGAATATTTGGCACTAGCCGATGAAGCTTTTTGAAGCAGTGCAGGTTCGGCACATACTTGAAGAACTTGCAGACCCATAGGTATGTCATCACCCTTCGGATGCTGGTAGGAGTCAGCTGACATAGGGAGATGTTGTAATGGATCAGCAAGTCTCGGACAAATACGTCCAAAGGGAACCTCAGCCCGTACTGAAGCTGTCTTGTGTACACCCCCACATACCCCGGGGGTGGACGATGGATTCTATCGGATGCCGCGGGCATTCGGCACCAATACCCATCAGCTTCAAAAATGCCGTAATGCAACTCAATTTGCTCGGCAAACCGATATTGTTCGGCATTCTCCACCCACCATGAGTAGGGGCGGTTCTTTATCATGGCCGAAGCTACTTCGGCATTCTCCCACTCTGAAAACCCGGGGAGGATATCCCAAAGGACAGCGGGAACTTCATCGTCCCGTCCAGAAGCGCTCGGCCCCTCCGTTCTCTGAGGAGGAGCCGAGGAAATTGGAGTCGCCCTAATCCCTTCAGCAGGGTCAGACTCTGGCCTTTGTCCATTCCAGGTCCCAATCCTGTTCCTAGGATCGAGAATCGGCCTTGCTCTTCTTGGAGCACGGGCTCTACCTCTAACTCCTCTTGCCATTGATTATTTCGAAGAAAAAAGTCGAAAAAAAAGGGAAGGAGTTCGAATTCGAAGAAAAATAAACTGAAATCAAAGGAATTTACCTTAATCTGAAGCGAAAGTTGCCGATTTACGAGTTCGTAGTGGCAAGTCTCAGTTTCTAAGCTTAATGCTCGGGGAATTTGCGAAGTTTTGATGCGGGTTCTTGGTTTCTCTCGAGAATTCTGGGTTTGTGTTGGTGAATAAGTGAGGAGAGATGACGCGCCTCTGTTTATATCTCCAGGAATGGGAATACGGGGAGTCCGCGTTTCAATTTCTCTTAAATACCCCACTAAGTAACCGTTAAACACACGACCTTCGATTAAACTGCCCATTATCCGTCCAACTTCCACAATCATCCGCCTTAACCGTTGTTATCTCATTAATTACGGTTTAAATTCAAATTTTTGGATTAATTAAATCATTTACTTCCCTCCTTTTCTGAATTAAATCAAACCCGACCCGTCATCCTTCCAAATCGGGTCTGGGGGGCAAGTTGTTTGGGTCCAATTCAGTCCAATTGGGCCTAGGCATTAAATGATCCAATTAAAAGCCCAAGGTCAAGGTTCAACTCTCCAATTGTGTAAAAGTCAAAGGTCAGCCCTCAAAGCAAGCCAATTGGGCTAAGGCCCAACTTCTCCATGTATGAAGAGGTATAAAAGCCATCAAAATTCATAGATTCATATATACATTCATAGATTCATATCTTCTCATATACTCAAATAAAGCCTCAAGCAACAAATTCTCTTGCATAGTGTTCTCTTTCTACACATTGTACTGACTTTAGCATCGGAGGGGCCTTCCTCGGCAACACCCCCGAGGCTAGTTTACGTGTGTTTACTGTGCAGGAAACCTTCGGCCCAACATAACTTGGACCGAATCCAGTCTTCTCCGTTTCAGCGGACCTTCGGCAAGGTCCCATTGTTTTCACCCGAAACAGTATTAAAACCAAACAACTAAGATTTCCTTTGAATCTCTCTCATAGAAACTTGTTGCTACCCAACAAATTCGTCACTCTTGACTTTAAATAATGTATGAAGAATCCATGGAACTAATTTTGAATCCAAAAAATGAAATAATATTAAATATAATTATTATGATGTCACAAATGATGAAATGCACTTATTTATTGTGGGGAAGAATGGGAAGAGGACTTAAGACTGAATTTGAAGACAATAGACCTTGAAATTTTAGAAAACTTAAGTTATTATCATGAAATGTTTGATTTTTTAAGTCAAGGTATTCGGCTAGCTACTCCGTGTATGAACCATACACGAGTATAGAAAATGTTAATTAGTTCATCATTGAATTCAATTTTATGAAGTATTAAAGTCTTTTCGACATTTTATATACCAGTAGTGTCGAGGAGCTTTCAATATTTATAACAATACATAAAAAGTTTTATCACGACTCGTTTGATAAGTGGCTGCAAATGGTGATAATGAGAATGAATTAGTACATACATAAGATAAGTTTGTTTCCTTAAAAAAAGTACATAAGTTTGTATGATCGATAACTGATACAACTATTAGTTGATGTTCATTTCAATGATGTTGGAAATGAAATTGTACATAAATTTGTATATATGCAATTAATTGTATTGTACACGTGTTAACTCCATTAAGTACAACTTATACGGATCGGAGTACAATAAGCTGAATTGTACGGAGTACAAATACTTCGTAAATTTCCTTTCATTGATTAATATCCGTAACTTCATGCCAATCTTTTAAATTATGTCAAAGGTGTACGCGGATTGGATGGAGTGTTGTTTGTTACTCCAAACCGATCAATTTCAAGGGTTACCGACTCCTAGAAAAGAAAACCGTGAAATTTTTGAGAAAGCTACAATCACCAACTTTAAAAGCTTACATACCATATTCAACGATGTCTTTATATTTACAAGGATAGATGGATAAGAAATGCAAAGATCTTAGAAACCCTAGTACAATACGAGCAGTGTCGACCAAATGAGCTCCGTGAATGTTACTCTCATTTATTTCTTCCCCACCAACACAATAACTTAATCATTTGACTATTGTGATCTTTGAGAACGAACTAACTAGCTTTAATTTGACTAGCAACTAGATTTTTTTTTGACAAGCAACTACATTTATATCCTATAATTTTTTTGTTTTTATTCTTTTTTATATTGATACTTTGATGGAATAACTGTCCAATTTTAATAGTTATCTCAATATATATTCTTACATAACACTAATATATACTCTCTAAGTTATCCTTTTGGTTCATCTGATCTATTTAAATATGATTTTTTTTTTTTTTAATTTTTTTTTTTTTTTTTGTGGGATAAATATAGTCAAAGGGGAAAGAATGAAAAGAATTGAAGGGATCGTAGAGTAAGAATAGTGCCAATCCCTATGTTGTGCGGAGCTGAGCATCTTCTATTCGCTAGGATAAAGCTTTTCCTCTACAGGGGCCTTGTGCAGAGCAATGCAAGCAAAATGAAGGATGAAATTAAAAACATGAGAAAATTCATTTGTTAAAGCAAGGGTATGTAGTAGACTAGTAGTAGTAGGGATTTGGGGAAAAATTGAGATATTTTTATTAGCTCAAAAATCAATTATGAACCGTGGAAAAAAATATGCATATTTAATTGTTAAATACGGGTTTGGGCCGCACCCACAAACCAAGAAAAAAAGTCCATTTCACAAGTCTAAAGGAGGTTCCATCCCAAAATCATATGGCAATAGGAGGAATAGTCCCTTAATCTTATAAAGTGATTAACTCTCTCTTCTTCAACCAATGTGGGACACTTACATGTGGTGGTATTTGGGAGGTCTATTCTTCAACACTCCCCCTCAAATGTAAGGTCCCTTTTGAACTTTGTCTCATGTGATTTTTCGTGCTAGAGTGCTTCTTCACTCCCCCTCACATGGACCTACTCATGGCCAAGTGAACTTTAGTCATTTAGGGTCCCATATCGTGGGTCTGGCTCTGATACCATGTTAAATACGGGTTTGGGCCGCACCCACAAACCTAGAGAAAGAGTCATTTCACAAGTCTAAAGGAGGTTCCATCCCAAAACCATATGACAATAGGAGGAATAGTCCCTTAGTCTTATAAAGTGATTAACTCTCTCTTCTTCAACCAATGTGGGACATTTACATGTGGTGGTATTTGGAAGGTCTATTTTTCAACATTAATACTTTTGCACATGTTTTTCTTTTTATCCTTCTCATTTTATTAACCTGCTTATGGAATCACATACCGACACCGTTTTAAAAGAAACAATCTTGAAATGCAATAAAGTAATAATGAGATACCGTATACAGTACTACACATACCGTCTAAAATTTATACACAAAAGTTCTATTATTCTAATTATAGTAATATACTACGTACGTAGCTTATAATTTATAGCCATCGTTCACAATAGTTATTTTCTGATACTTTTCCAGAAATGGCAGCTGCTAATGCTGAAGTAAAGGAAGGATCTTTAGTCAATGAAGATGCCATTTGCTCTACCAGTAATCTCTGCAACGCCTTCGTGTCGACTTTTGATTCGATGGCGTTCGTTTTCTCCGTGTTGTTGGAATAATTATGGTTGATCAAATCAAGGTTTAGAGTAGGGATGTTACTAGGAGATCGTATTACGGCGTTATCATTTACAGATTGACTTGAGCTTAACAAAACATGTTGATCTAACTGATCCCTTGAATTTGGTTGAGGATGATTGTGTTCACCTTCATATGTTGCTACTAAGATAGTTGGATCATCTGCACTTCTTTGCACCTGTTTTTAATTACATGCAAACAAGTTTTAATTAAAAACATTATCATTATTTATAATATAATATAAAATAATTCATGTTGTATTGTTGTAACTTGTAATTACTACTATTGAGATTGAAGTATAATACGTAGACGTACATACACTATATTTGAGTGTGTGGCATGGTGCTATATAGTAGTGAACTAGTGGTCCTATTGAAGTGATAAATACTTTCATCTTTGAATTCAAACTAAGCTAGAGGGTTAGATACGTCGCTAGCTAGAAGGCCTAGGACGCAGGCGCATTTATGTAGCACTAAGGAATAAGGATAGACACTTGTTTACCCTCTTTAACTTTAATACATATGAAGATAAGGTTAAGGGTTTGGCTTGAGTCAGACTTAGAGAAGACTTCCCTAATCAAGAGTATTTTTTTGGTAATAGAGTTTGGCTTAGCTTGATTAATAATTTTATAAATCATGCAAGCACGGAGAAACAGCCCCTCTTAATTCTTTTTGAGATAAATCTTATGAATTGTTTGGACAATTATACCCTCTAAAATGTTTATCCTCATTAATGTTATTTTATTTTATTTTTAATTAAAGTTTGAGAATAGTGTGGGAACATTTATACCTTCAAAAATATTTGTTTACATTTTTTAACACATTAATAATGTCAACATCTAAATGTGTGATATAAGGTCAAACTGAAAGAGCTTCCTGGATATGGAAAGTTATGGTGTGCACATCGTGCACGTTAGCCACCCTAGTTACTAATTAATTCTAATCGTGCATTAATAATTACAATATAATAAGTTAGCTATTTGGAAAAAAATATACTCCACATTTATTAAGATTCCATGTTAAAATGTTGGATTGTTTTTTTTTTTTTTTTACACAAAAAATGTTGTTTCTTATACAACTGCAAATTTACAATAGAAATTTAGTTAGACCATGACATCATATATCAAACCAAACCAAATCTTAAAAAAAAAAAAATCAGACCAAAACACCTAATGGTTGGTAAAAAGAACAAATTCTAAGAATGTAGACATTATTATGGATTTTAACACAAATTTTCCAAAAAAAGCAGCGGAATAAGCTTCTGATCATCTAATAAAAAAGGAATGGCTTAATCAAACTATCAAGGCCTATTTGCCTATGTCCTTTGGGAGATGGCTGTCAGTTGTCATAGTCAACAAAATCTGAAAGGCATTGTTGACTTTGAGAAGCTAGCTAAGACAGTCAAGAATTTGTGCTCTATAGCCTTGATCAGTAGAGTTAAAAAGTTCATAAGAGACCTCTATGGCTGTATACATGAGTTTTTAGTTTCGAGTTTTTGTACGTGTTTTGGGTTCTATCTTCGAGTTTTTTACCTTCTTTTAAAGTCAATCATTCAGATTAAAAACGTGCATTAGAGAATTTTATGGTAAGACTGATTCTAAACTCTAGAGAAACCTAAATTAGATTTTCCATTACGTGACAAGAAATACTCTTATACAATGTAATATAAAGAATTGATTTAGAAGTTATTTGTTATTTTGAAGAGATGACCTTCAATGTTATACACTAGTTTAATCTTCATTTTTTCACTTGTGAAATTTACTCCTTTACCGCCATAAAATCTGTAAATCTTTCAAAAATGGTGACAACATACCTTCTTTTTTACTGGACATTCAGGAGCATTAGCACATTTATAGTAAGCTCGAGGAGACGGATTATCTCTTGTTACTTTCTGCCCGTATTTCCTCCATTGATATCCATCCTTCACTATCTAATTAGCAACACAAATCAACAGAAAATTAGTAATTAAAATCTCATAATCATAATCATCAATAGCAGTGTAAACTACATATTCCCTCCACTTAGGTTGTTACTTGTTGGAATTTGTCATTAAATAACAGTAGCAAAAACATTACTCTGTATAACGTAGAATTTTATTAGATTTATCTCGATGTTTAGCTACTCGTACGAGTGTCTTTGTAATAAAAACTGAAAAGGATTTTATTGAAACAGAGGTGCATATTGTATATGTCTTGTGATCAAGCTAAGAAATTATGAATTAATAGTGATGAAACTAATGGACATACCAAGCTTGTATCCGATATATCGGTCCGAATCAACATTTTATTAGTGATCTTAGGCTTGCTGCTAAGAAGCCTTACTCTTTTTAATGAATCATCATAGCTAATACAACTTTGCTCAGTGTTCCCCTGTATTCCACAATCCATTGTTTCAAAGAACTTCCTCTTCTTTGGATTCTGATCTTGCTCATTTTCGCCTTTCGAACTCGGACTAATCAAGCCTATCAGCTGGTTTTGCAACACACTGTAATTCTTACACATGGATGCCAACAGTTTTGTGAGCTTTTTGTTCTCATTGTTCATCCTGTTCAGCTCCTCTTCTAAATTCCCACTTTTCCTCTGTTTTAAATTGATAAATTACACATAATAACATTAGATAGTAGCACAAATAAAAACAAATATTAGGACTAGTCTGTTATCATTGTAACAGCTATAAGTTCAGAAAAAATAAGTTTAAAACTGAAGCTAACGGTCTCAAACTAACAAAAACACGATAGTTAGACACTATAAACGACCAACCTCATCCTTGTGTATCTTGTCATCGATTTCCGAGGTGTTACAAAGATTAAGGTTAAGATTAAAACCAAAGGAAGTGTCAAGAACCCAATTAGATGATGACTCCATACAGGTGAAGTAATCCAGCTTAAAGGATTTTTGAAAGAGGTGGTTAAATTAAAATATATAATAATGTTGAGTTATTATAAAAGTATTGGATAATTATAATGTGAATGCTTTAAGCCACTTTGTAAGTGTTTATATAGTAGAAGAGTTATAGAGAAAACATAAAAAATTTTGACTAGTAAACTGTAAACCCCCAGGAAATAGTGCATAAATGTCTTCAAGTATTAAAGAAAAAGAGAAAATGGGTAATTAATAGTACTGCAATTCTAAGGTGGAGGCGTGGAGCAGCAACGACTTTAGAAGACATAAAAATGTGTCCAATGCGTGTCCAACATTTGTTTGAAAGTCAAGCATGAAAATACTAGGTCAATCAACGTTTTTCTTCCCACATTTTTTTTTTTAAGAAAAGTGCTAAACGTTTTAGCATTAATTACACCCTAAACAAAATTACAACATTCAGAAGTACTCCGTAATATACTTGTACTACGTTAATTATAGAAGAAGCCCCATTTTATCAAATTTGTTTATCAAGTGGCAAAATTGTTAATAAATCAACAAGTTTGTAGATTTATTTACATTTTTGCCACTTTGTCTAATCAGCATGGCATTTTGGTAAATAAATCAAAAATTGTGGGATCCTTATATGACAAAAAGCTATTGATTTATTTACATTTTTTCCATTTGATAAACAAAATTTCTTTATCAAGGAAATAAACTTGTATTTTCTCGTAATTATATCTAGTCTCGCTATTAACAACTGCGAAAGATTTACCCGACAATCACTTCTTTGTAAAGTTGACTTAATTATAGATAATCTGGAGTGACTAATCTAGTTGATTGTATAAATACATACTTCCTCTGTTTCTTTATAGTTGCAACACTTTTCTAAAATGGAAATGTCACAATAGTTTCGGCAACACACTATAAAAGGAATGTTTTTATGGTGAAAATTGTATTATTACCTTTATTCAAAACTCATGGCTCACTTGATTATACTCCTAACAGCCTCTTAACCTCATTTTATGTGTATTATATCATGTGAAATCCTCCACTTTTCTTAAATACCGTGATAAAGTGTGTGTTGCAACTATAAAAAAACGGAGGAAGTATATAATACATTTGTTGTATTTTCTCAATTATTATATATATATATATATATAACTTTTAATTTCACACTTGTCATATCAGTGTATAATTTAAATCATTAATATAATGAATACGCAAAATTTATAGATAAAATGTTGGCTTTTTAAAATACAAGCCATTAAAAATACTCACCGTGTTTCTTCGTGTGACTTACTACATCGTGTGGCCGCTTGTAAGGAAACGGAGTAACCCATATTATACTTGTTTCGGGGTTTTCTGATGTCCTGCGGGAGAGTTACAATTTCGAGACTGGAACCGGACGCCTGTACCTGCAAAATAACGGAGACTCCTGGTGGTGGGAGCTCCGCCTCCAACGGTCAAGTTAGTACTTGATTAAGGAGTAATTAATGCGGAAATTAAAGTGATTGGGTCTCTCTAGGTGAGAGTGTTTAATGTAGGTAATCTGCTTTGTTAGCGAGATCAGCCGGTTATTACTGTGTGTAATTAATGTGTTTTTTCGTAATCCCCCTTAATGAGGATTAAGGGAGGTATTTATAACCTTGGGAAACGTGCCCATCCTAGGTTTAGGTTAACCTAGGGCTGATTGGGCTTCCCTCGGAAGTTGGGCCTGGGTGGCCGGTTTCTCCATTAGGCATGGAGTATGCCACATGTCATGACATAATAGGTCCAAGGTGGACGAATAAGCGCGTGCCACGTGGCAAGCCCTGACAGTTCCAACTGGGGGACACTTGGCAGGACCTGATTGGCCCACGTGGCGCATTCCGATTGGTGGGAGCAAAATCCCCTAATCATTTGCCCCTCACAGGTGGCACGTGACTGGTCACGTGTTACCTGTGACAGGTGTCGCACTGTAACAGGCGACGACCTTCTACAGGTGTCAGTCGGCGAAAGGCCGAGAGATTTTCCCGCCCAAATTTTGAATTCTGAAAGTGACCCTTCGCCTTCTCACTTCGCCTATATAAGGGAGGATTGTCTTGAGTCATTTTCACACTTGAGAACTTTGAGAGAGAACATTCGGACCCCTGAACTTGCTCTGACATTTTGGACCTTTTCTGCCTACCGCCTGTTCTGACAAGCCGACTGCACAGGATTTTCAGCACTTCATCAATCGTCACTCGTTCAGGTAACTGTCGGTTCTCTTACTCTTAATTTTCTTTTTATTTTTTGAAATGGCACCACGGAAGCACACGACACGACCTAGGTTAGTGATCAGCCGGTCACCGGGGACGGCTGAATCTAGGACTAGGAGTGCCGCCTGCCCTTTTCCGGACCCATCTTTGCCCTTTATACAAAGTCCGACTGTATCTGTGTCTATGCAGAGCAGGATGGCCAGAACGAAAAAGACTGCTAGGATCTCAAATTCAGACGGCTCCTCCCACAGGGTGCCGCTTAGTGAAACATCTGACCAGGCGCCAGATGTGGAAGTGAAACAAGGCGGCCTGAAAGCCGACAATTCTGAGGGAGGAGTCATAGTGACCCCTTCCCATTTAACAGTTAACAATTCTGCTCCTTTTCAAAGAGAGGAGGCGGGCCCCTCCGGGAGAGGGGAGGAGTCGTCCTCTTCGGACTCGTCAGAGGACGATTCCGAGTCAAGCTCTTCTGGCCATGCTTCTTTGGACACAGAAGAGAAAAACAGCCGCCTGCAAGAGGCGAGACTTTCTCACGCAGTTGAGAAGGGGGACAATTGGGCGGAGCCATCCGCCTCTTACCGAGAGCAAAATACCCCCTACTACTGCACGGTACCTCGGGGCCGGATCACAGCCATGCAAGAGAAAGTGGAGAGCTTTATTGCAAACCACACCATGGGCCCCGACTTTCTAGTGTTTGTGCCGGATCCAGAAGACACAGTCGTCTGGCCGGCTGGTACCAGTTATGATAGCGCCTGCTTTGGCTGCTACGAGGTGGCCATCAAGGCAGGGTTGCGCTTCCCATTACATCCGACTGTTCAGCGGATCTTGGATGGGTATGAGTTGGGGTTATGGCAGTTAGCCCCAACCTCCTGGGTCAACGTACTCGGCTATGTGGCCGGGTGCGAACTGCACGGGGTGGAGCCGAGCTTCGAGGCTTTCGCCCATATGAACTATCTCAGCCAGACCCCTAAGACAGGCGGTACCGGCTGGTATCAATTGACAAGCCACAGGGGCTACCTCATGACGAGAGGTAAAGCAAACAAGTGGAAGGACTGGCGGAGCACCTTCCTCATCATTGAGAGTTCAGACACTGAGCTGAACAAGCGCTTCAATAGGTGGAACAGGAATCCGCCCCTTCTTGCAGGCGGCCGTAGCATGCCGCCTGTTCCCCCCAAGGCTAAGAAAGAGATCCTTGATAAAGGACTCTTTAAAGTAGAGTCGAGGGTCGACTCTACTTCAGGGGTACGAGAGCAAGTACCCCTGCACTGCGTCCCGAGCTTCAAATGGATCTACGACGAGTACTTTTTTACCGCCTGTGGCCTCAGCAGTCGGTGCTCAAGAGGTAGTCGGCCTGTCGAATACTCTGTTGTTCCATACATTTCTTGTTATGACTTTTATTAACTTTGCTGTTTGTTTTTGCAGCTGACGCCATGAGCAAAATCACCGCTTCCAAGACTGCGACGGCCATGTTGCGGGCCTCCATCATGCAACAAGCTTCAACCGACTCCCCAAGAAGGGGGCACCCTTGGTGAGCTCCAAACCTTTCACCCTCTTTTTGGAGTTGTGTTTATGCATATACTGACTTTTTTTTTTCTTTTTTAGACGGGTGCTCCAAGAGCTTCATCTTCCCAACAGCCGGACCCCAAGGCCCGGAGGACGACTGTTGCGAGCTCTCCTGGTTCTGCCAGGAAACATGTGGCGGCTGAGAAACAGCCGGCCACTTCTTCTAAAACTCCAACTGGGCCGCCTAGAAGTATGAAGTTGTCCTTGTAAATTTTAGACTCACTCCCTTTTTTACTAGGTCTAATCCGTTTGTTTATGCTTGATGCAGTCGGCCCTCAGGAGCCTGACTTGGTAGAGATGGCCAAGTCTATGATCAGGGAAGTTCCTCCAGCTGAAAGGGAGGCGGTCAGGGGTGTCGGCACCCTTGACCTAGACGGGATTGCAGGGGTCCTTGCTGAGGTATACTTAGCATATTTTTGAGTATTTGAATTTCTGGACGCCTGTTTTATTTTTTGTTTGGAAACTGACGCCTGTTTCTTTTTACTTAGGCCCTGCTCCGAGTGAACGGCCTTCGCAAGCCGCTTGACCGGAAGAACAAAGAGGTAAAGGCAGCAAAAGCTATGGCCGCCTCCAACTGTGATAAGGCAATGTTTCAAATTGCCCAAAATGAAGTTTTGACCATTGATATTCTTTATTATCAGGCGCAGGCTACCGCCGCTGTTCGGGCTCAGTTAGAGGCGGCCCAGAAGAGGAATGGCGAGCTGGAGGCGACCATCACCAATCTCAAGGCCGAGCTGAAACCTCTTCGCCTAAAGATGTACTCATACGAAGCCTTGGAGAAATCCTTGGCCAACGTAAAGGAACGCCTGGTGACCCAAGAGAAGAGTCTTACCCAGGAGCTCTCGGAAAAGGCCGAGCAAGAGAAGAAAGAGCTGGTCCGGGAGATGATGGAAGACTCCGCTCAAATCCAGCGCATGACTTGGGGCCGCCTCTTCCCTAATGCCGACTTTGCCTCATGGGAAAAAAACGTACCGCCAGTGTTCTGATACATATAATCAAGAGATCCTGGCGGCTGCTGAGGAAGAGGCGTTGGAGGAAGCGTTGGAGGAGGAGGAGCCGGTAGTGGCGCTTGTACCGCTTGGGGGTAATGCATCAAAAAAGGATGCAGCTGAAGCCGAGTCCGGCAAGAAGAGTGATGACCAGGCGGCAACTGCTAATATTGAAGATCTGCCCCCTTCTTAAGCTTTATGTATTCTTTCCACGGCCTGCGTGCCGTTTGTTTTGTATTTACCCGGCCAGGGGGCCGGGGCTTTGAATATTTTTCCGGTCTTTAATGACCGGCTTCTTTTTAATGAATTTTTGTTTTGCCTCAAATTTGTCTAAGTATTCCATATTCTAATATCCAATTGTTCACTAGACCGACTGTTTTACATGGCCGATAGTTGCAGACAGGTACGGATAGTTAGTCACGCCGCCTACGCCCCTGGACGACTGGTTGTCTGTTTCCAGGATAGACGATCAGTCGGCCATTTATCCAATCGGTATTCGAACTATTTTAAGGTCTGGATCCTTTTTAGGCAGGCGGTCCTATCATTTGTAAATTTAACCAAGTAGGAAAGTGGTCTGACCAAGTAAACATGAGTGTTACCTAGTCGCCAAGGAACTGAGTAGTAGAGATAACAAGCGGCGGGTACCGGTTGTTTCCTTTTATTCGCCAATGTTTGTTGGCTTTTAACTCATAATTTGTTAACCTAGCAGGAGTAGTGGTTGAGAGCCCCTGTTTGCTAAAAACAGGCGGACGACTCATACCTTTTAGGCTCCATACTAAGTTTGAGGGAGTGACTATAAGTTAACATAGGAGTTACTTAGTCTCCGTCACACTCTAGATTGAGTAGTAGAGGTACCAGGCGGCGGAGGCCGGCTGATCCCCTTGATTCGCCAATGTTTGTTGGCTATTAAATCAATAGGTTACCTAGTAGGAATAGGGGTTTGAGTGCCCCTGTTTGCCAAAAAACAGGCGGTCTACTCAAACCTTTTAGGTTCCATACCAAATTTGAGGGAGTGACTATGAGTTAACGTTGGAGTTACTCAGTCGCCGTCACTCTTGCTTGAGAAGTAGAGGTACCAGGCGGCGGAGGCCGACTAGACCCCTTGATTCGCCAATGTTTGTTGGCTATTAACTCAAGAGGTACCCCCTGCATTTATCCCAAGTAATACAGGCGGTCATCTGACTCAGATGTCAACTGCTACCACTGGTTTGGTTAGTGATAGAGTTATCCTTGTCTCAAAAACGGCTACATGGTTGCCCTTGGGTACAGTCGTATAGGTGCCGTGTAATTAGTTTATAGAGCAATGTTCCACCCAAAAGGGAGTTGCTCTCTGCGACGAATTTCATCCGGAGGGATGCCGCCGGACGCCTCCTATGATGTTGGGACAGGTCGTATTAGTCTTGAAGATTTGATCAGTTGGCTTGGCGCCTGGTCTGATCATTCGACCTGTGGCCTTGGTTAGTTCTTGGTGAACGTAGGTGCTAAGTAAGAGGAGGGTAGCCGCCTGTTAGGAACAGGGTCGGCCAGGCCCTAATCTTTTTTAGCTAAGTATAAGGGGGGTGGCTGTGTGTTTGGAACCAGTCGGCCCTCTTCTATGGAGAGTAGCCGACTATATGTCCAGACGGCATGCCCATATGGTGAGAAAATGGAGAGTAGCCGTTTGTAAAGGTACAAACGGCATGCCCCTCCGAAGATAGAGTGAAAAACTCAATGGAGAGTAGCCGACTGTAAAGGTACAGACGGCATGCCCCTCTGAAGAGAGTAAAAATACTCAATGGAGAGTAGCCGACTGTAAAGGTACAGACGGCATGCCCCTCTGAAAATAGAGTAAAATACTCAATGGAGAGTAGCCGACTGTAAAGGTACAGACGGCATGCCCCTCTTAATACAAAATTGAATAGTAAGTATGCAAACTTTTATTAAGTAGCTCTTGACTATTTACATCATTCAAAAGAAATATTTCTTAAGATTATCTACATTCCAAGTTCGAGGCAACGGTTGTCCGTCTGGTGTTTCCAGACGGTAGGTACCGTCCCTGACTTCCTCACAGATTCGGTAGGGTCCTTCCCAGTTGGGAGTTAGTTTTCCAGACTCATTAGCCCTACCAACTGCTTCCATTTTTCTAAGAACAAAGTCCCCTACTTTGAGTGGACGCCTGTGTACTTTTTTGTTGTATGATCTAGTCATTCTCAGGCGATAGATTTCATGGCGCAAGACAACATTGCCCCTCTTTTCAGGAAGTGAGTCTAATGCCAAGCGCATGGCTTCCCAGTTTGCCTCTTCGTCATATAGCATTACTCGAAGAGTCGGCTCATAGTGTTCTATTGGAAGAACAGCTTCCGCACCGTAAGT
Organism: Chenopodium quinoa; assembly: GCF_001683475.1. Lineage (NCBI taxonomy): Eukaryota > Viridiplantae > Streptophyta > Magnoliopsida > Caryophyllales > Amaranthaceae > Chenopodium > Chenopodium quinoa. The sequence goes on along the minus strand of NW_018742410.1, from coordinate 1,463,645 downwards.
TAGGAGGAATGGAGTTTCTCCAGTCACCCCTTTTTCAGTCGTCCTAATGGCCCAGAGAACATGTGGTAGTTCATCCGCCCATAGGCCGCCTGCTCGTTCAATCTTTTTCTTGAGACCGTCCGAGATGATTTTATTAAAGGCTTCTACCTGGCCGTTTGCTTGTGGACGGCCGACAGATGCAAAGTAGTTTGCAATTCCTTGGTCACCCAACCAACTTTTGAGAACAGGCGTCTCAAATTGGGGACCATTATCAAAAACCATAGACATGGGAACCCCGAACCGAGTGATGACATTTTTCCAAATGAATGAAATTACATCTTTCGTCTTGATTCCCTTTACAGCCTCCGCCTCTACCCATTTAGTGAAGTAGTCCACGGCAACAAGTATGTACCTCCTTCCGCCTGTAGCAGGCGTATATGAACCCAGAATGTCCATGCCCCACTTAGCAAACGGTAGTGGGCTATGAATGGTAGTGAGGTCAGTAGCCGGACGATGAATTAGTTTGCCAAACCTTTGGCACTTGTCACATTTTTTCACCATCTCCATTGCATCTGCTTCCAAAGTAGGCCAAAAGTATCCCTGCCGCCTTTCCCTTTGAGCAAGCGTCCTACCGCCTATATGAGAAGCACAGTAACCAGAGTGAAGATCGTCTAGTATCTCTCGTCCCTTTTCTGGAGTAACACACTTTAAGAAGGGTTGAAGGTACCCCCTTTTGTGAAGTTCTCCCTTTATCATTTCAAAACAGGTGGCTCGTTTTTTCAGTGCTGCCGCCTGTTGAGGATCATCCGGCAGTGTACCGTTTGTCAGATATGCCCTGATTGAATCCATCCAGGTTGAGCTTCTGTCTAGGATTCCAATAGGGTTTTCCTCGATGCTTCTCTTCTCCATTACTTCCCAAAAAACAGTTCGAGGAGTATCAGAGGAGGCGGATGATGCTAATTTTGACAGTGCATCCGCCTGGTTGTTTTCTGTTCTCGGCACTTGGATCAGATGGAAATCCTCAAGGGAGCCGACTGCTTGTCGGACCGCCTGTAAATACTTGATCATGGCCGGATGGGTTGCTTCGTATTCGCCATTGTACTGACTCACTATCAATTGTGAATCGGAACAGGCGTCTATTTTTCTTGCCCCTGCCGCCTTGCACATGCGGATCCCGGCTAGTAAAGCTTCATATTCTACCTCATTGTTTGAAGCCTGAAAACTGAAGCGTAGAACATACTCGTACCTGTCGCCTTCTGGCGACTGACATATGACGCCTGCTCCACAACCATTTGAAGTAGAGCTTCCGTCCACATATACCTTCCATACTTGGTCTGGAACTTGAGAGTCAGGAGGACGAGTCATCTCTACAATAAAGTCAGCAAAGGCTTGCCCCTTCACTGCTTTTCTAGGCTCGAAAGTAACTTCGAGGCTCTGTATTTCTATGGCCCATTTGATCATTCGGCCTGACGATTTCATGATGGTAAGTGGCCGCTTGATAGGTTGGTCTGTATACACGACGACTGCATGTGCCAAAAAGTAGGGCTTCAATTTTTTAACAGCCATGAAGAGTGCAAGACCAAATTTCTCCACTAGGGGATACCTCAACTCGGCATTTTTCAGTACGTGACTGACAAAGTAGACCGGGAGCTGACAGTCGTCTCTTTCAGCAAGGAGAACAGCGCTTAACGCATGATCAGAGACGACCAGGTACATGTAGAGTACTTCTTTGGGCAAAGGGCTGACCAGCCTCGGCAAGGAATGCAAGTGAACTTTTAATTTCTGGAAGGCGGCCTCAGCATACGGCCCCCATTCAAACCTTGCCTTTTTCTTAATTGCCTGGAAAAAGTATAGGCATTTGTCGCCTGATCGGCTTAGAAATCTTCCCAAGGCCGCCAGACAACCTGTTAACTTCTGAACCTCTCGGATGGTACGAGGCGACTGCATGTCAATGACCGCCTGCACCTTCTCAGGGTTCGCCTCTATTCCTCTCTGATTGATAAGGAATCCGAGAAATTTCCCAGACTCAACTCCAAATACACATTTCTTGGGATTGAGCATGACATGGTGCCGCCTGAGTATGGCGAAAGTTTCTCGGAGGTCCGACAGATGATCTTTCTGAAGTTTAGTCTTGACAATCATATCATCAATGTATGCCTCGACGTTTCTCCCAATCTGATCAAAGAACATAGTGTTTATCATTCGCTGGAAGGTAGCCGGGGCATTCTTAAGACCAAACGGCATGACCGTGTAACAGTATAACCCCTGATCAGTGACGAAGGCCGTCTTCTCCTGATCTTTCTTCCATAAAGGAATTTGATGGAAACCAGAATAGGCGTCCATAAAGCTCATCAAAGCATGGCCGGCTGTTGAGTCGACCAGGTTATCAATTTTAGGCAGAGGGTAACTGTCTTTGGGGCACGCCTTGTTTAAGTCTGTGTAGTCTACACACATTCGCCAGGTGCCATTCGGCTTTTTAACAAGCACCACATTTACAACCCAGTCTGGGAAGTAACATTGCCGAATGAACCCTGCATCAAGTAATTTTTTAACTTCGGCGGCTGCCGCCTGACTTCTTTCTTCGCCATGGTTCCGCTTCTTTTGCCGTACCGGCTTCTTTTTCGGATCCACGGCCAGTTTATGTACCGCCAGATCAGGACTAATGCCTGACATTTCATGGACTTCGAATGCAAAGATGTCCTTGTATTCTTTCAATAGTTTGTGAAAGTCGTCACCAAGGTCTCTCAGAGCAGTCGTCCCAACTTTGACTGTTCGGTCAGGACGTGAGTCGTCTAAGATCAGGTCCGCATGCTCACCAGCCGGCTGAGGGCGGAACTCATCCGACCGCTCCTCTGCCAATGATTGCTATTTTCTTTCTTTTCTTGCGGCCCCTGTCTGGGATGCCTTTCTCTTCTTGCCGCCTGCTTCTTGAACAGGCGCACTCTCCTTGACATTGTCAAGGTCTGTTTTTTCACCGCTTGACCCAGTGGCCATAACAGTGGGCTTGACATCCGAGAGATAGCACTCTCGGGCCATCCTCTGATCTCCCCTTAGGGAGCCGACTGTTCCATTATCCCTCTCAAACTTGAGCAGCATAAGAGATGGGATTATAACAGCCTTGGAATTATTCAGGGTTGGTCGACCCAGAATCATGTTGTAGGCCGAGAGTTCTTCTACTACCAGGAACCGGACTACCATGTGTCGTCCTTCCCCTTTTTCGCCCAGGCGGATGGGTAAATCCACTCGTCCCAGTGGGTGGACTCCTCCTCCTCCAAACCCTACTAAAGGGTGGGAGGCCGGATGTATGCAATCAGTCTGATATTTTAGTTTCGATAGACATTTGCTACTGATGAGATCTGAGGAGCTTCCGGTATCTATGAGGATTCGGCCAACTCTCTGGTTGGCCACTTTACATTCAATAACGATAGGGTCGTCATGCGGCCCTCTTACCCCTCCTAGATCTTCTTCAGTGATGACAATCTCAGGAAATGAATATTTGGACGGCCGTTCTTGGTGAACGGAATTTACATCTAACCGCCTGATATTGTCTTTGTTGCCCCTAATAGTGGGGCCGCCTCCTGAGAAGCCGCCTGCAATGGTGTAGACGACTGCATCATCTGTATCGGAGCTGTCGGCCTGTTGATTCTTTTTGGTCGACTGCTTTTTTGAGGAAGTGTTCCCCGTAGATTTCTTGACATAAGTGTCAAGATCACCTTGCTCAGCCAGGCGGTCCAGATACCGCATGAGACTGATGCAGTCATTGGTGTGATGACCAACATCATCATGATAAGCACAGAATTTATCTTGGTTCCGGTTGTTTGCAGAACCCTTCATGGGGACCGGCTTCTCAATTGAGATCCGTCCCTTGATTTCTTTTAGGATAAACTGGTTATCTTTGTTAAACGCATACTTTGGGGAGTATGGTTTGAATTCTTTTTTCTTTTTCTGGGCCGGCTGTTTAGAGGAATCAGCCGCCCAGACCTCTTTTCTCTTCTCATCTTTGTTTGACGACTGTTTCTGTCATCCTTCTCTTTTGTCGAACCTTTTCCCGTCCGACTGTTTTACCGTACAAAGATCAGTCGCCTGTATATAGGCTTCTGCTTCAATCAAGGCCTCTTGAAGAGTCGCCACCCTCTTTCGAACCAAATCAAATTTGAAGGTAGACCCGTCTTTGAGACCTCTGAAAAAGTCAGTATAGGCTACCTCATCCGGTAACCCTTGAATCTGTATTCTCATCAGGTTAAACCGCCTGATGTAAGAATGAAGCCCCTCCTTCTCGCCCTGCTGAATTGTTCCTAAATCAAGGGTCGTTTTCTTCGCAGGGATGTTCATGGCGAAGTTGGAGGTGAATAAAAAAGCAAGTGTCCTGAAGCTATTTACACAACCAGTCGGCAGGTTGCCGAACCATTGTTGTGCGATTCCTTTGAGAGTCGCTGGGAAACACTTGCACCAAGTGGGATCATCCAACCCTTGAAGGTACATCAGGTTGGTGAATGCCATCAGATGGTCTTCTGGGTTAGTAGTGCCGTCATAGGCGCCTACTAGTACATTTTTCACTTTGGCCGGCTGAGCGGCTTCAGTAATTTCCTTGGAGAAGGCCGACGGCTGTTCACCAAGTCTAAGCAACCGTAGCTGCCAGTCCATAGGTTGGACGTTTTTTGCTGCAGGTCCACCAAACGGAGGTGGCTGCAAAAAATACTGTTGTTGCGGCACAAATGGTAAGTTTGGTACCGCCTGGTCGCTATGAAAGCCGGACTGACGGGAGGTGCCGCCTGACTGACTCTCATGATACGACTGAGTATGCCTCTTCGAGGCATTTCGCAGACTGTCTTGAAAGTTTGAAGTAGAGGCCGACTCTGACAATCGGTCACTCTTCTTCTGCTCTAGCAGTAGCCGAGCGTCTGTGAATGTTTGCTTCGACCCGTCCGCCTGAATATGACGAACAAGTTTCCTATTTCCTGTAGGAAAACGGAATTTTGTGAAATCAAGGGCAGGTGGCTCCCGCTTCCTAGATTTAGGATGAGGAGTCGCCTCTCGCCCTTGAACTGGCTTCCTCTTCAGTGAAGTGGAGGGTTTCTTAGCCGACTGCTCCTTGACTGGAGCAGGCGGCTTCTTGTTGATCAACTCTTGAATCTCTCCCTTGAAGTTCCTCATGAAGGTCATGAGTTCGTTCCTTGTGATGGGAGCAGACCCATCAGTCGGCTGTTGCCGAACAGGCGGTGCGCCTGCTGGCTCACTTCCAGTTTGAAGATGTTCCCGTTCCCTTCTTTCGGTATGACGGGTACGTCGGGCCCTTAGGGTCCCGTCTGAAGCTGTGTGAGCTTCAACTTCAAATTCACTCTCGGTATCATGGTCCGACTGAACTTGAGGGTCGTCTAGGGGACGCCTCTCTTCAGGAGTCGGTACAGACTTGGATGCCATCTCAGAAGTACTCTCCCCACAGACGGCGCCAAATGTTTCGGGGTTTTCTGATGTCCTGCGGGAGAGTTACAATTCCGAGACTGGAACCGGACGCTTGTACCTGCAAAATAACGGAGACTCCTGGTGGTGGGAGCTCCGCCTCCAACGGTCAAGTTAGTACTTGATTAAGGAGTAATTAATGCGGAAATTAAAGTGATTGGGTCTCTCTAGGTGAGAGTGTTTAATGTAGGTAATCTGCTTTGTTAGCGAGATCAGCCGGTTATTACTGTGTGTAATTAATGTGTTTTTTCGTAATCCCCCTTAATGAGGATTAAGGGAGGTATTTATAACCTTGGGAAACGTGCCTGGGTGGATCTTTGGAAGATGAATGTGAGGCCGAAAGCTAAGAACTTTTTGTGGAGATTCTGCACGAGACACTACCTGTTCGCAGCTTGTTATTTTACCGCCACTTGACTGAAAATGCCATATGTCCTTGGTGTGAGAAGGAGGAAGAAACCTAGAGGCATGTTTTTTTTTTTTTTAATGTGATAGAGTGCAGGCCCTTTGGAGTGACCTGAATTGTGGCGAGCTACGAAACTTTGATAGCATGGACTTAGCCTGTAATTTAATTGAGAGCTGGCGTGATGTCAAACTGAGAAGAAAATTCTAGGTGTGTATCTGATGTGGGGCATCTGGCTAGATCGAAATGTGAAGGTTTTTCAAGGCAGGACTACTCCAAATTCAGTGTTGGTGGCTCGTGTTCAAAGGTGGGTGGAAGAAAATGAGAAGTATAAGAAGGCGATTTACACTTCCCTTGCTGCTCCCTTTCACTCAAGCTCGAAGACCTGGGTTCCCCCTTTAGAAGGCTGGATAAAGATTAATGCTGATGCGTCCTTGACTGAGGAAGGATGGGTGGGAACTGGAATTGTGGCTCGTGATTTCAGGGGTAAGGTGTTGTTCTCTGCGTGTAGAAGATGGAGGGCTTGGTGGCAAATTGAAGTTGCTAAAGCAAAAGCAGTTGTGTGGGCTTTGAAGCTGGCAAGAAATTTGGTTGCAACAAGATCATTGTGGAGTCCGACTATTAAGTTGTAACCAACCGTCTGTCTAAGGGTGCAGCACATTTGACTGATCTAGATGATGTGCTCTGTGACGCTATGCAACTAAGTACTGCCTTCGACCAAGTCTGCTGGTCTCATGTGCTGCGTGAAGGAAACGATGTGGCTCATAACCTTGCTAGATTTATTCCTTTTAATGTAGAGCAAGTTTGGGAGAATAGTGTTCCTATGGAAGTCTCCCCATTTGTACTAATGGATACTCTTATAATGAATGATTAAGCCTTGCTCTTCCTAAAAAAAAAAAAAAAAAAAAAAAAGTTGTGTATGCTAAATGAAAATTTAATGAAAATATGTGATAGGAAAAATTGTTGGATATGACACTATAGTTATACTTTGAGTGCACTTCAATAACATATTGTCCAGATTACGTCCATTACCATTCTTTTTTTTTTTTAAGGGCGGTGATGGGAAGTATTTCGAAGGTGATTTGTCAAATAGAAATTCATCAAAATTTATATCTATATGTCGTTGGATACACACATCAAATTTGCTTCGTAGTTAATGTAGCTAGCATAGGTACATCCAATCCATTTTATTTGGTGTTGCTCCAAGGACCATGTCATACATAGTAACATTAGTAAAGGTGATTAAGTCATAAGTGACAATTTTGGCAATGTTTTGATTTTCTAAGGGAGTGATGTCATATGGCTTACGTCTTACGGGTCAAAAGGGCTACGTCATGAATCCTTCATTTTCTTCATCACAAAAAAAAAAAAAAAAAAAAAAAAAAGAAAAGCTTGTTTCTAAATATGGTGGTTTTTGGACCCATAGGCCATACCCAAAGAGGCATCCTTCTCGGGGCCACTGAGGGAGTAATTAATACCAAAAACAAAGAAAATGGAAATTTAGTTAAGGTTACGTTACGCATGTAATATACCTATTCATCTTAGTTAAGATAAAATTATTAAAATGATGGCCATGCCATAATACATTCATCTTAGTGTAATGATTTCTTTGCTTTTGGTTAAAGTTAAACTATAATAGAAAATTGACTTGACTAAACAATAGAAAATTCTTTGTTCTTTTCCTTGACACGACCAAAAGAAATTTCTTAACTACTCGGTGTATTGCTAATTACTAATTAGCTATCATATTTGCATTGTCTTGTACCTAAAATAAAATAAGAAGCTTATAAAATATTATCACTTACTTTCAATATACTTTTTACCATTTTACTTATGCATCACTTTCTATATTTATGAAAGTTTTAATTAAATGCATCACTTTTCTATTTAGTTAATAAATTAGGTTAAATCCCGTGCAATAAATGTACGGTTGTTCAAATATAAATTTATTGATAGCAATTATACAAACAGTTGTTCAAATTTTACTGACAGCAAAATTATCAAACAATAATTTTTCTAAAGTGATGCATCTTAAAAAAGGGAGGAAGTAAAAGATTCTAGATGAATTTCCAGTCAGGTTTTTGAATTCCTATCAAATTAAAATTGGAAGATTTTCTTAAAAGGTCCATGATTAAGTAAAAATAAATTGAACAAAATAATCTCTAAGTAAAAAATAAATTTATTACGTTAAAACTAATTTTTTCTGAACTTATTTGGATTATATCTATAATTATTTTTCTGAAATAAGTAAAAGTTAATTGAACAAAATAATTCCTAAGTTAGTAGTTTCGACCCAGCCAATTGATGTGTCATTGAAGGAGATAAAAAATACACTACATTTGAAAATTCTTTGGCCATCTTTTTCTACAATCCATATGTTTTTCATATATAAAGTGAGATTTCTTGAAGACATTATAATCCACAAAAAAAGAAAACACTTTTTTTAGTTATTCAATGGAAGACTTGAATGTGAAGTCGTCGTTGTAGATGAATGTGCATGCATCGTGTAAGATTTGTTGTAATTAACGTCGTCACTTACATGACGTCATATTGATCACATCATTTAATGACGATATAATTGTATTCTTACTTTTCGTATGCATTCTAAGCTAGTTCCTGGTATTTCACTTGCTCATCAAGTCGATAGTCAATGTTATTTTCAGATGTTTTGACTATTACTATGAAAATTTGGGAACACAAATTGAGTTGTGCTAAGCTAATACTTTTTATCTACCACATGATTTTTAGGTGCAACTAGATGTAGATTATGAAAATGTAAAAAAAAAAAAAAATATGCACAAGACTTTTTTTGCTCATTTAATGAAAAAAAAAAAACTAAAAAACAAACAAACTATTGGGTACACCATGCACTAGGTGTATATAAAAATCTATGGTAGAAATGTAATAACAGTGCTTGGTTGTATAAAATAATTTTCTCGATTATATTATTAGAGTTCCTATATAAGTGTTATCTTCTTTCAATGTTTGATTAATGCACTCATTTTAGTGTGTTGTCCGACTCATCGTTACTTTAGATGATGAAGATGTTATTGGCGATGAAACAATAGTAGGTGCGTGGTAGTGTAAGTAATTTCCTTATTCATGTATCCACATTCTCATTTCACCATGTTTGATTATTTATGCGTAAGCTAAATCATTAATTAATTATAAACTCCGTTCCAGATTAATTGCAATACTTCCATTTTTCATTCATTTTCGATAAAATTAATTGTAACAATTATTTATTTGTAACGCTTCCTCCGTGTTTTTAGCTAACATGTTTCTTAAATCACGTTTAATTTTCTAATGCACTACACAATTTTAACAATTAATATCTCTAATAATCAATATTGTAAAATTATATAAAAATAAAATAAATGTTAATAAAATTTACATTCAAACGATTCAAACAAGATCCACACTACAAGAAAATTACCTTTTTGTGGCGATTATTCTAACCTTTAGTACAGATTGTATTTACTACAAAAAGCTTTCCCAACGAATAGTTATTCGATACAATATCCGCCGTTACCATAGCCTTTAGTAGTGTTTTTCGATGTAGCTAGGGCTGTCCTCAATAATCGATACAAAAAACTACATCCAATTGTGGTAATTATCGTAGCGATTATAATCGCTATAAATGTTGAACTCATTTTCTTCAAAAAAATAAAAAAATCATACATATGATCTTTACAAGATTCAAACACACAACCTCTAGCTCTAAAATTAAATGTTTTATCAATAAGCTATGACATATATTATGTATTCTTTGTCAAACACTATTTGTATATCTAGCTTAGAAAAAGCTTTTTGTATCGATTTTTGGGTTTTAGTGGCAATTGTAAACGTTACGATTTTCCATAATTTTATAAATGTGCAAAAAAAGGGTGGACATGTGTTATTATGTTTTTTGTATCGATTTTATATGGGATTACCATGACGATTGTAAAATGATACAATTTCCTCTACTATTTCACAAACTTACATGCATATTGTAGCGAATGTACAATCACTACAAAATAATCGTTACAAAAAGGCAATTTTTTTGTATTTCCAACTTAACTATGTTTTATCTTACCTTTAAATTACAAAAGTTAGGCAAAACATAGTTTGTGATGAATAGTGTAAGAACCAAAACGTGTCAACAAAAAATTTGGAGGAATTATGTTATTTTATTGTGTAACTGTGCCTGCTAAATTCCAACATATCTGTAAATAACATAAACATAACCAATACACGAAACTAATCCACGCTTTCTTGGACAAGATGAATTCAATGAGTATACGCAACTACGCAAGATTAACCCAATTTATTATTGAAGATATTTCCTTCAAATCAATTCATTAGCGTCTACCTTGATTGTGATTGTTATTAATTTGACGCTTAAAACAAAATTAGAAGGATGAGCATTGCTTCTTGAATATTGCAGAAGGACAAGGTAAAGTTCAATAAGACCCTTGAATTAGCCAAGGGCAAAGTAAATATTAGTGGCTCCTTTGTTAGGGTCATCAAACTCTTGGCCATAATTTGGGGTCATTACCAATTTACTGATAGAGTTATGAGAAAGCTTGGTTGGAGAGAAGGAGAGAAAGTTTAATTACTAGTATATTGTCAATATTAATGAGTATACAAGAGTGTATATAGTACAAGATTAGAGCATTGAAATCATCAAACTTAACCATATACAATATATGACTAGGTACATTAGCTAATAATAAGGGTTATATTTTACCATGAAAATAATAGAGAAATTAGGGCACAAATACGATACAATTAATTGTAGATCCATATTAGTTGTGACGTGTTTTACGTCTGCCCTAGAAGAGCATTTCGCAACCACCGGTACAAGGCTCCCAGTGACGATTGTTTCGATCTCCAAGGGTAACACAGCCACCTTCACTACAAGAAAACAGCTTGATTCCGACGGAAAAAACCATCGGAATCATCGGAAATTCAATCGGAAAATGGTCTTTCGACGGAATTCCGTCGGAATCAGTCTATCGCAAAACACTTTGTAGGAAATTTAACCTTTTCCGACGGAATTTCCAACGGATTTATTTCTGTCGGCGTTGTTTTTGACTTTAATCGAGAGTCCGTCGCAATTTTCCGACGAAAAAGATTCCGTCGGAATATACCTCTTCCGACGGAATTTTTCGCCGGAATCTACTTCCTTCCGACGGAAATTTCATTCGGAAAAGTTAATAAAAAAAATAAAAAAAACAGCCCCATCCACCACCCCCACCACCAGCCCACACCCTGCACCCCTACCCACCCATACCCCCCTGCCCCCATAATAACCCATGACTGCCCCCCTACCCACCCACACCACTAGTGCTTCTAAACCGAACCACCAGCCCACACCACCCACCTTAACCCACCAGTCCCCTTAACCCGTACCACCAACCCACACCATCAAACCCACGCCACGAAACCCACGAAACCAACAAAACCCTAAGTAACGGCCACCCACAACCACCACCCAAACCCGAAACCACCCAAAAATACCCGAAACTACCCAAAAAAACCCGAAACCACCCAGATCTAGAACAGACGTCCACCCACAACCACCACCCAAACCCACGCCACCAAACCCACAAAACCACCAAAATCGTAACCAACTCTAACCCACGCCAGAATCCACGAAACCACCCACCACCTTCACAAATTGCCACCCACCACCAGCCCACACATCACACAAGCACACACAACAACTTAAAACCCAAAAATTTTAAAAAAAAACAAAGAAAAAAAAATCAGAAAATCGAAAAATTAAAACATAAAACATACCTTAAATTGAAATGGGCTCGAATTTCACCACAAAAACGGTTTAACAAGGCCAAATTCGGCCATGAAAAGTCTAGATCTAGGCTTTTAATGGTCGAATTTGGCCTAAAAAACTTTGAAAATAATCAAAATAAACTCCATGGTGGCGGTGGCGGTGGTGTTGGTTGCGCAAGGAGAAGAGAGGAGAACTCAGAAGGAGAAGAGAAATGAAGAAGAGAGAGAAAGAGAGGGCGGAGGAGAGACAAGAAGGAGGCGAGAAACTGAGAAAGAGAAGGAGAAAGAGAAGAGGAGAAAGAACGAGAAACCAGAAAGAGAAGGGGAAGGGGAAGAGAAGAGAGAAAGAGAAATTGAAGAGGAGAGAGAAACCAGAAAGAGAGAAGGGGCGCAGGAGAGAGAAATGAGGGGAAAAAGAAAAGGGGCACAGGAGAGAGAAAAGAGTTAGGGTTGGGGTTTATTAAAGAAATTTCATTTTATTTTTCTTTTTTTTTTAAGTTATATTCCGATGAAATTTTCTGTCGGAAAGTACAAATATTCCGTCGGAATTTTCCGACGGAATAAAAATCCGTCGGAATATATGGGATTTTCGACGGAAATTCGTGTCCGTCGGAAACAGTCCGTCGGAAAAAGACCTATTTCTATTAGTGCTTCCAACTCCGTACCCTGATTGGAAGGCTGGAATTACTTCAAGAATTGCTCAGATCTTTATGGGAATGACTTTGTGTTTATTGTGTTTAGGATTTTCACGATAGTATATGTTTTTCGTTTGTATATAATGAATAGGCACAGTGGTATTTGTAGGCTATGAATAAAGGATCAAAACTATTGAAATCACATCCCCGAGCTATCGCCCCCCGCAAGCCGGCTCGATTGGGCGCGAGAAGGGCGAGGAGAACAACTCACAACAAAATAACATATGAAGGTTCGAATCTCTGCCCAACCCCTAGGGCGAGCTCGCCCGGTCGGGAGGGTGAGAGCTAAGATAATACCCTCTTTGCGAAAAGTGGTGCCCATGACTTCGCCCTACCCCCCCCGGACGAACTCGCTTTATAGATGTACTTTACACAACTAAAAATTAATAAAGAGAACATATATTTATGGGGAAAAAAATAAAGAGATGGAGAGAGTATTACTCCATCCTTTTTTTTTCTTCTTAAATGCATCACTTCCCTTTTATGGGTATTTTTTTAAATGCATCACTTCTATATTTGGTAACTTTGTAATACTCCATATATTTTATCATTTATCTCTCTTACTTTAAACCCACTTAAATTATTTTATCATTTCTTTTTCTCCCATGGTCTCCACTTAAATAATAAAAATATCTACTCTCTCTCAGCTCACATACTTTTTCTTTTATGGTCCCCTTCTTACTTTTACTATAATAAATTATTCACCCACTCACAATATTATATTACTCTCCTAAAACTCCGCGCAACACCAAATGATGCATTTAAAAAAAAACGGAGGGAGTCATTTTGAGTAGATGTTGAATGTCCTCTTATAGATGTTAGAACTCTAAACAAAACTGAAGATGGAGGAAGAAAAGCAATAGAGGTAAGCTAATATTTCTCATTTTCATTTGGGCCTAGCAATATATTTTTTTGGGTCCCAAATATATATACTGTAGTAAAAAAGGCAGGAGGCGTTATCTGAATTAATATCTGATGTAAGTCATACTTGAGCCCTGCCCATAGTTTTAGTGGATACTTATTAAATAGGTACTTGGGCCTAACTTTAGAAGGACATTCCTTGGTTTTAGATTTGTGTGGGCGTGTGGCCATTTGGGATATCTTTACTATGTTAGCTTGGGATATCTTCACAATGTTAGCTAATATTGCTATGCGAAAAAAAAAAAAAAAAAAGGGAGGAAATATGAGTTAATTAGCTTGTGATAAATATAAGGGGTTATGTTTATCATTTCAATTTTCATCCTATAAATTTGGGGTAAAATTGTAAATTGTGCCGATTCTTTGTTACCGCCGTTTCATTCTTTCTTCTATATCAGTATGATTCGAAGAGTTTCAATGGAGAAATCAAAGCTCACTAGCACGTTCAATAAAGGAGGATGACAAACTCTTGTCTTTTGGGTTAACCTTGTCCAATACTTCTCCATTTTCTATAAGGTTTTCTTTAATTTGGTGGCAAAGCCGCTAGAAAGTGGTGGTGGAATTAGTCGCTTTTGATGGAAGTCAATGGAGAAGGAAAGTAACATCCTTGAATATTAAATCAATAAAACTCAAATTGATGAAAAATAATGTTGCAATTTTTAAATTTTTACGGAATATTATTTCGAGATCAAAATTTTCCTTGCCTATATATATTTTTAATATATAATACTTTGTAATTTTTTAGAAAAACAAACAAATTGATAAAAAATAATGTGATGTGGACACTTGACCAAGTACTTGTTTGAAGTGTCACAATTCTCACAAAGAACCTTATCTTTGCAACCAATTAAGTCACTAAATGTTGAACGTTTCTCTTATTCTTCCAGTCTAAAGTTGGATCAATAAACATAACTAAAGCAAAACATGTTTTTGGATTTATCATGATGTATCTTATCTATCTTCCATGTTCAAATGTATCTATCCCATGCTATCGTAAAGCAACTAGGGCCAATGATTACATCATTAAGGAAAAAAAAATCTTATTAAAACAAATCTTCTACACTAAAGGGGAAAAAAAAAATTAAAAAATCTTATTAAAACAAATCTTACCCACTCAAAATATAACAATCTAATATCATATTATATAATATCATATCATATCATATATCACTAATATATAAAGTCAGTCTCGCAATCAGGCCACGAGACATCGACACTTGGTATTCCAGTTTTTCACCAAGTGTCGCGCCACGTAGGCGATAAATAGGATGCTAAATAATCGAAATTTGAATAGCTTTTTAATGATAAAAATGTTATAGAGTTTTATTATTGATACACTACTAATATTTCACATATACAAAATTAATCATAACTTTTAATAAAAATCTAATAACTCAGTTCTACTTCCATCATAAAATTCATTTTAAAAGTTCTTTATAATAAGAGCCATTTATAATATATTTAAAATAATAGAGAATTAGTAAAAATAAGTTTTAATCGGTAAAAATACTTTCAGTTTAGTAAAAATAATTTAAGTATGATATCGTATGTCTAAATATACTGCATTATCAAAAGTGAATTATATGACCGTATTTAACATTATATTCAAGTAAAAAGGTTTATCCTAAAACTCAATAAACAACCTGGGTATCGCCCGCGACACAAAACTAGTCACTAGTATATAAAGCCGGTCTAACATCCAGGTCACGAGACAGCGACACTTGGCATTCTAGTTTTTGCCAAGTGTCGCGCCATGTAGGAAATAAATAGGTATTATTGTGACACCTATGATGCTAAGTAAGTGATTTTTTGATAGATTTTTGAAGATAAAATTTGTTGTATAGAGTTTTATTATCAATAGAATTCTAATATTTCATATATACAAAATTAGTCATAACTTTTAATAAATATCCTATAACTCAATTTATTTTCATCATCAAATTCGTTTTAAAAAATTCTGTGAAATAAGATTCATTTATAATATATTTAATCACAAACTTTTATACATAGCTGGCTAAACCGTGTCACCAACTATTACAAGAGTTACTTCGTTAGTGCTATAGGGGTTACTTGGTCAGTGTTATAGTAGTTACTCAATCAGTGATATAGATAAGGATTACTTAGTCAGTGTTAGAGGTTACTCAGTTAGTATTACAAGGGTTACTCGGTCAGTTTTATAGGGGTTACTTTGTCCGACCAGATGGTATGACTAACCGCATAAAAACTGCATTGTTATTTAATTTATTTTTTAAAAAATTAGAGAATCAATAAAAATAAGTTTTAATCAATAAAAGTAATTTTAGTTTGGTAAAATTACTGTTCAGTAAAAATAATTTAAGTTCAATAAAAAATAATTTCAAGTCAATAATAACATAGATATCTATTTACAAACAAAACTACAAAAAGTACACTATTATATAAATATATCGTATGTCTAAATATCCTACATTATCAGAACGAATTATTTGACCGTATTTAACATTCAAGTAAAAAGGTTATTTTAAAATTTTATCAACCATCTGGGCATCGCCCGGGTACAAAACTAGTCACTAATAAATAAAGCCGCTCTCGCAGCCAGGCCACGAGATAGTGACACTTGGCATTCCAGTTTTTCGCCAAGTGCCACGCCACGTAGGTGAAAAATAGGTATTATTGCGACACATATGATGCTAAGTAAGGGATAGATTTTTAAAGATGAAAATGTTGTATAGAGTTTTATTATCGATATACTTCTAATATTTCATATATACAAAATTAATTATAACTTTTAATAATATCTTAAAATTTGGTACTATTTCCATCATAAAATTCGTTTTAAAAAGTTCTTTAAAATAAGATCCATTTATAATATATTTATCATGAAAAATAATTATTGTTTTGGTAAAAATACTTTTTGTTTAGTAAAAATAATTTCAGTTCAATAAAATATATTTCAGTTAGTATGTCTAATATCCTGCATTATCAAAAGGGATTATAGGATTGTATTGAACATTCAATCCAAAAAAGTTTATCCTAAACTTTTATCAACCATTTGGGCATCGCTCAGGCACAAAACTACTATATATATAAAGGGGAGTTTTTTCCCGAGTTTTTAGAGCGCCACGTAGGATTTTAATTTTAAAATTTTTTTTAGAGCGCCACTTAGGATTAATATTTTTAAAACGCTACAATAGGATTTTGCCACGTAAGATTAGTTATTTTTTTTAAAAGCGCTACGTAGAATTATAATAAAAAATCGCCACGTGGGATTAATAATTTTAAAACGCTATAAATAGGATTATGCCACATGAGATTAATTTTAGAGCGTCACATAGGAAAATGTTATATTTTAGCCAATATAAAAAAAAGAATGGCAATTTATTTTAGATAAAATTTTTTATGTTAATTATAAATAAAATCAACGCGTTTTTTGTATGGCTGGTCATATCATGTGGCCGGCTGAGACACACCTAAACACTGGCTGAGTAACCCCTGATCGTCCGAGTAACCCCTGGTTGATTGAGCAACCCTTGACCAACCAAGTAACTCCTAATCAAGTAATCCCAACCACACGGTATGACCAGCCACATATGAAACTTTGTGAAATAAAATATTATCTTTTTATATTACGAATTTTATCCAAATATGAGAAACAAAGTTAATAATTCATTTTATAATAAAAAAAATTCAAGTAGTGAGCAAGCGAATATCACAAAGTTTATTAGATAAATATATATTAGTAAAATATTTTATTTGAAAAAATACAAATAAACCGTGCGTCGCACGGGTTTCATCTAATAAGTTTTGTATAAAGCAGATTATCGTTTATTTTATTGGAAATAAATCAATCTAAGGGTAGCTTTAATCAAATAATTTCTATAGTAACTTTAACTGAAATTCTACACCATGCATTTTAACCCATTTAAGGGTAACTTTTGATTACAATGAGTTTGATTGTATTTAATGTATATATGTGTTATAAAGGTTGATATGATCGATTTATCTTATACGCATATATATACATATAAATTTTTCTCATTATTCTTATTTAGAGGAGGAACTTCTCATTTGACCCATAACCACCATATATACACACACACTACCTTCGTTTTTTTTTTAACAAATGAATTATTTAAACCCCCCCACACACACACACATATATATATATATTTATATACTAAAAAATTAATATTTATGTATCAGGGTGGAATTTATGACAAAATTACACATCATTCGAACATTATTTTATGATTAATACTACTATATTATTTTTAACTTGTTATAAGTCCATTGGAATATAGGATTAAGTCAAATGATGTCCTTTAAAGAATAAGTTGGTGGGAGTATTGAAACAAAAGGTAAGGGGCATTATTACATTCTACTTGTATAATATAATGAAAAAATGGAACCCAAGGTGGGCAAGGTCTGATATTGTCTAATATGTTGATGGCACGTTATGGTAGATTGGTAGACAACTAATTATCAATACTATTTGTCTCCTTTTTGGATTATGATTGTTCAAATCATATCATTATTAAAGTTTTAGTCTTGCTAATCATATAAATATATAATGATCATAAAACAAGTTTTGGTGGATGGGTAATGCTTTGAAAAATGAAAACTGCATTTATCTAGTGATTGATTATGAATATATAAAAATTCAATTGTACCTGAAATCTATTATTTGCATAAGAGTGTACATACTTTCTTATAATGTAATACTTAATTATAAATCAGGGTCAATGTCTACTACAAGTAATAATCTCAATTTATTCATGAATTTTTGTTTGCAATAATTTAGTGTTTTTCTCAATTATTTTCAAATACTTCATTGTTTCTGTAATAAAACTTTCATTTTAGCTATATGATGGATTACTAGTTCGTTGAAGAGATTATGGAAAGAGATCCTCCTTACACATAGATTAAAAACCTTGTGTCATTATCAATAGGATATTTCTACATTAGTAATTCTGGGTTTGTAACACAACTAAAACTAGGTTACAACCTTTATTATTAGATAATACGAATATGCACATCTCTATTCATTTTAATGGTATATAATAAGTGTGTGACTTTATTGTAATTCATGATTTGTTGTTTGCCCTACCTATGAGTTCTGAAGTTTCAAGAAATATTCCAAGTTGAATATAACAAGATCTCATGTTACTTTACTTTTTCCACTTATAAATCACAAAGTACGAACAAAAGAGTGTGTGAATAGTGTAAAATTCCAAACGTTGCGATTAAAAAAACGGAGGAGATATCCAATATCAAATTATCAATAGAGGTGTTTGAATTCTTTGAAATTGTGTTATTATGTCAAATGGGCTGGGTCAAAAGAGTATATAGACATTTTTGAAGTGTGTGCTTCAACAAATCTAGATATTAATTGCCTCTAGAGATCTTATAACATTCATAACAAAGATATACAAGAAAATCAAATAGTAGCTGATTAGCTGCGTAACATTATATATACATGACACTTTTAGGTGTCAAATACAAAGAATTAGGATTTCACTCAATGAACTAAATTAACTACACAAATCCAAACTCAAATGTAGCTTAAACAAAACATGTAGCTAGAATAATGGATAAATAAACATATATATAGTGGTCACTACGTCTGATAATTCAACATCACTCTTAATTTTTAATTCCCACAAAAAAATAAAGATTACGAAATAGGTAAAAGGGCTAAAGGCGGGTTTCAATCTTACAGATTATAGCTCCAAATCGTGTAGATTGTACATTTTCAAAGTTGTGGTTTCACAAACCAACACCAATTCCACCTAGGGAAAATATCACTCCCACCAGTATTCCTCCCATGAGACCAATCTCCTTGCCATTTCCAAGCTACATCCTTCATTGCCGGCCTCACTTGTTCCTCCATCAACTTCAAGTACTCGACAGGATCACCACCCCTCTTCGAGAACTCGACCACCTTAACCTCCGGCAATACCATAAACACTTCAACACTCACCACCAACCTCCCTCTCCTACCCACTTCTCCACCTTTCAACACCACCCTTGACTCCTTTTCTTTTCTTGCCTCATAATTCAACCCTTCTGCCATCTTCTCCACTTTCTTTAACACTTCTTTAGTCGAACACTTTGTCACGAACAACGACCCAAGTTTCCTCTTTTTATCCTCAAACAGTCCGGACAAGTCTAAACCCGAAGCCATACATAACATGAAGTCAAAGGCATTGAAAGAAGACTCAGGAGAGGAGCAAAACAAACTCGAATCACCTTCATATGATCCACTTAATCCTCTCCTAAACCAAGGACTTGTCATTATCTCCGATATCATTATTCTTTCCTTTGGATTCTTCACCAAAATCTTCTTAATCAAGTCCTTAACTTCCTCAGGAAACCCTAAGGAAAACTCATACTTACAAATCCTAATCTTCCTTAACATTTTCGTTCGACTTTCATCTTGGAAAGGTGGATAACCAGCAAGTATAGCATACAAAATCACCCCACATGACCAAATATCAGACAATTTCCCATCATATTTCTCCCCTCGAATGATCTCCGGCGCCATATAAGCAAATGCACCACAAGCAGTAGATAGTAGAGCATCAGAATTATTCTCTTCTTTCTCTCCAAGATAAGTAGCCAACCCAAAATCACAAATCTTCACATTTTCACCATTTGAGTCTACCATTATGTTTTCTAGCTTAAGGTCACGATGACAAACACCGCGACTATGACAAAAATCAACTGCAGTGATTACCTGTTGGAAGAACTTTCTAGCAATATTTTCGTCGAGTTTACCTCGCAAAACAATCTTAGTGTACAAGTCACCTCCTCCAACATACTCCATGACCAAGTATATTTTAGTCTTTGTTGCCATGACTTCCTTAAGCTCAACAATGTTCGGGTGCTTGACAAGCCTCATAACCGATATTTCCTTCTTGACTTGCTCAAACATACCATGCTTCTTCACTTCATCCTTGTTGATCGTCTTTATGGCAACTATTTCATCTGTTGTAATGTTTTTAGCCTTGTACACTTTTCCGAAATTTCCCTCACCTAATAGCTTTGATAACTGATATTTGCCAAAAAGAACCCTACCTTCCATATTGAAGTGAAATTGTGTATATTTATGTGACACTTTTTTGACATTAAAGCAGTGTGTCCTGTATCCAATGAAACAGGAACACCCTGATTTCCCCTGGGTTTTTTTTCGGGCTATGTGGAAAATTCAGAGAATATTTGATGAAAATTCATGAAATATTATTTGAGATTAATTTAATTATAGGAAGAATTCAATTGGAATACGAATCAACGGTTTGCTGTCTTTTAGCAATTATTTTATGGATTTAGTGTAAAGGGGTTTCAATCATATTACACTGTTTTCCTCTGTTGTTGTCATTTATTTTTATTTTACCTGTTTTTTTTTTTTTAAAAAAAAAGAATATCATTGGACAATTTAATTAACATTTTATGTGCTGTCAATTGTCAAGTAGATGATAGCTTGTAAGAATAAAAGTAATCTGTAAATTGAGTAGTGTTATCTAGTTTTTTATTTTTTTGACCGACAGAAATATGGTAAACTACGAGTATTTCGTAATTATTTGAGAAACAGATAAATAGCTTATATATAAGATTATTATGTTATGTTGCAACTTATTATTGAGCCGTCTTAGCTCAGTGGTAGACCGCGTGGCTTTTAACCACGTGGTCGTGGGTTCGATCCCCACAGACGGCGGTGAACTACTTTTATAATGATTTGATATAATTTCGTCATTTCGTGTCTTTGGAGACCACACTAATATAATCTCCGTATTAACTAAGATATAGAGTAGGACGTATGAAATCAGATACAAAAGTAGGTACAGGTAGAAAACAAGAGTGAGAATTAATGCCTACTCGTATAACTTTACTATTAGGGCATACAAATACGATAAACTATACAGATTAGTTGATAATTTTAGTTGGAAAATACTCGAATTTAATAACTCTTCCTCTCTCTAAAACCCTAGCCCCTCTCTCCTCTTTCCTTTCTCTAAACCCTAGGCTCCATTGTTGAATTTTAGAGGGGCTTCCATCGGTTTATACCGGTAGAAATCCCCAATCGTTGTTTTTGTGTGCTTTTTCTCTTGTTTTAGGTTTATAATAACTCCTCCTCTTCTAGGAGGAACATTTCTCCCTCGAAAAACAGGGTTTTTCTTCTTCTTTGGGAGGATTTGGCTCCTTCGAAAGACCGGGTTTTTCTTCTCTCTTTTGAGGGAGGATTTGCTTTTTTATTTCATGGATTGCTACAAAGTTGTTTCATGGGTAAAACTTTGTGCGGGATCGAAAAAGAGGTTAACCTTTCGATTACAATCTAACAAATCATACGAAAATTTTCTGCACGGCTACCACAGATCGATAGACCCCCTCGATGAAGAAGGATGTAAATCACAGCGATATGAAAGAAGGTATGAAGAATGTACGATATACAACAACAATCGTAGCTTTGCTTATGAATTTTTTTTATTTGATTCGATTATTATGTATTTGTTAAATCTAAATCTGCTTGTAGATGTCGTATGACTTTTATTTATGAATCAATTTTATTTCAAAAAAAAAAATACGATAAACTATACAAGTATATGTTATAAATATCCAATTAACTACTAGCTAGAAAAGCAAAAAGAGTATGAACATCATTACATTAACAAATAAAAATAATTAGTCTTACAAATCATGAAATTAACAAGAAAGTCTTACAAATCATGAAATTAAAAAGAAAGTCTTACAAAATACAAACCATAAAACAAACATAAAAAATGTTTAATAACATCAATCAACAAACATTGAAAATATGCCATGATATGTCTTGAGGTTAATGTAGCCTAATTTGCTGAAGTTAAAGAGTAGAATTTGAATTAAGGTATTAAGTCAATTACAAGTGGGCCGTGTAGTGATGCGGGCTTTATCTTCTTTGTCGGGCAATGTCATTCCACATCCAACTCCCTTGTTCAAGTTAAAGTTCTAGGCTTCTGACTTTCTTCTTTCTTTGCAATTGAAAACATTTTTTTTTTAGTTGTTTAGAGAGCCACAGGGGCGGGTGAGAATCGATCTCAAGATTTTCTAGAATCGGGAAGAAAGCTCTAACCACTTGAGCTATGAAAACTGTGATTTTGTTCTTAATTTATGGAAAAATAATTATAAAACCATGATACGTGGCATATTAATCAATATTAAATACGATGTTTTTATGGTCTACACAATTTTAATTTTGAGACATTATCTACTTTATTTAAATTTTGAAAAACATAACATGAAGTACAGTTTTATGATCCCTCTTATCTGGAGTATACATTCACTATTTTCTTTTCTTTCTCTTTTTTTTTTTTTTTTTCCTTCTTTCTTCTTCCTTCTTTTTGTTACACTCGCCTACCTTTATATTTCATCTATACTGTATTATTTAGGCCTTGTTTGGTTGCACCTATTTTATGTAGGCACTCAAAATTCTTAGGAATTACACTAATGGTGTGTTGTTTGGTTAAACAAAAAAGTGCAAAATGAAGGAAATACCGAATTAGAATTTCTAGGAATTTCAATTTCCCACATAATGTGGGAATTCATTTACCCACCTCCTCCTAGGTCATTCAAACTTTCTAGGAATTGTAATTTCTCTAATGCTAACCGAACAAACTAAAGCAATTTTCTAGGAATTTGAGGGACATAATTTCCCATAAATTGTAAATTACCATGGGAAGTTAATTCCCATCGTTTAAATAGAGAATCACAAATTTTAGGATGAGTTTTACTAACAGTAGGCATTATCATTTTGCTTATAGTTTCATATGATGCTATTACACTAATACTGTAAGCCGCTAAATAAGTTGTTCATTATTATATCATCAAAACCTGCAATAATAACAGTACAAAGTTGACATTACAGCATTTAATTACCACACATGAAAAGCAAAAAACATAACCCTATAGCAAAAGAAACCAGTTTATTCAAAACATGAAGTCCAGATTACTCGGTATAGCATCAATCATGTTGTAAACCACTCACATAAGCTAAGAGCTCAATTCAATTCCTACCTATACAACAATACTATTCCCTCCGTCACACAATACAAAGCCTATTTGAGTTTTTTTCATGAGAATTAAGGAAATTATAGATTACTTAAAACTAATGATTGAAAGTACATATGTGCATCAGTGCTTGTGGGTTAGAGAGAGATGGAGAAAGAAAAAGTAGTTGGAAACTATTGAAGAGAGAAAGAAAAAGTGTCGGGAATTGATGTCTAAAGACATAATTAGTACAAAAAGAAAAAGAAAAAATATAACTAAACTCATCAAAAAAAAAATGGTAATATTCTCAAAAAGTACTACCTTTAAATATAAATAGACTTTGTATTTTGGCTTACCCAATAAGGAATACAGGCTTTGTATATTGTAACGAAGGGAGTACTATACATAAGAAATGTGCCATAAACAATATTGACTAGACCTTTTTTTTTTTTTTTTTTTTTTTTTTTTTTGAATCATAAGGGCATTATAAATAGAGGGGCTAGGAGAGATTCAAACTTGTGACGTATTCTACACTAGCTCTCAATCTTATAATTTATAAAGATTTTTCAATATATCCTTTTCTTTCAAATGATAACCTAATACTCTTTCGAGAAAAATGAATTACATAGACTTTAAGTCGGAGCTAGGTAGAATAAATAAGTCAAACTTTAGTGTATGCTTTACTGTTTAAGTCTCTTTCCTTTCGAGTCATTTAATATTGCAACTTATATAAATCATAAAATTGGTCCTAAGCTATCTCAATCGTAAATAGTTTCACCCCCAAAAATAAATATGGAAAATTCTTTCCATTTTAAGTTGTTTGGGTGGCTGGTGTTTAAAGCTATTTAAAGGACCATGTCGGCACTCGGCAGTGTCCAACACTTGGATTCTTCAAGGTTTTAATGCATGTTTCAAATTTCAATCCAACACTTCGGCTCCCAAACAATAATATTTGAGACACTTATCTTACCAATTAGCTGTATAATTTATGTTTCCATTTTAGTGTCTCAATGTCCGAGTCTTTGCATGTAATGTCAGATGATTATAGGGACAAAAATAATTCATTGCTAAAAAGAGTAAGGGGTATAAGGAAAGAAAGAGAGAGAAAAGAAAGGCAAAAAGTAGGTTATGTTGTGATGTGTATGAAGGTCGTATTTTATTCACCTTTTATAAGATCTGATAAGATAAGTCAAAAAAAAAAATTCAAATAAATATAAGAGTTTATAAGGACTACCCAAGAAAATAAGTTCTTACAGTAGATGAATGTTAGATAGGTTTCTCTATATTAACATTACAATGTCCTTTAAAGATACCTGTGCTTTCGCTAAGTATTGGTACATATCCGTGCAATATGAACCAACACATATCATGGTAATTTTGTAAATAATACGAACTTTGTAAGTAAAGATATCATCAAGTAAATAAATATATAGCACCATTAGATAGTGTTATGGTAGTATAATACCTTCTGATGGTATAAATATGTCATATTATTGTTTTAGTACTGTAATATATATAGAGTTTTATGGACTAAGTAAATATCAAAAATACTAATAGTATACAAAATATACTAATTAAATTTAAAATTTTACAGAAAATGACCAAAACACCAGTATACAAAATATACTAATTAAATTTAAAATTTCACAGAAAATGACCAAAACACCTGTATTATCGTGTTGTATGATGCTCATACAACATGGATATATACCTTAATACCTAGACCGACTCATGTGCTTTTAGTATAGATTGAGTTTCAAATCAAATCATTGGTTCAGATGGTTTAGGTTTTAGGAAAATCAAACCCTTTCACCTCGAGTCTACCAAGTACTCATTTAGGACCACAAAACCTATAAAGTATAGGACACCATACAATTAATAAAGAAAAGAAACAACCCTTTTCTTGAAGGACCACGAAATATGATAAGAGCCTACAACCTAGAGAATTAAATTAAGATAAGCACACAGTTTCCTGTATTGAATATACTCGTATATGGACCATTATTATGTTTATGTTATTTATTTATGTGAATTGTTACCTTTGTTTTTTTAAGGTAATCCTATATGTAGTCTTTACGCTTATGAATAAGTATTTAGTATCTTTTCTATTATGGTATTAATTTAGGAATGCATGACCAAAGTACGCGTAAATCAGTGTAATTAATGTTATATTTTCATTTATTTTTTTCCGTTTTTAGCTCCTTATATGTAGCCCTTAGGGCTATGTATAGCATTTTCTTTTTTTTATAAAACAAAAAATTGATTTGAAATAGTTTATGCGTTTCTGACTGCTGATTGGCCTCTCAATATTACCGAAAGCCACCTTTGTAAAGTGCCATTGTACCTAAGACATGTCCCAAACATGCAGACAATTACTATTCACTCCTTTAATTAATTTTAATTATGATTAAGCAATCCATTTTTAAATTTAGCTAACCCTAATCAATTATCAATGCACTCACTTAAAAAGGTGACTCCTTTTGGCCCTCTCTTTCCACTAGACAAGGTCTCAGTTGACACCCCCTTGCTCTCCCATTTGCAATTGCAAGGGATAAAAATATATATATATATACTTGCTTGTATAAAAATATACGAAATACTTTTCAGTTTAGTGTATTTTCACATTGCTTTAATTCTCTTTTTAACCAAATTTTTATGTCTCCTTTGTGGTCTAAAGTTGAATCTTGAACCAAGGGCGATGGTAGATCGAATTAGGTTTCTGTGGACCACTTTGTCTTAATTTTATCGCCCAAAGGCTAATTGCATAATATTTCATCCAAAATGGTGATTAGATGGTAAGTATAGCTTAGCTTTCATTCCATGTAGGCAAGTATACCAAATAAGAAGAAACACATAATAATTGTTGGATCATTCCTTCCTTATTCACTAATCACTACTAATCTTAATTATGGTATTTTGAAAAGAAAAAAAAAAAAAAACCATCATAAATAT
The DNA here is from genome assembly GCF_001683475.1 of Chenopodium quinoa. Taxonomy (NCBI): domain Eukaryota; kingdom Viridiplantae; phylum Streptophyta; class Magnoliopsida; order Caryophyllales; family Amaranthaceae; genus Chenopodium; species Chenopodium quinoa. Next base: position 1,437,464 of record NW_018742410.1, on the reverse strand, counting down.
TACTTGTACTAATATTTGACAAATTTAATTTTTCGAACATCAAAACTAGTAAGAGTATTTTTTGGATATCTACATATTCCATCTTTAATAGGGTACAAAGTAAAATATAATATAATATACTCCTTACAACTTTAATTTGAGGACCAAGCTAAGGCCACAACTTGGCTAAACCTGGTGATTAAGGGGTTGGTCCCCTACTTGCGAAGAGTATTAAACCGTAAATTAACTCTCACAAATCAACTTGGTTAAGGAGGTGATTAAGATGTACTTGTGCGCTCACCCACTAATGTCATGAAAAATTTGAGAGCAACAAATAAATTATTTCTATAGAAAATCTATACCTCTGTACTTCATACCTCTTGACTCGTGAGATAAGGCATCTTCCTTTTTTAATTCTTTCGCAAACAAAAGTTTCATAGCAATAACTCAATTTTGCTAAATACTTATTAGCTAATATGGAAAAAGTTGGTTTTAATAATCAACTTTCACCGATTTTCTTTAAATAATCCCAACTTTTGATTATTGTGGAATAATCCCAATCAACTTATATAGGTATCTTCCTAAAATAATTCGACGTGTAATTTTTGTTGCTTTTACTGATCCCTTTTGGGACTATTATATATGACAAAAATAAAAGTTCAAATTATTATAAGAAATACCTATATAAGTTGAGATTATTCCAAATTAATCAAAAGTTGGGATTATTTAAAGAAAATCGGTCAAAATTGTGATTATTAAAACCAACTTTTTCATATCTAAAACTTAACAATTTAAATTAGAAAGTCTTTACCAATCCCATATAAAATAAATTAAAACTACCTTATTTCCGATCAATAATATATAAAAAGAAATTTAAAAAAAAAATGAAAAGGGTAGGGCAAAAATGGAGGAGTGATAACAAGAAAGGGATATTTTTAAATTAAAAGAACAAACACTACTTTTCTTATCGTTAAAAAAAATAAAGCACTATTTAAAAAAAATTAGAAAATTAATAAAATATAAAATCATAGGAAGGGAGGGCAAAAATGGAAAAGTGATAAAAAAAAGGGGTAAAATAGTCTATCATAATTCATACTTCCTCCGTTTTTTTTAGTTGACATCATTTGATTTTTACACTATTCACAAATTACACTTTGACTAGCTTTTGTGATTTATAGCTACGATAAAACATAGTCATTTAGGAACTTATTTGGATCGTCTCAAGGTATATTTTATTAATATGCACTTTTTATAATTTTACAATATTGATAATTAGAGATATTTCTTTCAAAAAAAAAGATAATTAAAGATATTAATCGTTAAAATAATACATAAACAAGATTGATAATAGTTTAATCGTTAAAAGTTGGCAAAATTGATAATAGAAATGTATCAACTTAAAAAAAAACAAAGGTAATATTAAATACTGACTTTCCATTTTCATTTTTATATAGAGTATAGATATGGTGTGTTTATTGTATTAATTGTAAATATATACGACTCATGCATGTACCACCATATGCTTTACACAAGGGCATCCTCCTCGCTATTGACCAAGGCATAAAAACATACATATTGAAGGCAACAATGTCATGGTTATCAACTTAGTTAAAGGTTTATGGACAGCCCTGTGACATTGTTGCGGATATATATGTCCAGTTAATTTTGACATTAAAAAATAAATCAAAATTAGCCAAAAAAAAAATAGTATAATAGTAATTATTTTTAGAATGACTACCATATAATCATCCCTCAAAAGAAACCTCAATGTCAAGTTGCTAGATAAAAACCGTAGGTCATTCTCGGTGTTAGATTTTTTGAAACTCCTTAAATTGGAGTGTATTTTAATGATCTTTATTTATTTGGTTACAAACTTACAATAATACTAGTTCAATGTTAGAAACTTAATATGATCAGGTAGGAAATATTACATAAAAACATATCTTAAACCTATGATAAAGACTTATCGTTCTATATTCTCTATCAATCGGCTCAGAAATAATGGGCACGCAGAGCATCATGACACAACACAACACGGTCCATGGCCAAAAAAAATAAAAATGACATGAGTCGAGCACAAATCATACCATAGGTTAGAGGTTACCATGGCCTGGCATGACAGGCCCTTGGGCGTCGCCAATACACTATACATACATCAACTCAGCAAGACAAGAAAATTAAATACACACCTATCTTGATCTATAAGACTATATTCAATAATAGTTAGACGTGAATTGACCAATTAATTTGTCAAAATAACTATATGTTGTGTATCACCATAAACCACATGGACGACTAAGACTTGACAGCATTGAGTGTTCCATGACACATTTTATAATAGAGTAAAGTAACAGACTGTAAAACAAATAGTAGAGATAGCAGAATACTAGCTACATTTTATACTCCCAAAAAATAAAAAGATAGAACTGAAGATAATTCAAACCAAATTAAGTTTTACTTCACTTCCAGAAAACAAGGAGAGAAAAAAATGAGTGAAAAAGAAAGAAACTTGACCGTTTCTGGCACACACAATTTCTTCAAGTACACTGATGAAAACAACAAAATCCATCTGATATCTGGTTCTCACAGGTATGTGTACGGTGTACCCCTCCTTTAAGTCTCAAATTGTTTGAAGAAAAAGTGTGTCTAATGTCAATACAAGTTATTGGAGTTGTAAAGGTAAGTTCAATATATACAAAACAAACTCTTATTTTATATAAGAATCACACACAGTAAAGCAAAAGACATTACTATGAAAAAAAATTTAGCTCAACATAAAGAATAATTATGGGCAGAATTCAAATAGAACATTGTATTACTTATATATGAGCAGAATTCAAATATAATATACAGATCAAATCTAGACAGTTTCTAATTGCCTTGTACTATAAGAGAATACGAGCTGAGCTCAATCTAATATGTGTTTTCTATCTGAATGTTGGAGTCATAGATGAATGAAGAAGAAGAAGAAGAAGAAGAAGACACACTTAATAGAGCTACATTTTGAAGTTCCACCACATATTTAGCAACTAAGTGCTAGACCTTTATCGGTTTATCCTCTACTCGGTAGCCCCAGCTTGAGAGTTAGAAGACAAGATACAAAAGTGGCTAATTCAAGTTAGAAAAACAAATGATTTCTCGCTCTAGTGGGGATATCAACAACTAAAAGAAACAGTCAGATACATACTTCTAGTAAACTTACAATAGGCCAGGCAAATTTAAGAAGTCACAAATCACCCTAGCTAAAGAAAAACAACATTCCAATTGTGATCATTAGAATGGGCAATATTGACAAGTCGACCACTAAAAGAAATAGCTATAGTGCCTTATCCAGTATCCACTGCTTACGAAAAGATATGGTGTTGCACACACTAAAAGACCAAATTAAAATGGCACGATCGAAGCACGGCTCTCTTTACGCCATATATGTTACTTGAAACAACACCCAACCCAGCCAAGAAGATGACTTAACCCCACTAGTAGAAGGTAACGACCTAACACCAGCTAGTGGTGTAATGTTTTAATGTCCCATATCTTCACAAATAAAAGTCACCACACACAACAAATAGAATAAATAAATTAAATTAAAAAAAGCAGTATTAAAAAATACAAGGGCCCTTTTTCAGAAACAAAAAAAAAATACAAGGGCCCACTTTTTTATTAATAAATATTTAGGTTGGTTAGTTGGCAATGTTGCATGCCCACTAATTTTCTTTTTTTTTTTTTTTTTTGGATCAAGGTAGAGAAGATTATTAACCATCAAAATCAAGAAAACAATATACAACTACGTCTCAAGAAACATAGGAGACCAACTTCCACAATCAAATTTTGACCAAATAAAAAATTAAATAAAAAAAAACCTTATCTTATCCCTTCAATCGTAACAATATCCGGGAGAATATCCAACTAGAGTATGTCTATTTGGTAGGCTAGGGCAATCAATTTTAACGGGGCATCTTACCGATTTTAATGGAGCTATTAGTTTAAGGAACTGATGCTTTTTTACTTAATGGAATCTAATAGTGTGTTTTCCTAGCTAATTATCATATAATCAACTAATTTATCTTGAGCTCCAAGAGCCATCTCTACCATAAGATCTGTTGCAATCCCAATATTTAGGCAGGTTATAAAAACATAAGGCTTTGTCTCAATGGTCATTGTGTTTGTGGTTCGAGTAATTTAAAATACACAGTAAGTCTTACCATGGATCTATTTCATTGTGCATGATTCTGTTTCGAGTAATTTTAAAATCATAACACACTCTTTCATAGCAACAGAGAATATACCAAACAAGAACTTTGGGAGAATGAAAACCTCCTATTTGGTTAAGCAAACCTGCAAAAAGGACCAAATAGGTTAAGCAACAATAAGTTAAGCAGCCTGTAAAAAGAACCAAAACTCCTAGGTAATATTTATCCGGAGGTAAGGAGACTTAGACCTGTAATCAGGAGTCTCTAGCTTGCATAAGCTCATTTAACAACTAACAAGGCAATTGTGAAGAATAATAATACCATGTCAAAACCTTTTCTCACTTTCTGGAGGCATATATATCTAACACCCTTGCTGCATAATTCAATCAAAAGCAACATTAGGAATTTAAGATAAAGCTCTTATTAACCAATTTTAAGATAATGGAATGTGGAAGTCTAGCAAATTAAATGAAACAATGTTTGACTGAAATATTAAGGAAACAGAACCAAATTTACTTGGTCATGTCATAGCCTCATAGGGCATGGCCTTCAAACAAAAGGTGAGTAATCTGATCTATTTGTAAGCCAATAAGCCATGAATATAAACTACAGAAAGAGTCCGCTAACGGTAGTTCATAATAGTTATCGCCCTAATACATAATCATAGCTCGCAGGCAACGTGATCACTCATTTAGGAAAACAAAATTAAAAATGGATAACAAAGAAACTATCCAGATGGCACAATTTACGCAAACATCATGACTTGCAAAAACAGAAAAAGTTAACAGGATCTCAATGAGTAGTATACCAACAGTCATGCAGCCATATCATCAAAAATGAATAAATTTATGGGACGCCCTAACCATTGCTAAATGAATTGATTACACAGCATAATCAAAATCTTAGTGGCATAGTAGTGGAAATTAAGTATCTTAAGCTTTGTAATCCACTAATAAAGCACCAATAATAAAATAACAAAATGTGATCAAAGCAGTCACTTCCTTAAAAAGAACAATGTTGCACTATATTACTCGGACTCTTCATTTCACCTCACGTACCTGTGTCGGATCCTCGATACTCGGACATGGGTATGACACTCGGACACTTCACTTTTAGTTCAAAATCATAGAATTTTTTCACAAAATAGCTGAGTCGCACGCTTGGACACATACCTGTGTCGGACATGGGTACCTGAGTCCAAGCAACATAGATGGTGCAATAGTACAAGCGTACCTTCATTAAAGGGATACGAAATTTATTAGAATATGGAAGAAAGAGCACCTAGTCCCAAATGGCATATAGCTGTAGTAAGTTCAAAATAAAGAAGCAAAAACAAAACACGGAGTAGTAAACAAACATAGCTAAATTAATCATCCAATTATGATACAAAAATAGGGGGCTTAAAATACATTCCCAGAACACCATAAGAGAGGGAAGAATAAAAATTCATCCACCACCACATATTCTATTCATTGGCTCTCAAAAATAATGTCAAGTGGATACTAATTAAGAGTTGAAAAGGGGAAAGAACAGAAAGCACATAAAACTACGTCATGCCACTTCTATTTGCATTCTTTCACAATATAATCAGCCATTAAATCTCGCATTGCTAGGGAAACTTAGCTAAGGCCTAGCGGCTGATAGAAGCAACAAACTACATCCTTGTACATCAAACAGAAGAACTGCCAACTACAAACAGCCAATTGAACCAACAACCAGCAAAGCCGCATCTATATCTACTTCTCAGTATGAGCACCAACATGTTCTACTGAAAAAACCAATATTTTGTATTCGACAGCAAGACTAAATTCTTCATTCAACATATCATTGACTAAACTTTAACCTAAGGTTTAAAATTCCTAAGAATAAAGCCTTAAATTGTATACCTCACCAGAATACTGTAAGGATTGAGATCAAATTAGCCTCACAATACCACCATTCAAATTAACGAGCTATCAACATGACCAAAAGCCTAATCTATTTGAGCTAACACTTTCATCCAATAAGGCCTACACATAAACAATGAAGGCTCCCTAATACACAAAATAGGAAGCTTAATTATATTCACAGCTAGTTTTCATTCTAATATACCGCTACACCTTACAACTGTGTTAAATGATGCCATTATGAATAATGAAGCCTTTACCCACCATCCTTTTTTAAAAGCAAGCTAATTGTAGTTACTAACATATGCATTGGAGTTAGTTAGAACAAGATTACCTTTCAAATTTTCCTAAAACTTGCCCTTAAAGATGAAATGTTTGTCATCAATCCTTCCTCTAAGCACAAATGCAAATCTAAATTGTCAAATAAACACTAACTAACCAAACTTCTCCAAAATTGATTCCTAAGACTAATTTTCCTAAGACTAATGTTCTCCAAAATTTCAAGCCCTAGTCTATGTACTTTTAGAAGGTTATGGATAACCAATTGACAACCTCCAATTATGATAAATTCAATAAACTCCTGCCAGTTATCGATTTAAATAAAAAGGAAGGGAAGTTCATTCATCAAAGAAATCAATCTCCAATAATCTTGCATCATTATGCACAATTAAATTATCAAAGAAATCCATCACATAAATCTTTCAGCCTGAATAAATCTTATAAAAATCCAAAATGAGTTACAGGCTGAAATGAATGTCAATTAGCAGAAAAACACCTCAAAGGATCTGATCTGTATAAGGAAACAAATTTCTCATGACCTTCCCCACCAGTAAAAGAAAAGAGAAAAGAAGAATAAAAGGTTCTAAAGTAAACAGACAGCATAATCAGAATCCTTTTGTGATTTTCCTTTCTCTAATATAACAACATAAAGAGAAAACTTTCCTTAATTGTGTTCCTTTAAACTCTAAAAACAGCCTTCCTAAAATGTATCAAACCAAAATATTTTGCATACAATCATTTAAAGCTAAGGAAGCTTCAAAAGAAAGCACCTAATTAAGCACAAACCAAAAGTATAATATAGTATAAGGAATAAATAATATCATACTCATTCACCATTTATACTCTTTCTGTCCAGAATATTCACTATTCATGTATTAGCTTTGACCGTAATTTTTTACTAACATAATAAAAACATATTTTATCATAAAATATGTTGTTAATTAGGCATTAATATAAGTTTTATAATATAATTTTAAAAATAATTTTCATTAATATTTAATTATATAAATATAAAGTCAAACTAGTGCATTGGCATGTGTGCAAAGTTAATTGTATTAGACATTCTGGGACAGAGGGAGTACTAAAAGCTCTAAGTTTGATTTTACTCCTTGTGAGCTTGTTTTCTCAACTCTAAATTTACAACTCGGTCAAAAAATACTACTCCTTTTTATGTCTACCCTTGATTCCATCAAGCCCAATGACGTACTAAACAACAAGGTTGCTTGGAGAAAAAAAGGATGTTAATCAAACGAACATGGGAAAACAGCAATCCAATGATGGAGAGCACAAATAAGTTTTGTCTGTAGGAGTTTAGGAAGATAAAAAGGGTTGAAGGAAAGACCTGCCAAACATGATTTTGCTTAATAATATCAAAACTCTATATTGAATCGTTTATATATAGTTGCATGCAAATTTTCTAGTATATACTATGTATAATACTTTATACAGCTGTATGTTCAAGAAAAAAAATGAATCAAAGAATTTAAAATTTATACTTGTAGTATTTCAATACACCAAATATATTATACCAGTGTGTGTATATATATATATATATATATATATATATATATATATATATATATATATATATATATATATATATATATATATATATACACACACACACTGGTATAATATATGTGTTGTCTAGGAGAAAATGCTTCATCACAAAACATCTATACTACCTAATCAAACAAACTAGGTTATTCATTCAATCATTTAAATTAGCCAGCGTCAAATGAAGGCAGCTTATTTGATATAAATCTAAATAACAACAATAAACACATGACAATTAAGAGACAAAGAAAAAAATGCACCATCAGGCAAGCTGTAAAGTCTGGCCTATAACTATCAATCACATGAAGAATTACTAGTAGTAGAAAGAGTATGCCTATATCCACGTACCTGCTGAAGCAATTAGCACTCTTAAGGGCCACATAATTATATTCAAGTGTTCTCAAAATGATGTTCACCTTCATTTGTTTTCACATCAGCAAAAGAAAGGAGCTGAGGAATCGTCTTTGACAAGTACATTGTCTGCAAGAAATTAACACATGATTTTTTGTTAACCAATTAGTCCCGCTAATAGTGATTGGTAGTTGGAAAGCATGTCATGTCTTTCTTTCAATATACCAGATAGACAAACGCTAATAATTCCCCAAAATAATATCCAATCATCAAACAACCACAAGTTCATATGCAATAGTGCAAGTGGAAACTTTGGTCTATCACCACAACTAATGAGACACTAAATTAAGCTAGCTAGTTTTAAAAACAATAGAGCTGTCGAGTTTTAAATGCATGTTATATACACGACTCCAATCAAATTAAAGCACCACAGAGTTGATCAGATATCATATGATAATGACACACAGCAGCCGAAAGTGCAATACATAATCAACATTGGAAACAGTTAGGTAACGATAAGAATTTGGTTTTAAATTAGGAAAAGTCTGAGCCACAAGACAATCACCTCTCCCAAATGTAAAATACTCCACTAATAATTACATTTTAAACATTAGATAACTTCAAAATCTATTACTATCCACACATAAGATATAGCGCGATCAAAAAACAATTAACATTTGTAGCAATATATATTCATGAATTAATACATTGCTTAAATTCTAAATAAAAATAATAAAGAAGGAATTGTAGATTCTTGAATACATACATACCAATGATTCGATTCGAGTATGATTAATTCAATTTCTGGTGTTCCATATAAATGGTGAGCTGCAAATACGAACAAATTGTTGCAACAAACAAGTTGGAAGTGAGAGACAGATGATCATGTCAGCTTGTCCTCAAAAGAAGCCATGGATGGACTCAGACGAATCGACGGGTACCAACACGGGCACGGGCACGGCCGTGAACCAATGTACGGGGACCATAGAAACGATATGATCCATGCGCAACCAACAACATAGAAACGAATCAAGCAAAGAAAAAAAAAAAAACAAGGTAACCTAATAATGTGAATTAGGTAGGCTATATGAAGCTGATTAGCATGGTCCTGTACTGTATAAAGTGATTAGTTTAAAAATCCCACTCAAAAGTCACGCTATATATTGGAATTTGCAAAAATAGTTTTACTAAAACAACAAACTATTTTATCAAAATAAAAAATAAGGGAAAAGAAAAACATACCGATATAGTGTTATTAGTAATCAATAGTAATTTTTAGGATGAAGCTCTAACCACTTGAGCTATCCCTCACCCTCGTAATCGATAATAATGATGAGAAGGGTTAAGTTGCGTATGAACATATAATGGATAGGGGTTCGGGTGGGGTTGGAGTTGGAAGGGAAGCTGACAGAAAGAGCAGTGAGCACAAAAAAGGAATAGTATACCAATAATCTTCAACCCCAACTCTATGTTTCGATCTTTGGAAATTAAATGTATGATTTCTGGTGTTGGTTTGGGTTTGCTATGTATACCATTTCTGCCTTTCTGTGCTCACTCTCTTCTGTCAATTTCTCACTCCTCCCACCCATTTGTAAAAAAACGACTTACCAAATTGGGTAATATTTCAGTACCCACTGAATTTTTGCAAAAACAAGGGTTTCCTGTCTTTCTTTCAGATCTGCAACTGTACTAGTTTCCAGGTTTTTTATTTTCACATCTTTAGGGTTTTTCTTTTTTGGGTATTTGTGAAAATTCAACAACAAAAAAAGAAAATTAAAATCTCAGATTAAAATTTAGATACAAAGACATGCAGAAAAGAATCAAGGGGATAAAAATGTTAAATCGAACAGTGCGAAAACCGGGAATGCAAGAATTTTTTTTAAAAAAAAAAAAAAGACTCAAGAATCAGATACAATTTTTTTAAGAGAGAGAAAGGGAAAGAGATAAGTAAGTTGGTTGTGGGTTGTGTTGATGGGTTTGATTTAAGTTTTTGTTTAGGGGAGGTGTGTGTGTGTGTGTGGTGGGGGGTTTAAGCTTATTATTTTAGAGGAGAGAAAAAGTAAAGATGTTTGTTTTTGTGGGTTGGAAATTTGGGATGTGGCCAAACTGGGCATGTGGATATGTGTGGGTCTTCTCTTTATGTTCCTTGTCATTTCTTTATTTATTTATTTTTTTTGTTTTTTTGGTTTTTTGGTTGGAGAAGACTCAAGATTTTAAACTTATATATGAGGTCAATGGTAATAGATGAACGTTTTGGTTTACATGTTTCTTACTTTAACTTTATTACTTTGATTTTTAGAGGCTGGGGATTTTTATTATACATACAGTCATACTCGTATAGACATGGATCTATACACTTCAAACCTTAAATCATGTTATGCTCATTGATCATATACATACAGTCATACTCGTATAGACATGGATCTATACAGTCATACTAATTCATGTTATGCTCATTGATCATATCGTCTTAGCCTTAAATCCTCCCATTTACTCCAAGTGTTAAGGCTTGAATGCCACTCATTTGAATAGATTATAAATGGTCATTGTAAAGGATGGTCTTGTTATTCATTACACTCCTTTTAATACATTATTGATGGTGATATCTATCTACTATTTTACTTTAGGGGGTAATATGTTTTTTAATTTCGTAAAAAAACGTGTGGTAAGTTCAACAAAGGGAGATTCGAGGGGTGGTTATTTACAAAATTTTCCTAAAATTATTTTTACTAAATCGGTAAGTTCAACAAAGATTGCTACCGGAATGTGTTAGATCAAACATAGCTTGTATGGCCACCGCATCTGCTTCCTTGACTAAATCCCTGGACCTCTTGCACAGCCTTCCCCTTGGTGTCTTACTTAGTAGGTCCATGCTGCAAAACAAGTAGTGATTTCCCATTTCATCAACGGCCTGGTTAGTTTTGTTGAGGCCTAAAACAACCCTTAAACAGTCTATATCTAATACTCTAGTAATATTAAGACTCCAATGATACTATAGTATATATTTTTCAAACATTACATACCTACGTTTTTTAAATTAAAGATTATTGTTTATGTTTGATTAAATGTTACATATATCAAGTATTAAGACATTATCTTAACGACGAAAATAGGAATATTTGCTTTAGAAATATGTAAATATTTTGGTAATAGGGATTGTTGCATTGGACATAGATATGTATTAGGGAAAAAAAATATGTAAAAAGATTTATTTTAATATAGGAAATGAATGAAACATGACCAACATAACTATCTTTTAGAAGTACCCTTTGTTTTATAATAAGTGTGTAGACCATGTTCTCTTCACCTTATTTTTGCAGAAATGAAATAATTTTTACTGATTCTCTATTATATTTCCTCTTTAAAGTTACTAATATTTATTGAACTAAAATTATTTTAACTGAACGAATTTTATTTTTACTGAAATGAAATTTTTATTACTGGACTAAACATAAATCTATTAAACTGAACCGATTTTTTACTGAAATGGGTCTTATCTCAACTGACTAAATAAATGTATTTTAAAAATGAAGAAAATAGGGCTTTGATTTCTCTTGGACACATACGCCGATGCAAATTTTGACCAATAATATTTTTAAGTATTACCGTGATAATCATAAATTATAACAATTAATTGAAAATTAATAATCTATTTATTGAGTTGATTTCAACAAATACCCCATGACTCAATCTTTTCTTATGTATAAATCACAACATTAGTTAACCTAGGTCAAATAAATTGTATAAAAAAATGGATCACTTATATCAAAAATCGAAGAATTTAGGATGTGTTCTCTTCACCTTATTGGAGTTGAATTTAACTGAACTTTTTAGATTGTTAAATTACTTATCAAACCTTATTGAACTTTATTATACATTACTTAACCTATTAGATCTGATTGAACTTATTAAAATTTATTGGACCTTATTAGATCTTATTATTAGACCTTATTTAACTTATTAAAACTTATTAAACTTTATTTAACTTATTAAACTTTAAGAGAATAAGCCCTTAATACACACCAAAAAAAAAAAAAAAGCATTGAAAATTAACATTTCATGTAATTGGCCTATATGTCCCGAAAATCAAAAAGAAAGAAAGAAGGGAAAAAAAAAAAAAGAATGGTTAAAAATTCTTAAAATAGATAAGCGGGTCAAAACTCAAAAGGTAGGAAAAGCAGAAGTTATCAGTTATCAGTAATTCAGTACAGTAGTGTTAATTAATTAGAGACGTCGACATTGTCAAAATTGGTACGACCGCTCCATTTGACCAATCATAATACAAGATTAGGAGCGCACTGATGACGTGACACCTTTTTATTGGCTACATTTTGTTCAGGTGTACACTGATGTAGATGTGCATCACATAAAAAAGGACACTTGCTTTTTTCACCATCTTTATTACGGACTACGAGTGCGTTTTTTTTTTTTTTTTTTTTTTTTTGAAAAAAAATTCAATTTTGTGTGTTTTTTTGCTGGCAGTAGTATTTTTTTCTTCTTCTTTTACTAAAGCAGCAGTAGCGTGTTGTTTGCAGCCTTTGTATTTTGCTCACCACAACCATTTTATTCTTTAATTTTGCCCTTTTTAGTAAGATTGACGATTGCCTGTTTGATTGATTGTACATTTGTACTCCTTCACAATTGTTGTTAAGGGTGTAAACAAGTCTAGCAACTAGTTTAGGGCTTGTACCGTTGTACGTTAGTTATTAATATGAAAATTAATGTAGATCATCAAATTACCTTTTTTTTTTTTGAAAGAAGATCATCAAATTACTTGTTGTATCTATTGTGAACTGAATTCATATTTTTCAAAATAAAAAATGTCCATGTGATGCAATCAAAAAGTAGTAATTATTGCTCCAAAAGTTATATACATTAATTATTTTGCATAACGCAATAAAGTGACGATGGAATTCACATATTTGAAGATAAGATAAGTGGTTACAAGTTGGTTTGAGAAAACACAAAAGTAATTGAAGCACAATTGGACTTGCGACCAAAATGTTACATTGGCTAATAAGAGCAAACACATGAAACAAACTAATTAACTAACAGATTAAGTGAACCAACTTACAATTATCTAATTTAATCCCAATTTACATAGTAAGATAAATTCAAACACAATAAATTTCACACTTAGGCCTTGTGCACTTTACCCAAGAGAAAGAATTTAACACTTTTCTTCTTCCTTCTTCTTTTTTTTTTTTTTTTTATTTTTTTTTTGGTTGGCAAAGAGAAGGGTCCTTGGTAAAGAGAAAGGAGTCCTATCGGGCCAAAACCTCTCACTGATCCTTCCAACTTGGGTTAGTGGCTACTAGGCTAGGCATTTTGAAAGTGGGGCGGGGGAGGGGGGGGGAGGGAAGGGTAAGAGCATCCTCACCCTAAAAAGTAGCTCTTCTAGAAGGGTTTGATCCCACAACCTCAAGGTTGTGAAATGCAAATCTTACCACTATAGCTTGGTATACAAAGCTCCCAATGCACATATGCATTACTAACATACATTATTCAACTACTACAAAGTTACAAACAGTTACAAGTAATTGGTTTTTTGGCAAGCTTGGGCATCTAAAGTCTTCACATGATTGCTAGGTTAGCTATTATTAGACTTGGCAAACGGGTCATTCGGGTCGGGTATGGGTTAGGTCATTACTGGTCGGGTTAAATTCGGGTTAGCAAATGTTCGGGTCGGGTTTGTGTCGGATTGGGTCATTTCGGGTTTTGGGTCAATAGATTATCAGGTCAGGTCGAGTATCGGGTCTATACTTCGGGTCAACTTTGGGTCGGTTCGGGTCAATTCGAGTCGGGTTAGTTTTCAAGTCCATATATCGGGTCAAGTTTGGGTTGGGTCAAGATTGGTCGGGTCAAGTTCGGGTCGGGTCGATTTTGGGTCGGTTCATTTCGGGTCGATACTTTGAGTCAAGCAATTAAGCTTAAATTAAGAGATTTGTAATTTTTATACAGATTAATTATTAGTTTTTTTTTATAGGAAATATAGTTGTTTGTGTTAATATCATTGTTATTGTTGTCATCATTATTACAAGAATATTGTAACATTAATTATTATTATTATTATTATTATTATTATTATTATTATTATTATTATTATTATTATCTATAATACTCCCTTTGTTTTTATTTATGTACTCCATTTTCATTGGACACTTATGCAATAATGCAGGTGCGTGCAAAACTTTGACAAATAATATTTTATAATTATCAATAAGTATACAAATAAAACAGTTGAATCTTAACAAACTATTCAATGTGACAATCTCATTATCTCAATAAGTACTTACAAAGTAGAGTTTAGTAGACTACATTTTTTCTTATGAGTAAATCACTAACATTGATTATAAACTCAAATTATAATAGAGTATGAAATCCCAAATTAGATGTTAAAAAAAAAAAAAAAAAAAAAAGTCTCAGTTAAGCACCTAAAAAAAGAAAAGTGAGTAACAATAACAATAAGCGACTAAGCGTCAGTTCCTAATTAAGTGGAACTCTTTATGAATTACAAAATTACATGTTATGTAAGACGATGTTACAATAGAAACGCTTTTTGTATGATTTGAGTAATAATAAAGCAAATTAACACCATTAAGGTATTATTAGCTTATTGTTAAAACCTATTCAGTCAATCTAATTCCAATTATTTATATCAAGCCAAAATTAACAAGGTTGTTTAGTTTAAGACATGTCTTCAGTATAGGTTACTTCATAGGTTGTCCTATGCTCGTATTACTATCTTCTTGTCTATTACTCAATTATATAATTTATATAGTTTACAACACTACATCTAATGTAATGAATAAATTTATTTATATAGTATTTTAAGGATATACGATCATTGTTGCGTATTATATGTATGTTTGTCAGAGAAAAAATTAAATTTAAATATGTCTAGTGACCGACGACCACATGTCGGGTAATTGTTGCAAACTATATTTCATTTTTAAATTTAATTAGCAAGACATTCGAATATAAAGTTACAATTAGATATATTTATCATTAAAAAAAAAAGTTAAAAGTGAAAATTTAGGAAAGAAACTTACCACCATAATGAATAAAGCATTTATCTTGGTTAATTTTTTTTGGGAAATTCATCCCTCCAAAAGCAAAATTCATTTAAAAGAACCAAAATAGTGAAATACTAGCGAGAAAACTCCCTCCTTGTCTGTTACTCCAAATTTACCAAAATAAATAAAAATAACAAAAAAAAGTAAAAATATCATACTCCAGTACTCCACTAACTAAGAGAGAGGCAGAAAGCATTCTACCCACCCAAAATTTCTGAAAAAAAAAAGAAAAAAAAAAAGCATTCTACCCAAAACATCAACACCCCTAATTTGCTTTGTCGTTCTTGATTTTCACTCCATTCTCTCTCTTTACTCACTCCATCTCACTTACCAAGCTAGATCCTCACCAATTCTGCTTCACCTCAGGATCAAGTGTTTTCGTCATTTATTGTGGGGAAATCTAAGGTAATTTTCTTTTCTCTTCTATATCTGAAATTTGATTATTATCTGTAATTAGGTTTTTTAAATTAATTTTGGGTAAGTTGGTATCAATTTGGTTAGGGTTGTATTTATCGGTTTGGTGTTTATGAAATTAGTGATATTTATCTTAGAAATGGCTTTCATTGAAGTTGCCTTTTCCTTAGCTTCTCGCCGTTCTTCACTCTCTCTTTTCTGTTCCACCTCTTTTCATTACTATGAAATTATTGAAATTGGAAACTTTAAGAAGGGATTCTATCATTTTTTGGGTTGCTTGAAACATCCTCTCTTACTATCCTACCAATTGTAGTACTCAATTTTTTCCCCCCTCTATACGAATTAGTGGGAAATCCACTTTAGAAGATTAATAGGAAATCCACTATCTTTAGAAGATTTATAAATCACAACATAATAAAGCAATTGGCATTTTCTATTTTTCTAATTGTTAAAATCCAAACACAATTTGATAATCTAATAAGTTTATTGTAATTACAACTAATAGTAGTTTCCTTATTTGGTTTAATAAATGAGAGTCTCTAGTCTAAGTTCATAAATTAGAGTCTTTACAACTAAATAACTAATAGTAGTTTTGAATTTTTGCTCCTATAATCTATCTTAGCATAAGGTCTGAGTATTCTTTACACCCCTGCTCTTGGTTTATTGAAAAATTCTTTGCATTTTGTTTTATGTGGATGGTACTTAAACGCTAGTTAATTGTAATTACAGGTTGATTTTAAGGTTGTCTGCAATACTCTTAATCATCAGCTAGCTTCCTTTGCCTTTCTTATATTTCTCTATTAAACTGAGTTATGCTTATTTAGTTATCTTATCAAATCATGTTGATATACTCTTTTAACTTGATTTTGTAGCAATCTGATGTACTCTAAATATACTCACAATATGTACTCTGTCTCTGTATCATGAAATATTCGTCAATTCAATTAACAGTGGACTAATGATCTAATTTTATTTATTTATTTATTTTTTTTTTTTTTTTTTTTTTTTGCAGCATGGATCATATTATTTATGATGAACCTGTTTATTCACCAGACGAAATAGACTATGAGTGTACACCAGAGGAAGAAGCCGATGTTCCTATTTCACCTGTAGTTACAATTGAAAGCAATAATGTGGATGCTGACACTGTGCAACCTGTACTTGCTGCTTTAGATAAGAAACAAAGCTCAGTTTGGCTGGAATTTCTCACACTTGACAAAGGCAGAATCTAGTGATGGGAAACAAAGGTCAATTTGCAAACATTGCCAGAAATCTTCCTTCATTTCTGATGCCCATTATGGAACCCAAAATATGCAAAGACATCTTAGAAATGTAGCGCATATGCGAAACATTTGAAAAACCAAGGAGGAAACAAAGGTAAAGTGATCTTTGACCAGAAGGTGTATAGAGACTTGGTAGCTAAAGCCCTAATAAAACATGGATATGCTTTTTCTTGGGTTGAACATGATGGTAATAGAAAAATTCAT
Source organism: Chenopodium quinoa (assembly GCF_001683475.1). NCBI lineage: Eukaryota > Viridiplantae > Streptophyta > Magnoliopsida > Caryophyllales > Amaranthaceae > Chenopodium > Chenopodium quinoa. The sequence continues at coordinate 1,420,245 of NW_018742410.1, read as the reverse complement.
GCATATTTAAATGATGAAGTAAATTTCATTTCTAGAAATACTGCTAAAGCTGATTGTTTAAAAATGCATAAAACTTTGAAGATTCGATTAAAGGAAACTCTTCGTAAAGTCTTTAGTCGTATATCTTTGACATGTGATATGTGGACTTCTTGTCAAACTGAGGGATATCTATGTTTAACTTCTCATTATGTGGCTGATAAATGGAAATTAATTAGTACAGTGTTAAATTTCAGTCATATTGACTCACCACACACCGGAAAAACCATGTATACTGTTGTGTTGTCCATGCTTCAAGACTGTGGTATTAATGATAAGATTTTTTGCTTCACATTCGACAATTCCTCTAGTAATGATAGAATGCAAGATTATTTGAAAGAAACTCTACTTACAAGAGATTCTTTGTTGTACAATGGTGACTTTTTTTCATGTACGATTTGCTACACATGTATTAAATCTCATTGTTAAAGATGGACTTAAGGTCATTGAACATATTGTTGAGAAAGTAAGACTTTGTGTGAAGCGTGTTAATATTTTGAAACAAGAAAAAATACTTTCCGATCTTGTGTGAATTTAGCTAAGATAAAAGAAACAAAATCGTTGTGGCTTGATGTTCCAACAAGGCGGAACTCTACAAACATGATGCTTGATAGGGCTATTTTATATCGTGAGGCTTTTAGGGAAATGTCTGAAGTTCAGCATTGTTGTCCTAATTCTGAAGAGTGGGATTTACTTGAGAAAATTCGGAATGTTTTAGTACCGTTTCATGAGATAACTAAGTTGTTTTCGGGAAGTGATTATCCTACCTCAAATTTGTATTTCGGGAATGTTTGGAAAATTCTTATGCTTTTGATGGAGTTGGAACGTGATGATGATGTTGTTTTGAGGACAATGGCAGTAGAAATGAAGAGCAAGTTTGACAAGTATTGGTTCAACTCAGAAGAGGATAACTATAGCATGTTATTTGCATTTGTTGTGATTCTTGATCCTCGTTGCAAATTATCTGTGTTAAAGTTTTGTTATGAAAAGATATTTGGAGATGTAGAGGCTAACTTGAGAGATAGTGATTTTCAATTTAAGTTGGAGAAGTTTTACTAGCTATATACCCAAAATGGAACATCAACACTTACATGGGAAATGCCTCAAGCTCCAAAACCTCCACAAGTACTTCATATGGAAACTGGAAGCGGAAATTTGACTATTTTGCGGTAATTATTCTTCTATTTTTTTTTAATTGCAATATGATTAGGGGATTTTTATCCACCAATCAGCATCCGACACGTGGGCCAGCCAGGTTTTGCCACGTGTCCTTCATGTAGGCCAATAGGAGCCTGTCACGTGTCATCAAGAGATTCGTCCTCATTGGACCAATTGCAATGAGACACGTGTCCACCCATGCCAAATCGGAAAACCGGCCAACAAGGCCCAACCATTGTGGGAGGCCCAGTCAACCTTAGGTTTAACCTAAACCTAGTACTGGCACGCATCCCAAGGCATATAAATATGCCCATTAATCCTCATTACGGGGGATTACGCACATTTAACACTCTCACCTAGAGAGACCCAATTACTTTTACTTCCGCATTAATTACTCCTTAATCAAGTACTAACTTGACCGTCGAAGGCGGATCTCCAATCGTCCGGAGCATCTGTTTGTTTTGCAGGTACAGGCGTCCGGTTCCAGTCTCAGAATTGTAACTCTCCCGCAGGACATCAGAAAACCCCGAAACATTTTGGCGCCGTCTGTGGGGAGAGTACTTCTGAGATGGCATCCACGTCTGTACCGACTCCTGAAGAGAGGCGTCCCCTGGACGACCCTCAAGTTCAGTCGGACCATGATACTGAGGAAGAATTTGAAGTTGAAGCTCACACAGCTTCAGACGGGACCCTGAGGGCCCGACGCACCCGTCATACCGAAAGGAGAGAACGAAAAGATCTTCAAACTGGACTCAGTGATCCAGCCGGCGCACCGCCTGTTCAGCAGCAGCCAGCTGATGGGTCTTCTCCCATTACAAGAAACGAACTCATGACCTTCATGAGGGGCTTCAAGGGAGAGATTCAAGAGTTGCTCAACAAGAAGCCGCCTGCTCTGGCCAAGGAGCAGTCAGCTAAGAAACCTTCCTCTTCAGGGAAGAGGAAGCCTGTTCAAGGGCGAGAGGCGACCCCTCATCCTAACTCTAGAAAGTGGAAGCCGCATGTCCTTGATTTCACAAAGTACCGCTTTCCTACTCCAGGAAAGAGGAAACCTGTTCGTCATATTCAGGCGGACGGGTCGAAGAAAACATACACAGATGCTCGGCTATTGCTAGAGCAGAAGAAGAATGACCGATTGTCAGAGTCGACCTCTACTTCAGACTTCCAAGACAGTCTACGCAACACCTCGATGAGGTATACTCAGTCGCATCATGAGAGTCAGTCAGGCGGTACCTCCCGTTAGTCCGGCTTTCATAGTGACCAGGCGGTACCAAACTTACCATTTGTACCGCAACGACAATATTTTTTGCAGCCACCTCTGTTTGGAGGGCATGCATCAAAGAATGTCCAACCTATGGACTGGCAGCTACGGTTGCTTAGACTTGGGGAACAGCCGTCGGCCTTCTCCAAGGAAATTACTGAAGCCGCTCAGCCGGCCAAAGTGAAAAATGTATTAGTAGGCGCCTATGACGGCACTACTAACCCAGAAGACCATTTGATGGCATTCACCAACCTGATGTACCTTCAAGGGTTGGATGATCCCACTTGGTGCAAGTGTTTTCCAGCGACTCTCAAAGGAATCGCTGGGTCAAGTGGTGGAAAAACAGACCTTGACAATGTCAAGGAGAGTGCGCCTGTTCAAGAAGCAGGCGACAAGAAGAGAAAGGCAGCCCAGACGGGAGCCGCAAGAAAAGACAGAAAATAGCAATCATTGGCAGAGGAGCGGTCGAATGAATTCCGTCCTCAGCCGGTTGGTGAGCATACGGACCTGATCTTAGACGACTCGCGTCCTGACCGAACAGTCAAAGTTGGGACGACTGCTCTGAGAGTCTTGGGTGACGACTTTCACAAACTATTGAAATAATACAAGGACATCTTTGCATTCGAAGTTCACAAAATGCCAGGCATTAGTCCTGATCTGGCGGTACATAAACTGGCTGTGGATCCGAAAAAGAAGTCGGTAAGGCAGGAGAAGCGGAACCATGGCGAAGAAAGAAGTCAGGCGGCAGCCGCCGAAGTTAAAAAATTACTTGATGCAGGGTTCATTCGGCAATGTTACTTCCCAGAGTGGGTTGCAAATGTGGTGCTTGTTAAAAAGCCGAATGGCACCTGGCGAATGTGTGTAGGCTACACAGACTTAAACAAGGCGTGCCCCAAAGACAGTTACCCTCTGCCTAAAATTGATAACCTAGTCGACTCAACAGCCGGCCATGCTTTGATGAGCTTTATGGACGCCTACTCTTGTTTCCATCAAATTCCTTTATGGAATAATATCATGAGAAGACGGCCTTCGTCACTGATCAAGGGTTATACTGTTACACGGTCATGCCGTTTGGTCTTAAGAATGCCCCGACCACCTTCCAGCGAATGATAAACACTGTGTTCTTTGATCAGATTGGGAGAAACGTCGAGGCATACATTGATGATATGATTGTCAAGTCTAGCTTCAGATAGATCATCTGTCGGACCTCCGAGAAACTTTCGCCACACTCAGGCGGCACCATGTCATGCTCAATCCCAAGAAATGTGTATTTGGAGTTGAGTCTGGGAAATTTCTCGGATTCCTTATCAATCAGAGAGGAATAGAGGCGAACCCTGAGAAGGTGCAGGCGGTCATCGACATGCAGTCGCCTCGTACCGTCCGAGAGGTTCAGAAGTTAACAGGTTGTCTGGCGACCTTGGGAAGATTTCTAAGCCGATCAGGCGACAAATGCTTATACTTCTTCCAGGCCATTAAGAAGAAGGCAAGGTTTGAATGGGGGTCGGATGCTAAGGCGGCCTTCCAGAAATTGAAAGTTCACTTGCATTCCTTGCCGAGGCTGGTCAGCCCTTTGCCCAAAGAAGTACTCTACATGTACCTGGCCGTCTCTGATCATGCGTTAAGCGCTGTTCTTCTTGCTGAAAGAGACGGCTGTCAGCTCCCGGTCTACTTTGTCAGTCATGTACTGAAAAATGCCGAGTTGAGGTATCCCTTAGTGGAGAAATTTGGTCTTGCACTCTTCATGGCTTTTAAAAAATTGAAGCCCTACTTTTTGGCACATGCAGTCGTCGTGTATACGGATCAACCAATCAAGCGGCCACTGACCACCATGGAGTCGTCAGGCCAGATGATCAAATGGGCCATAGAAATACAGAGCCTCGAAGTTACTTTCGAGCCTAGAAAAGCAGTGAAGGGGAAAGCCTTTGCTGACTTTATTGTTGAGATGACTCGTCCCCCTGATTCTCAAGATCCAGACCAAGTCTGTAAGGTATATGTGGACGGAAGCTCTACTTCAAATGGTTGTGGAGCAGGCGTCATATGTCAGTCGCCAGAGGGAGACAGGTACGAGTATGCTCTACGCTTCAGTTTTCAGGCCTCAAACAATGAGGCAGAATATGAAGCTTTACTAGCCGGAATCCGCATGTGCAAGGCGGCAGGGGCACGAAAGATAGACGCCTGTTTCGATTCACAATTGATAGTGAGTCAGTATAATGGCGAATACGAAGCAACCCATCCGGCCATGATCAAGTATTTACAGGCGGTACGACAAGCAGTCGGATCCCTTGAAGATTTTCATCTGACTCAAGTGCCGAGATCAGAAAACAACCAGGCGGATGCACTTTCAAAATTAGCATCATCCGCCTCTTGTGATACTCCTCGAACTGTTTTTTGGGAAGTAATGGAGAAGAGAAGCATCGAGGAAGACCCTATTGGAATCCTAGACAGAAGCTCAACCTGGATGGATCCAATCAGGGCATATCTGACAGACGGTACACTGCCGGATGATCCTCAACAGGCGGCTGCGTTGAAAAAACGGGAAGCCAGTTTTGAAATGATAAGGGGAAAATTTCACAAAAGAGGGTACCTTCAACCCTACTTAAAGTGTGTTACTCCAGAAAAGGGACGAGAGATACTAGACGATCTTCACTCTGGTTACTGCGCTTCCCATATAGGCGGTAGGTCGCTTGCTCAACGGACAAGGCGGCAGGGCTACTTTTGGCCTACTTTAGAAGCAGATGCAATGAAGATGGTGAAAAAATGTGACAAGTGCCAAAGGTTTGGCAAACTAATTCACCGTCCGGCTACTGACCTCACTACCATTCATAGCCCATTACCGTTTGCTAAGTGGGGCATGGATATTCTGGGTCCCTATACGCCTGCTACAGGCGGAAGGAGGTACATACTTGTTGCAGTCGACTACTTCACTAAATGGGTGGAGGCGGAGGCTGTAAAGGGAATCAAGACGAAGGATGTAATTTCATTCATCTGGAAAAATTTCATCACTCGGTTCGGGGTTCCCATGTCTATGGTTTTTGATAATGGTCCCCAATTTGAGACGCTTGTTCTCAAAATCTGGTTGGGTGACCAAGGAATTGCACACCACTTTGCATCAGTCGGCCGTCCACAAGCAAACGGCCAGGTAGAAGCCTTTAATAAAATCATCTCAGACGGTATCAAGAAAAAGATTGAACGAGCAGGCGGCCTATGGGCGGATGAATTACCACATGTTCTCTGGGCCATTAGGACGACTGAAAAAGGGGCGACTAGAGAAACTCCATTCCTCCTAACTTATGGTGCGGAAGCTGTTCTTCCAATTGAACACTACGAGCCGACTCTTCGAGTAATGCTATATGACGAAGAGGCAAACTGGGAAGCCATGCGCCTGGCATTAGACTCACTCCCAGAAAGGAGGGGCAATGCTGTCTTGCGCCATGAAATTTACCGCCTGAGAATGACCAGATCATACAACAAAAAAGTACACAGGCGTCCACTCAAAGTGGGGGACTTTGTACTTAGAAAAATGGAAGCAGTTGGTAGGGCTAATGAGTCTGGCAAATTAACTCCCAACTGGGAAGGACCCTACCGAATCTATGAAGAGGTCAGGGACGGTACCTACCGTCTGGAAACACCAGACGGCCAACCGTTGCCTCGAACCTGGAATATAGATAATCTTAAGAAATATTTCTTTTGAATGATGTAAATAGTCGAGGGCTACTTAATAAAAGTTTGTTGTTTCATTCAATTCTGTACTAAGAGGGGCATGCCTACTGACAAACAGTCGGCTACTCTCCATGTTTAATTTTCATTCTTACTTAAGAGGGGCACGCCGCTTGTTCCACACAACCGGCTACTCTTCTATAACACAGTTCACCAAGAACTATCAAAGGCTCATGGCTGAAATGATCAGACCAGGCGCCAAGCCAACTGATCCAAATATAAGTTTAATTCGACATGTCCCAACATTATAGCAGGCGTCCGACGGCATCCATCCGGATGAAATTTGTCGCAGAGAGCAGCTCCCTTTTGGGTGGAACATTGTTCTATAAAATCATTACACGGCACCTATACGACTGTCTAACCAAGACAACCACGTAGCCGTTTCCCGGACAAGGATACCTCTCACTTAACTGACTAATCAGGTCAAACAAGTGTTCGTAGTAACCATCCGTGTCAACCAACCGACTGAACTACTTGGGATAAGAGCAGTCGGTATCTTATGAGTTAATAGCCAACAAACATTGGCGAATAAAGGGGAACAACCGGTACCCACCGCTTGAAACCTCTACTACTCAGTCACTCGGCGACTAGGTAACAATCATGTTTACTTGGTCACTCCTTAAAAATTTAGTATGAAACTAAAAAGGTGTTCATACAGCGCCTGTTCACACTAGATTAAATGTGGCGGGGAACAGTCGGCCTGGACCGACTAGAGTCTTTAGCCTAAAAAAAAAAAAAACAACAACAACAACAAACAAGGCAGGTAGGAAACCACCTTCCTACTTGGTTGAAGGGGATCCAGTCTTTAAAGTGGCCGATTGATCGCTTAGCCTGGAAACAGACAACCAGTCGTCCAGGGGCATAGGTGGCGTGACTAACTACCTCGTACCTGTCCGCAACTATCGGCCATGCAAAACAGTCGGTATAGTATGCAATTGGATATCAGAGTTTCGATACTTAGCAAAGTCGAAACAAATTCGAAACTAAACAAATTCGAAACATTTTGGCAAAAAGGCGACCTAAAATAATGGTCGCCTGAGTTATATTAACAGCCGGCCAGAAGAACTGGCATAAATATTCATACACCCGGCCCCTTGGCCGGGTAAAAGATACAAAAGAAGCCGGTCATTAAGACCGGCAAAATATTCAAAACCCCGGCCCCCTGGCCGGGTAAAAAGAAACAAACGGCACGCAGGCCGTAAAAAGAAGACATAAAGCACTCTTTTTGCTGGACTCGGCTTCAGCTGCATCCTTCTTCAATGCATCCACCCCAAGCGGCACAAGCGCCACTACCGGCTCCTCCTCCTCCAACGCCTCGTCCTCAGCAGCCGCCAGGATCTCTTGATTATATCTATCCGAACACTGGCGGTACGTTTTTTCCCATGAGGAAAAGTCGGCATTAGGGAAGAGGCGGCCCCAGGTCAGGCGCTGGATCTGAGCAGAGTCTTCCATCATCTCTCGGACCAGCTCCTTCTTTTCTTGCTCGGCCTTTGCCGAGAGCTCCTGAGTAAGACTCTTCTCCTAGGTCACCAGGCGTTCCTTAACGTGTGCCAAGGATTTCTCCAAGGTGTCGTATGAGGACATTTTTTGGCGAAGAGGTCTCAGCTCGGCCTTGAGATTTGTTGATGGTCGCCTCCAGCTCATTATTTTTCTTCTGGGCCGCCTCCAACTGAGCCCGGATAGCAGAAGTAGCCTGCGCCTGATAATAAAGAATATCAGTTGTCAAAATCTCATTTTGGGCAATTTGAAACATTGCCTTATCACAGTCAGAGGCGGCCATAGCTTTTGCAGCCTTTACCTCTTTGTTCTTCCTGTCAAGCGGCTTGCGAAGGCCGTTCACTCGGAGCAGGGCCTAAGTAAAAGGGAACAGGCGTCAGTTTTCAAACAAAAAACAGGCGTCCTGGAATTTAAATAACCAAAAATATGCTAAGTATACCTCAGCAAGGACCCCTGCAATCCCGTCTAGGTCAAGGGTGCCGACACCCCTAACCGCCTCCCTCTCAGCCGGAGGGACGGCTTTGATCATAGACTTGGCCACCTCGACCAAGTCTGGCTCCTGAGGGCCGGCTGCATCAAGCATAAACAAACGGGTCAGACCTAGTAAAGAAGGGAGCAAGTCTAAATTCACAAGGACAGCTTCATACTTTTAGGCGGCCTGATTGGAGTGGACGGCTGTTTCTCAGCCGCCGCATGTTTCCTGGCAGTACCAGGAGAGCTCGCAACAGTCGTCCTCCGGGTCTTGGAGTCCGGCTGTTGGGAAGAAGAGGTTCTTGGAGTGCCCGTTTAAAAAAAAAAAACACTTGGTCAGTATATGCATAAACCCAACTCCAAAAAGAGAGTGAAAGGTTCGGAGCTCACCAAGGGAGCCCCCTTGTTGGGGGAGTCGGTTGAGGATTGTTGCATAATAGAGGCTCGCAACATGGCCGCCGCAATCTTGGAAGCGGTGATCTTGCTCATGGCGTCCGCTACAAAGACAAGATACCAAGTTAATAAAAAGATACAGTAACTCATGGCAAAAAAGAGTATTCGACAGGCCGGCTACCTCTTGAACACCGACTGCTAAGGCCACAGGCGGCCAGAAAGTACTCGTCATAGAGCCATTTGAAGCTCGGGACGCAGTGCAGGGGTACTTGCTCTCATACCCCTGTAGTAGAGTCGACCCTCGACTCTACTTTAAAGAGTCCTTTATCCAGGATCTCTTTCTTGGCTTTGGGGGGAACAGGCGGCATGCTGCGGCCGCCTACAAGAAGAGGCGGATTCCTGTTCCACCTGTTGAAGCGCTTGTTCAGCTCTGTGTCTGAACTTTCAATGATAAGGAAGGTGCTTCGCCAATCCTTCCACTTGTTTGCTTTACCTCTTGTCATGAGGTAGCCTCGGTGGCTCGTCAATTGATACCAGCCGGTACCGCCTACCTTAGGGGTCCGGCTGAGGTAGTTCATGTGGGCGAAAGCCTCGAAGTTTGGCTCCACCCCGTGCAGTTCGCACCCGGCCACATAGCCGAGTACGTTGACCCAGGAGTTTGGGGCTAACTGCCATAACCCCAACTCATACCCATCCAAGATCCGCTGAACAGCCGAATGTAGTGGGAAGCGCAGCCCAGCCCTGATGGCCGCCTCGTAGCAGCCAAAGAAGGCGCTATCATAACTAGTACCAGCCGGCCAGACGACTGTGTCTTCTGGATCCAGCACGAAAACTAAAAAGTCGGGGCCCATTGTGTGGTTCGCAATAAAGCTCCCCACTCTCTCTTGCATGGTCGTGATCCGGCCCCGTGGGACAGTGCAGTAGTAAGGGGTATTTTGCTCTCGGTAAGAGGCGGATGGCTCCGCCCAATTGTCCCCCTTCTCAACTGCGTGAGAAAGCCTCGCCTCTTGTAGGCGGTTGTTTTTCTCTTCCGTGTCCAGAGAAGCATGACCAGAAGAACTAGACTCGGATTCGTCCTCTGACGAGTCCGAAGAGGACGACTCTTCCCCTCTCCCAAAGGGGCCCGCCTTCTCTCCTTCAAAAGGAGTAGGAGAGAATGTAGACATGTCAACTGTAAAATGGGAAGGGGTCATCTTGACCCCTCCCTCAGAACTGTCGGCTGTCAAGCCGCCTTGGTTCACTTCCACATCTGGCGCCTGGTCAGATGTTTCACTAATCGGCACCCTGTGGGAGGAGCCGTCTAAGTTCGAGATCCTAGCAGTTCTTTTTGTTCTGGCCATCATGTTCTGCATAGACACAGAGACAGTCGGACTTTGTATAAAGGGCAAAGATGGGTCCGGAAAAGGGCAGGCGGCACTCCTAGTCCTAGATCCATCCGTCCCCGGTGACCGGCTGATCACTAACCTAGGTCGTGTCGTGTGCTTCCGTGGTGCCATTTCAAAAAAGAATAAAATTAAGAGAAAATTAAGAGTAAGAGAACCGACGGTTACCTGAACGAGTGAAGTTGACGGGGTTCTGAAAATCCTGAGTAGCCGGCTTGTCAGAGCAGGCGGTAGGCAGAAAGAGTCCGGAATGTCAGAGCAAGTTCAGGGGTCCGAATGTTCTCTCGAAAAAGTTCTCAAGTGTGAAAATGACTGAAGTCAACACACCCTTATATAGGCAAAGTGAGAAGGCGAAGGGTCGCTTCCAAAATTCAAAATTTGGGCGGGAGAATCTCTCGGCCTTTCACCGAGTGACACCTGTAGCAGGTCGTCGCCTGTCACGGTGCGACACCTGTCACAGGTAACACGTGACCAGTCACGTGCCACCTGTGAGGGGCAAATGATTAGGGGATTTTTATCCACCAATCAGCATCCGACGCGTGGGCCAGCCAGGTTTCGCCACGTGTCCTTCATGTAGGCCAATAGGAGCCTGCCACGTGTCATCAAGAGATTCGTCCTCCTTGGACCAATTGCAATGAGACACGTGTCCACCCATGCCAAATGGGAAAACCGGCCAACAAGGCCCAAATATTGTGGGAGGCCCAGTCAGCCTTAGGTTTAACCTAAACCTAGTACTGGCACGCATCCCAAGGCACATAAATATGCCCATTAATCCTCATTAAGGGGGATTACGCACATTTAACACTCTCACCTAGAGAGACCCAATTACTTTTATTTCCGCATTAATTACTCCTTAATCAAGTACTAACTTGACCGTCGGAGGCGGATCTCCAATTGTCCGGAGCATCCGTTTGTTTTGCAGGTACAGGCGTCCGGTTCCAGTCTCAGAATTGTAACTCTCCCGCAGGACATCAGAAAACCCCGAAACACAATACATTCTGTTTTTTTTTTTTTTTTTTTTTTTTTTTTTTTTGGTTGGAACTACCCTCTGTCTTCTGTTTTTTTATGCAACTACATTATGTTTTCAGCTTTTTTTTTTTAACTATCTTCTGTTTTTTGATTTTTTTTTTATGTAACTATGTACCTTCTGTTTTCTGATTTTTTTTATGCAACTACCTTATTTTTTCTGGTTTTTATTTGTTTTTCTAGTTTATCTGGTGTTCTTCCTGTTGCCATTATGTTCTTGTTGTGTTTAGTTTATCTTTTTTGTCTCTAATTTCTGGTTTTTTCTTTAACTAATTTCTAATTTTTTTTTTCTAATGTTAATTTCAGTCATATGACGATAAAGAGGCCTCTTCTACTTTAGGTGAGAGGTCAATATTGGATATTTATCTCGAGGACCCTAAACTTGATCAAACGGCATAGCTTGACATATTAGCTTTTTGGAAAGAAAATGAACATCGATATAAAGAGCTTTCCCTTCTTGCTAGAGATATTTTGGTTGTGCCCTTGACAACTGTTGCTTAGGAATCAACTTTTAGTATAGGAGGTCGAATATTGAATAAATGGAAAAGTTCTTACATTCCTGAAAGTGTGGAGGCTTTATAACAACTCGTAGTTGGATGTTCTCTTATGAAAGTAAGTATTTGTTGCTCTTTTCTTTTCTTTTTTTTTTTTTAAACATATGTATACCTTTATTGTTGTACTTATAGTGTATTTGATTATATTATTGGTTTTAAATTATATATTTTACGTTATATTTGTAAATTTGTAGTAATTTTTGTTTTTATGTTTATGTAGCAAATGAAGATGATGGATTTGTTGGTTCTTATGTGGATTGGGCTCCAACCGAAACACATGCTTGATGTCAACAATTTTAGGGTGGAATATTGGAGTACGGTAGTTAGAATATAAAATTGGTTGCTATCTTTGTCAATTAGAACTTGTAATATTGAACATTTTGTTATGTAAATGTTGACGCAGAAATTATTGTTCCACTTTTATTTCAACACTTGTGAAAGTTGTGACTAATTAGCATTAATTTGTTATTGAACTAATGTTTTGGAGCTTGATTTTCAAGTTTATTTTTGCATACAATTATTCACTGAAATTTTAGTAACTTTTTATTAATCTTGTGGTGAAACTCCACAAGTTTGGTGTATGGATCTTATAGTATGGCCATTAATTTTCAATCGTTTTTTCAATTTGTTATAAGTTTAAACACAATGATGAAAAGAACCAAGAAAAGGAATACAAAAAATATGTAAATTATTCACTTACAATGTTACACATTACTAACAAAGTTTTAATAACCAAGTCGGTTTGGTTCAAGCTATTTCGATTTGGGCATGTTCGAGTCACGCACGTAATACGGGCTTAAATCAATTTAGGTCATTTTGCGTATAAGGTAGTTCTAGTTCGGGTCATTTTGGGTTCCGGGTATGTTTGGGTCAATTAATTCGAGTTAAAATCGGGTCAGGTCAATTCAGGTATCGGGTCCATTCGGGTCGGGTCATTTCGGGTATCGGGTCAAATTCGGGTCGGGTCACTTCAGGTCGGATCATTTCGGGTATCGGCTCAATTTCGAATCGGGTCATTTTGGGTATCGGGTCAACTTTGGGTCGGGTATAATCGGATCGGGTCAACTTCGGGTTTCGGGTCAAGGTCGGGTCAACTCCTCATCGGGTCGGGTATGGGTTAGGTCGAGTCAATTTCGGGTTTCGGGTCATTATTTTTGGGTCAATTTCGGATCATGGGTCGAGTCATTCGGGTCGGGTCTGAATCAGGATTGCCAGATCAGGCTATTATATGTGTCAACTCATCCCTTTTAGCCTTTGTCGGTGGATTTGTGCTATGTCGTAGTGGGTGGGCTCTAACGATCCATAACATGTTGAAATCTCCACTCCTTTTTGTGAGCTTCTAATAGCATGGGGTGGAGTATGATGTAAGTGACCAAGTGGACTAGTAATTGCATTACTTTAAAGGAACTTTAGAATTGAAATTTTCATGATTGGTAAAGGTTCTAGTAAAATAGATCAAGTTGTTAAACAACTCCTACCTTATTCGTTGGTATTCTTGGTAAGGTTCGAACCTCATCATGGGTATATGGGTATGGGTGGAGGACTGGAGGTGCAGGGCACCTTATTAATCATAAGAGCTTAGTATACCCCATTTTTAAGATCTTGACATTTTAGAATATGTGTCCAAAATTAACTTTAATCATTAATTTTCACTATTAAGTATATCTATTTTCCTAATATTAATTTTTTAACAACTTTTATATTACGAATTAGAGATTTTGATGGTGAAAGATTGCATTAGAGTTTATGCAAATAGTGAGTGTAAAGAACTTTCAGGAACGCATGTAGTATTTAAGAAAGGTTTTGTGACCCACGTACATATAGATGATTTTAGATTAAAGCCCTATTCTTTTGAGCTTTTGGGCGGGACGAGCGGGGGGGAGCTTCTGGGCGGGGCGGGGCGGGCGGGGAGGGGAGGGAGGGGAGATAGGTAAATCTTTCAAATGAGTCTCATGAAATTTGATCCCTAAACCTCAGGGATACGAGATGGAAGCGATGCCACTACTCCATCATAGATCACCTCAACCTCATACAGATTTGAAATTAAGTTATGGAATATTTCTATAGGCGTAAATTTGAAATACCCTTCAAGGAGGGTTTTCTTTCTAAGATCTAAAGCAACTCTTACAAACATGAATGGGCCAAATTGTAAACAGTACAGTATTCACAATTGAGAGCACCAAAAAAGGTACTCCACTAAACTCCATATACGTATTGTTGCCTTCCTTACACACAAGTCCTCTAGTTGCTTCCATTTTACAAACCCCATGGCCTTTGGAGTTATATGTCTAGGAATATGTACATTACATAAAACATCCATTGTTAATTGTTATTTGTGTCAAGTGGGATATAATTTTGCATTCTCTGCCTCATAAATTTGCAGAAATTTCTGTTCCTCAAACATGTTATGTCTACCTTTTTCTAATCAAAATTACAAATTTCATGATCTTCTATGTCCAATCAATAACATAGTTTTTATATTAATATATATTAAAAATGATGTTAATTTTGGTATATTGCCTAAATTATTCTTCATTTAGCAATCCCATCTTAAGTACATGCATTAATGTCTCATCCATCACACGAAATGAGGTATTATATAAAGTGACTTATTGATATCATGAAATTTTTTGGATCACTAGCATGTGCACTAGTGGTTTTTTTTTTTTTTTTTTTTTTTTTTTTTTTTTTTTTTTGTTTCCTGATTAATTCATTTCACCCAATAAACATGAGCTAAGCAATGATATAAGCTTGGTGATTTGATAATGACGAATCAAACATTAGCCTTCGAAGGAGGCCCAAAATCTGATGCCAGTGCATGTTATATTTGCGTATGCAAGAAAAGGAAAGGAGGCTACAGTATAGTACTCGTAGTAGAATGCGGAATCGAAATTATCAATAATTTCTTGCTTTTCTTGTTTGGATTTTAACTCATTATATTCTTTTCTATTCTATAATCAAGTGTTCGTTGGAAAGGAATAGAGGTGGCTAGATGAAGTGAATTTGGTGTTTAGTAAGTGCTTGTTCTTTAAAGCTGTTCTGCTCTAATCTGCTCTATTTTGTTCTGATCTGCTGAAATCTGTTCTGTTGACACTTGCTCTATTCTGCTAAAATCTGTTATGTTCTGCTCAAAAGAACAAAGCCTAACTTAGTAAGGGTGTGTGAAAAGGGTGTTTGGTGGTTAGTGAGGCTGTGAGGCGGGTGTGGATATAAAGTTGTAAGAGTGACATAATTATTATGATATACGATGTCAAACTCTTTCAATGAGTTGATGAACCTATTATAGTAATGCTTCAATACACTCAATATGTTTGTATATTACTGTCAAAAAATATATATATATGTTTTGTATATATATTGATTTATAGTTAGGATGTAACAATAAGTTTCTAACCATTTGGATATTGTATTTTTGAGTATATAAATAAGTGATTTTTGTATGTACCTTCACATAATGATTATTCGTCGTAACTATTATTAGTGTAGGTAATACAATAAAACCAGAAAACGCAAAAGAAATTGTGGGCCGAATTCAATGTATATGAAGTTGTGACGTGTTGAAAACACTATCTAAGAAGCAAAAATAGCCCCAACTATGGTGCAGTCAGATATTGCATTGCCCTCAAGATTTAACCCAACGATTCCTTTTAATGTGCACTCAAAAAGAGGAATTGGAAACTCACAATTTGCTCAGAAAAGAATTGAGAAACTGATAATTAAGAGGAAGAGGAAGAATTCACTGTGTAAAACTGACTGCGACTTGGTTTTTTAAGTCCTCAAAAAAACATAGTTGAAGGTGAAAAATCAGGAAGCAGTAAAATAAAGGCGAAAAGTAAACAAACGTTTTTTCACGTTTCAAAACCGACTAAAACTTGCGTTGAGGGCTTTGTAATTGAATGGTCTCATAAAACTAGACCGTCTATAAAGTAGGCATCACGCTCATGCCACGAACCGGCTGGAAGCGGCGGCGCGCACATGGGGATGGCCCTTCTAGCCCATAACACAAGTGATATCACTTAAAATATCTTAATTCAAATCCTCATATATAAACCAAGTTTTTTCTCCCCTCATATACAATCCTCCTTCCTCCAAAACAAAACAAGTAAACACCTTATTTCCTTAGCATTATTTATAACAATAAGTAAAATCTAACTTTATTTGTTCTAGCATAGTGCTATTATTACTATTTAATTAATTATTATTATTATTATTATTTTAAAGAAAAGATACATGATGAGAGATTAGGATCGTCTTCTAGTAAAACCGTGTCCTAATCTATCAATGTGTAAAAAATAAGAATCTAATATATATAAATAAAGTAGGAATTTTTGGAGAGCATTTGGAGCGCCACGTAAAAATTTTAATGCCACGTAGATTATAATCCACGAATTAAGTTATTTTAATGAAAAAAATAAAGTAAAAATATAGGAAAAATTAAATTTATTAATTCAATACTACGAGTATAAGAAATCCAAAAAAAAAAACTAAGAAATATCTAAATAATAAACGCTTATAATAAAGTTTGATACCCATCATTATAACATAAATTTTGATAGTACTTATGATAAGAAATACAGATTGTTCGTTAATTATAATTAAATTAAAATTTGTGATACCTACCATTATAAATTGACACATCATACGACACAAACAAAATTTCATATCAATAAAAAACCCATCAAGAAAATTTTGTGTTAATTTTTTGTCATCAATGGCCGGGTAATTTTTAGTTTAATTTTTAAAATCCTATGTTTAAATTAGTATTTCTAATTATTACTTACATTGTATTAATTTCAACGATTATATGTTTATGTTTTGTTTACTAAATTTTTTTTTACATGCAGATCTAACACATCATATAACACAAATAAAATTTCGTATCAATACAAAACCCCATCAAGCAAATTTTGTGTTAGTTTTAAGTCATCAATGTCTGGGTAATTTTTAAAATCCTATGTTTAAATTTATATTTGTAATTTATCCATTGATGTAGTAGGTTGGTTCTGGACAAGGTTGGTGATTCTATCGAAAAAAAAGATATGGTAAAACAATGAATAATGATTTAGGATTCAAATTATTAAACATTTATCTTTTCACATTAAAGATTTTATATAACGGAAAAAAATATCATATTTACATTTTATTTATATTTAATAAATTCATTATAAATTATAGTAAAAAAAATATTAAACTTTTGTAATTTTTTCTGAAATTATTAAATACAATAAATCAAATAATTAAAAATCTTAGAAGAAAAAACCGTGATCGCACAGGTTTCCATCTAGTATTTATTATCCATAAACAAATCAATATCCTGATGGGTCAGAATATGTACGTATTTATCATTTGTTTTTACTAAATTACTCATATTCATAAATATGGGGAAAGAATATTATAACAAATACTTGTATAGTAGCAAGTAGCAAGCGTTGATTGAGTTTTATATACCAAGTAATTAAGGGCATGTTTAGTTCACCTTATTTTTGCTTATCTGAACTTATCTAATCTGGTATGATCTGATATGATCTTATCTGATCTAGTCTAATCTGATCTTATCTTATCTTATCTTATTGTCTGATCTGACCAAACTTTGACCTTAAGTATACGATAATATGTAAGGAAAAAATATATCAAGTGGAATCTTGTTAGATTCGTTATAATGTGTATTTTATTAATATGTAATTTTCATTACGAAATTAAAGATATTTAGCGATAAAAAATTGCACATAAAACGATGATTTAATCAGAATTTATTTTTTCTAAAATAACATTAAACATTCTAATGATAGAGATTGACCAAGTTGCCGTAATATTTGACCCAAGAAAGTAAAAGTACTGGAGATGATGATAACATAATCGTAAGAGGACAGAATGATGAAAATCTAATGGTGATGGGAAAGTCATAAAAAGCAATAGAGATAGGACAAAACATCTCATCACACTCAATACGACCTAAGCGCAGTACCAATTTTTAATCCCTCGTACATACTACGGTAATTTTTAATTCCTCTTTTCCTGTAACTTTGTAACACGGGTGTATGATATGCGCTATTAGGTGAGGTAACTATCAGTTTATCATGTAAACAACCTATTTTACCAATATCATTTAACAATCGTGAATAAAAAAATAATTAGATAATACGAGTATTATTTATGTGTATTAATATTTTGATTATGTTGGATACATAAGTCAACAACTCAACATCCTTTTCAAAATGGATGTCATAAGATTGTATTGCATATGAAACAAAACAAAGGAAGCATTTTCTATAAATTCTAGTTTTTTTTTTTTTTTTTTAAGACGGCTTAAATAATACTTCCTCCGTTTCTTTTTAGTCAACACGTTTCTTTAGTCACGTTTATCAATGCACAACTTCAATCATTAATGTCTTTAATTACGATAAACAAAAATTATAAAAAGTTGATATTTTGAAAATATATATCACGACGAATCTAACAAGATTCCACATGACTACATTTTCATTAGGTGTAAAACACAAAACACGGTCAAAGAGGAGTGAGTGAATAGTGTTAAAGTCAAAACGTGTCAACTAAAAAAAACGGAGGTAGTATTTTGTTTAAATTAAACTATTTGGTTTGGGAGTGTGACGTCTTAGCCCAGTGACCCTATTGAATTAAGAGTAAGTATTATTAAATCTTAGTTCACAATATAAGTTTATGATTGAAAATTTTCATATTTTCTTACTAATGAACTACTAATCCTAATATTTAACTTTTAAATAATTTATATATATTATGTATATATTATGATTTAATGTCATACAAAATTATAAGAATATATGTCTGTAAAAAAAAATGTATACATCACATACATAAATAGTTAGTTGATGAATTAATGTATTATATTCACATAAATCTATACTTATATACTTGTGTTGTATATTCAATCAATTATTGGTTGTATGACTATAATGTGATTGTTTTTGGTAGTGGTGAGCATAACAGAGTACCCTGTTAAATATCTTACCTGCAGGTTCCGGTTTCGATTCAGGGTACCCTGTCTTTTACTATATTTCATACTTTTTTTAAAAAAAAATTATAGGGTCATAAATTTACAGTTTGCAAATATAATAAACCAAAAATAGTTGTTTACCAAATTTAATACATAAAGTTATAACAATTATTTTTATTTATATTAAGTAAAAATTAGGCTTAAATTGATATATGATTTGGGCTTAAATAACACTTTTATTAGGTTACAGAGTACCCTACAGGTTTTGGTTATATTTTACTACTCGAAACCGAACTTGCGGTTCCTAACAGGTTCCGGTTTTAATTCAAGGTACCCTGAATTTTTGCTCACCCCTAGTTTTTGGCACTATGCTTGGAAAAATATATATTGATAGGTAAGATATAAGGTTACTATTGTGTTTATAGTTTTAGTGAAAACAATGGGAGATAGAAATGCAAATGACATAAAATACTATCCGGATCACATTCCTTAAAAAAAAATTTACTGATGATTATTGTGAATTAATAATAGTTTCATACGGAGTATTAATTTTTTTATGTAATAAGTCCATTATTACCTTTTTTAACGAGCTCATTATTACTTATTGTATTACCTTTTTTTTTTTTTTTTTTTTTTTTTTTTTTTTTTTTTTTGAAACGATATTTTCACGAGATTCATAATTTTATTTATAAATTGGCACAGACAATCTACTACTCGTAAAACACAAATTCTGACAGCATTAGCATTACATTAGCATAAGGATGTAAAGGCCTAAGATGAGGCCCATAGGCCCGATCAAAGCCCATAAACAAAACAGAATAACATACAAGTACCATTCAATTTTAATTAAATAACCATCGAAAATATAGGCAATGTTATTTCAGTATAAAATTATGTTGTACACAGTGTATGATAAAACCAATTATTTTGTTGTTCATTCGCGATAAATTTCATTTAATTACCCCTCTCTCATTTGGGGAGCTCCAAAATAACCTAAGAATGAGGCTGTACCATTTACTAAGTACCAGGTGTGCAGCATGAATATATTTCAATAGGCAAAGAGAGATGATCACCACATTTACAGCAAACTAAGCACAAATCCTCCTTGACCCGTATCAGCTCCCACCATTCCAATGGCCAAGACAGTAAAGGCCTCAGACTCGGGTAAATACTGTATAACCATCACAAGCAACCTTATATCACACATTAAGCGTCAGATCTCTTTTCTGAAATACTTCTATATGCAATGTATACAGGTATACAATCCATTCTTGGAGCTAAGGTGGAATATATACTAACATGTCACCGGTCACCACAGTGCACATATACAAGTTTCGAACAAGAGTAGATCTGACTTGCTTATAGCATTCATACGATCAATTACGCTACCACAATATAAGAATTGGTTCCTCAGTTTGTGCTTGTGTATACAGATGACTCACTACCAAAAGGAACTACTTCAAAATTGAGCATCCACTCGAACAGGTCAATTACAGAAATAATCCAGAATCCTTTATCTTAATCATTCCCCATCTTAGACTACTTCTAAACATACTCATAGTGAAACCTTAAGAGCAAATCTATTGACTAAATGGTCTCTAGGCATCTAATTCACCATCAAAAACCATATCAGATCAACCATGTTAGTAATAGATCAAGCTTACGTACACTACATAACCTCCCTCTCATTCCCGCAAAGAAGTGCTCTTGCAAGACATACTCCTGCAAGTCTGCAACTCATTTAATCCAGCAATCTCATTGATATACTACGTATGTGGATATCATAGTAATTTGAAGATACAGAGAACAGTATTTACTTCACTCAACAGAACTATACCATCCCACAGGTGGCCGCGGACTATAGTACAAGTGCAAGTGCAATGAGTAATAGCAAAAAGTGATATATACTTGGAAAAAGAATATTAATCAAATTCAAAACAACATAATGTCCTTGCCTGCTTAATTATAAGATGTGCGTTTTGTTTCTGCTCCAGCCTCTTGTGCCTGCTGAAACCAAAACAGAAGATGTTGAAACAGTAGACTAAAGTAGTCGCAAGACATGAGCCATAATCTATTTCATTCCAAACCGAGCAAAGAGCAGAGTATAAAAATGATTGCAGCGAGCAGTGCCGAAAAGGAAAATGTGAGTTCATAGAGCTACACACAGATCAATCAAAAGCCAGAAGGTAGACAGCCACAACTAAAGGTTACAATACACTCAGCAGTCAAGGAAGCTGTGTGCACTCAAGTACTGTACAAGAACAGTACCAGATGTCAGGTTCCAGGGTGGTCTACCAGTGACCTGAAGCAATCATGTAATATTTTAGCAAAAACCACCCCTAAGGACATGCTTGGGTTTGGGGGAAAATGAATAATGAATGAGAGGTGTAGGAGACAAAATAAAGACAATCAGGTGGTGGTGAACGGGATGAGGCAGTGATGGCGCGAGGAGGGAAGGATGGAGAGATTACTACCCTCATTTTGGGAGTCTTTGAGTGGGGCTTTTGATTAAAAAAAAATTAAAAATAAATAAATAAATAAATAAAAACTGTATTTAAGTATAATAGTAGCACAAAACCTCCCTCATTCGAATGGTTTCCATTGGTTCACAGTTAAGTTTGACATAAAAATTTTAACATTTACCCTCCCTCCTTCGTATAGGTTAAACAGTAGTCTAAACCTCTAACCTTCCTTTATCTTGTCCAAATTCATAATAAAAGTAATCCTAAGTAGGAAAGGATAATAAAACAAGCACAAATTACCTAATTCAGTACCGCACATTACCCGAGAAGCTGCCAACATAGATTTACAGACCCAACTTCCTTCACATCCGCAAAAGGAGACTCAGCACTTACAAAGGGTAAAAGGACTACATAAAGACCAATTGCAAATGCCATATCGAGTAACACAATTTCACATTGAGCAAATTTAAAATGCTTTAAACAGAAGGGTGAAAAAAAAAAAGGGCACATCCATAAAACCAGATTTGATAAAATTAACCAAAGATAGTCAAGTTACTCAAGTACATAACATACTGTTCCCAGGGGAGGAGGTGGATAATTGTTAATAAACTGATAGATTAGAAATAGAAGCCAGACAAATTTGAAAAGTTGTAGTTACTCACATGAAACTCCAATGCAGAAAACCCTAGACATTTAAGTACATTCCGGAGAAACTTTATCAAAATTCAAAACGATGTCCTGAAGAGGCAGAATTATCAATGCACAAAAACAGTCTCATTGCGTCTTGGAGGTCTATCAGGAACTGATCCAGGTTTGAATTTTGCAGATTCATGTCTTGCAAGTTCAGGCGGAACAGGACTATTACTCTGAATGAGCATCTGCTTCAAATCATAGAAGACATCAGTATCATGCAAAGTCAAAAAGGTGGTCGCCACACCAGTTTTTCCTGCTCTCCCAGTTCGGCCAATACGATGGGTGTACATCTCAATATTCCCCGGCATATCATAGTTGATTACATGAGCAACATCAGGTATATCAATACCACGTCCAGCAACATCTGTGGCAACCATTACATTGTACCTCTTGGTCCTGAAACCTTCCAGACTGATTTCTCTTTGTTCCTGTGATTTTCCACCATGCAATGTTGTGACTCGATAACCTGATTTGTCCAAATTTTTGGAAAGCACATCAGCAGTCTTCTTGGTGTTAACAAACACTATAGCTGTCTTATCACCTAACTCATCAAGGTGCTTTTGCAGCTTGTAAGTTTTTTCTGATTCCTTTGTCATGATCACATGTTGTGTGATGAGGTCAGTAGTTTTTCCAGCCGTACCAATAGTCACCACCACAGGATTCCTCAAGTACTTCCTGGCAAGCCGCTCTACAGCAGGTGGCATAGTGGCACTAAACATATAGGTTGTCCGGTAAATCTTTTTTGCATCAAGCTCCTCTTCTTCATTCTCAGGCTTCATATTACTTGAAGGCATTGCATCCAGCACACCAACAACCTGAGGCTCAAAACCCATATCTATCATTCGATCAGCTTCATCAAGAACAACATAATTGCACTGGTTCAAAACAACATAACGCCTTTCCAGACAATCCAAGAGACGTCCAGGGGTTGCAATAACAATTTCACACCCTTGTCTAATTTTGAATCCCTGCTCCTCAATGGATTGTCCACCAACAATCGAGACAACCTTAATCCCCAGATAGTGGGCAAACTTAACAGTCTCCTCTTCAATCTGTTGAGCTAATTCGCGAGTAGGGGCCATAACAACAGCATAAGGACCCTCAGCTTCATTCTCTTCAGTAATCGGTGGCAGCCTAGTTATATAAGCCAACATAGGGAGAACAAAAGCAGCCGTCTTACCCGAACCAGTCTCCGCAACACCAATGACATCTCGCTGTTGAAGTCCTAAAGGAATAGCTGCCATCTGGATAGGGGACGGAGTCTTATAGCCAGCTCGCTCCACAGCTTTCAACAGCTCTGAAGTCAGTTTACTCTCTACCCAATTCCTCATTGGTTTAGGAATCTTAGACCCCTTGTAAGATATATTGAAGTCCTCCCTGAAAATTCTCCAGTCCCTTTCAGTCATTTCTTCAAGCCTCTTATCAGACCAGTGGCGGTCTACCCTCATATCATGATCCTCATACACTTCAGCAGCTTGCTCCCGGCGACGTTGAGCAGCAGCCTCCTCAGGTGCCTCTTCTGTGCCATCCTTTTTGCGAATTTCCTCACGCAACTCAACTTCATTTTTCACAGCTAGCTTCTTCTGCTCCCTACGATCTATTCCCGCTCGGAACCCTCTACCAAACAGCAGCTGAGCCTCATGAGGGTTTTGATAGAGAGCATTCATGTCGCGAGAGGTGTCCTCAGTGTTCTCCCAATCAAAGGAGAAGCGAAATTTCTCACTAGGCTTGATCACACGCTTCTTAGGTTTCTTGGAACCTAGATACTGCTCTTTAATAAGCTCCAGTTCCTTTTCCCTCTCCCTTTCCGTCAACTTCTCCAGCCTAGCACGATCCCTAGTTTTGCTCTCCTCTTCACGTTCCTTGTCACGATTCCTCCTTTCAATTTCACGATCTCTCTCCCGATCACGGTCTCTTTCTCTTTCTCGCACACGGTCACGATCACGGTAGCGGTCATGATCGCGGTCACGATCACGGTCATGGTCGCGGGAAGAGCGGTGGTGAGAAGAATCGGAAGGTCTGTTATCAACAGATCGACTCTGAAGCAACTCCTCAGCACGGCGTCTCTGTTCAGCAACTTCTTCTTGACGTTTTTGTAAAGCTAACTGCTCTCTCTGGGCTTTAGTCAAGAAAACCGGCTTCGCATTACTAGAGCTGGTATTCGCCACTGCAGCTGAGGCAACCACACTGGCAACTTCCTCCAAAGGCCTCTTCATTGTACTAAATATACGTCGTCTACTCTCAATTGATCAACAAACAAACAACACCTTGCACCTGATTACAATCAATCAATGCAATTTGAATAAGGTTCAATCTTAACATTATAGGGTTTACAAGTCATTCGTGTTTACAAGCTCAATTCAGGCCCAGGGATAATTTCATAGTTCAATCCAAACATTAAAGGGCTCCTGTAGGGATTTTTGATTCAATTATCAAATAAGGCTCATAACTTTAGGGATTTTTGATTCAATTATCAAATAAGGCTCATAACTTTAGGGATTTTTGATTCAATTATCAATTAGGCTCATAATTTTCTTTTCTAAGAACATAATCGCTGGTTATGAACTTTCATAACTTAGTAATTAGAACCAATAGTTCGAACCCTAAACTTACTACCCTCACAATTAAATTAAATTAAATTAGATCAAAGATAAACCCTAGATTGTGAAATAGATATGATGCTTGCAAAAAGAAACAACAACTTACCTCAGAAGCTGTTTCAATGGGGGATACAAGTATTAGAAGGCGCCTCGCTTCAATGGAGAACTGAGAAAGGAGGAGATAGGGCTACGTTCTTCCGTGTTTTTTTTTTTTTTTCCCCTTATTGACAATTAGAGCAATTCAATGGGTTGGAGCCCCCCATTAAAAGCCCCGACCCTTTCCAGTTATAAATGGGTCAAATCCGTTTAATATATAAATAGGGCGAGTCTTTATACAGTCGTTCAATTATGAAACTAGAAGGGTTTGAAATTAGAAATAAATCTATTAGTATCAATTTTCCTTCTACCCTTTAATTTCTCAAATATTATTTTCACACACTTAGGTCTGACAAAAACTAACCCGACTTGAAAAAAGTAGGTTTGGATTGAGCTTTCCAGCCCAATTCATTAAATGACAAGGACCCGATTTGGAAATAAAATGGGTTAGGTTAAGGTTGAGAATTTACACCCGAAAATGACTTGTGTAACCTATTAATAATTTGTACTCCTTCCGTCCCCTAATACAAAGCCTATTTTGGTTTTTGCGTCGGAATTAAGAAAGTTGTAAATTCTTTAAAACCAATGATTAAAAGTACATATGTGCATGTGGGGTTAGAGAGATAAAGAAAAAGAAAAAGTACTGTAGTTGGGAATAATTGAAGAGATATAGAGAGAAAGTGTTGGAAATTGAAGTTAAAAATACAGAAAAGTAAAGAAAAAAAAGATGAGAACTCATCAAATAGAGGGTAATAATGTCAAAAAATACATCCTTTAAATAGAAAGAGGCATTGTATTTTGGTTTACCCAAAAAGGAAATGAGGCTTTGTATTAAGGGACGGAAGGAGTATTAAATAAGATGAGTTAGATCAAACCCAATTAAATATCTCGAATTAAGGGCAACTTTAATACGAAAATCACAAATTTGGATAATACACATTAGTACAAATCTAATAGATATATTAAATTACCATACATATGAGGTTAAACTTTAGTAAATTTAAATAATTAAATTTAATTAGACCCGATCATAAAATATAAATTCAAATTTGATCAAATTAAGATAAATCCCAATGCATACTACCACACTGTCCAATTTTACACTAAAAACAAGTACCATATATTACGCTTTGTGAGATACTAACCCATTTAATTATGTTAATTATTTTAATTATGCGATACTAACTTATTTGCAGGATTCATAGTTTCTAATAATTATTTTGCTCTTCTTTTGTCGTAGGTTTAGGAAACATAACCTATAAATTGGTCAAGAATCAAGATCATAAATTAGTAGGGCTCGAACTCATGACTTTAAAGTCACAAAGTGAGTTCTCCACCAACTCCACCAAACTTTGCTTGGTATAAGCAGATAGAAATTGTAGTTTAGGAATTGCTTACTACGCTTAACATAATTTGAACACAATAGGAGTTGTCACAAGATTTATCAGTTCAAACACAAAGGCAGTTGGCTGGGTTCTAATCGGGTTACTATGTGGAAGAAATCATCTAACTCACAATAACACTAACACCAAAACCAATTCCATTGCCCAACAGAGCAGGAGCCAGATACCACATACCAGTCCCTCTACCATCAGTCCATCACTACAAAAAGACACTACTCGTCTAAGGCAAAGAACAGAACCACTACGCATACAAATATACGTCTACAAAATCCAAGCAAGAAGTTAAAACCACAAATCATGCAAATATGTAAGTTGGATAAATAGGATGCAATTTAACATAGCAAGAATCTACATCTATCTATAGACTTAATATCTAAGAAAACTAATCTCCCAAAGTCTACTACTCTTCCCTCAACAACCAAAATCAAATTCTACACAGGAACCCTTATCCTAAAATGCGACTATGAAACTATTGTAATACCAGAGAGTAGCCACGAATTACCTAACACAAATGTTGTGTGTGGCTAACTATGAACAGCAGTGATCAGAGCACAAAAGAAATCTAACAGTTAAACTGTCGACATGAGAATGACATATGACAAGTTTGGACTTAGCCTTTTGCGCCTCTTTTTCTCTTCTTTGCACTCTTCGATTTTGATGTATTCTGAGACTTCCCCTTCGAAGTTTCAGGCACTTTTGGTGTTTCCGGTGAAGACTCCATATCCTCCTCCTCATCCTCTGCTTGAGGAGCAGCTTTTACTTTGCTGCTGCTGTTATTGGATTTGCTACCACTCTTTGGCGATTTTCCCTTGGACTTTGTGGCACCCTTAGGAGTTTCTTGCTGTGGCTTAGTACTTCCTTTAGATGCATCCACATCATTAGCTTTGGACTTCCCAACTGCTTTAGGGGTCTTGTCCTTGTTGCCAGATTTTGAATCTTTGTTTTTTCCACCTTTATCCTCCTCAGATTTAGCAATACTCTTCAAAGTTTCATCCTTCGCTTTGCCATCCACCTTACTATCATCCTTGAGCTTAGTCCGGGGCTTGGTTGTAGTTTTGGATTTGCTGGTTGAAGCTCCAGACCTGGAAGATACAAGCCAAATATCTTACACTGAATAAAACAAAGTACCAAAAAAAAGGGGAATACATCAAAAATAAGTAAAATGCACACTGTACTTTTTAGCTGAAGTTTCAGTCTTTCCTCGTTTAGCAGCTGGGGCAGGACTTGTCTTAGCTTTTTTAGCTTTTGGCCTAAAAACCAGCACACTATGAGTGATGAGAGAACCAGAAAGTTGACAGAATAAATTCATAAAACTCCTATAAAAACAGCCAGTTTAACACCACATATTATCCAATGATAATTTAAAAAACGATGAGAAACTTTGGATTAAAGCAACAAGTTATCACAAGATTAAATCAAAATACAATTTTTTTAAAACTAGTGAGTAAGAATGAGTCAACTTAATGTGCAAAAAGGCAAGGCTCTCTTGCACTAACAAAGCCCAATGTTCAGCAAGAAGACATACGTTTCAGCAGCTTCATCAGGGATTTCACCATCGCTTGAATCCCCCTGTGATCAAGAAGAACTAGTACATATTAGCAACTGTAAAAACATCTATTTATAAAAACCTAAAAACCAAGATAATTCAAAGGCCAAACCTGATCAGGCTTGGAGTCATCATTAATCAACTTCCACTTTTCCTTCTCAAGCTTTAAAACCTCAACATCACCATCACTATATAATACCTACATAAATATGAAGCAAACTACTTAGTAAGAAAAGCAAAAGCCTAAAATACAGAATCAACACTGGGGATTAGACTTCCCATCACCTTATGCTTTCCTGAAGCGGGCTCAAAGTGCTCGATAACCCCTTTATAATACCTGCAAAAAACTCCCCCAAACGAAAGGAAATTAAAGTATGTACTAATAGATATATTCAGGAATCAACTAATGGTAAGGCAGTGACTCAGTCATGCATGAGCCATTGCCAGCTATAAAGATATTGCATTGCCAAAGCTATAATGACTGGGAAAAAATAAAACATAAGTACTGCTACAACTATGCAACCATAGATGCATTGTGTCAAGATAAAAGAACAAAACACATGTTTGAACAAAAAGACAGTAACATCAGAGATGAGATAAGGTAAGAATTCAGATACTCATAGTACAAAAGTGATAATACAAATAGCTTACAGCAATTCAATGATAATTAACATTCAAATTCTCTCAAATCTAGAACAGATGATGCAAATTTGATATGCAAAGTTCCACAAAATTGACAAAATTGACAAAATGCAAAGTTAATCAGTAGAAAATAAGCAAACGTCTTACTTCTTGTCATCCGGCCACCAAACCTGGACCTTCAAACCAACCAATTCCTTACCATATTTTGCAGCCTGAAATTTACATCAAAATGATCTGATGAGGATTCGAATCCAAGATAAAAACCTCTACATGAGTAATAAACCCTCATTACCAAACAATTTTCTGAGAAAAGTTTGCCTTAAAAAAAAATCCAAGAATGTGGAGAGATGATAACAATTCATATGAACTAATCAACATTATTGAGTATGCTTATCAAGCAACGTTAGCCTATTCAGTACCCCAACTACTAAAGTAGAACTCCAAAATAATATATGGAATAAACCGTCCCATCCTACCAACTTGAAAGCAGCAATCTAAAACGCACATCATGGTCAAAACTGCCTTGCCCAAAATTTTTGACATACTTTATCAAATTCAAAAAAAAAAAAAAAGGGGGGGACAAACGAGAAATAGATTTGGATCAAAAATCTAAATACTGACAATAACACAAAAAGGTGTTACAGTCATATTGTTTCAAATGAATAGTGACCTCAAACACTGGTACACTTTCTAAGATAATGATCATGCATTCTAAATATCAATAATGCAGTTTCACAGCACCTGTAGGTCAAATTAAAACATTGGTCAGAATTCAATTCCTTATACCAATATAAAGTAGCTTTTTAAAAAATTTCAGCACCAAGAACTATGGAATTCAGCTCAGCAATCCATGATAAAAGATATTAAGCATTATCGGCAGACTCAATGCAAGCATTATCTAATGATCAAGGCCTGAATAGACCCACAAACCTTCTTTTCAAAGGGTACTTTCTTTTCACTGGATACTTTCTTTTCAGCAGATACTTTCTTTTCGTTGGTACGCTTCCTCTTGGAATTTGACTCAGATGCTTTCTCTACATCACTCTCATCTTTAGTGGTTTTTGCAGTAGACTTGGCTGAACCAACAGGCTTCTGAAAAAAATCATTAAATATTTTTGAGTCAAATAAAGCTTGTGCAATGGCATAGCATAACTAATTAATAAGAATTCATCACAGGATGAACACAACAGCTTCTAACAAGTACCTTCTCATCCTTGGACGGAGTTTTTGTAAGTTCCTTCGCAGGAGTTGCTTTTCCTTGACTTCTCTTTTTCTTATTATCACGCAGATTACCAACAACTTCATCCTTCTTGCCCAGCTGTTTTGCTGGTTTGGCTTCCACATCACTTGTTTTCTCATCTTCCTTTGGATCATCAGAACTCAGTACACTGTCTTCCTTATCAGTTACTGAAGGTACCTTTTTCCCTGTCTGCTTCGGCAATTTGGACTCTGAAGCACTAAGTCCTTCAGATGATTTCTTAACATCACTTTCCTCCTCCTTCATTTCAACATCACCAGCTGGCTCACTTTGCACCATTTCGTCTTTCTTCTTCCCTGGTTCATCCTTTTTCGGATTTTCATCAGCAACACTTTCAGTTGGAGAGGAAGAAGGGGCATCAACAGGCTCGTCTGATGCTTTTGGTGAGGGGACTGGGGCGTCTGGCTCCTTTTCATTTTCAGCTGGCTTCGCAGAATCAGCTCCAATAGCCGAGCTCTGAGCATTGTCTTCATCCATTTCATCTTTTTCTTGAGGCACAGGCGTCTCTACTCCCTCCTTTTCATCCATAACAGCTGGCTCTGAAGAGCTCTTCAAAGAGTTCCCCTTCTTCCCTTTACGCTTGTTAACTTTTACTGGTTTAGTTCGTGACTTTGTGGGTTCTTCAGCATTTGAATTGTCTACCTTACCCTTGCTTTGCTCCGCATCTACGTCATGAGCCACGTTATTTACCTCCTTGGAATCATCATTTCCTGCAGAAGTATCTTCAACCTCTTTCGGTATCGTACCATTGCTCACCACAGCCTTTGGTGACCCAACAGTACCAGGACCAATTTCTTCTGAAGGAGGCGCATCATCCAGAGTTTCCAAAGCAACCTGAGAAGAGAACAAACAGCCAACTTTATGACATAACTCCAGAGAAATGAAGATTCAAGATCTTTCAGATGGCACAAGGAGTCGAGGAGTACACATACTTCAACTGCCTTTTCTGAAGGTGTATTGGCCAGGTCATCCTCATCAGCCTGATTAAAGAAAAACACCAATTTAAAAATGCAGGGGATGATAGATATTCAAAGCATCAATTGGATTCTACCAAGAATTCCAAGCTGCCTGATGCTTAAACGCTACAGATACCAGTAATATTATTTTTAAAACATAGACAAAAGACAAAGGAAAGGCTGACATCAAAGTCAAGACACTTAGGTACTCAACTATCATGATTAATAAAAGACAAATTAGTGAAATTCTTGCCTTTTAACATCTGTTAACATGACAATACTAATGACCTTGATGGTCTCAAGGCCCCTTTCAACCTAGATTTTTTATAGAGAAAGGAACTAAACAAAATTTTGATAATAATAAAAAAAAAAAAAAAAAAAAAAAATCCCATGTGATATCATCCAAATTCTAGCTCAATTCTTCATTACATATGAGTGCACGCTAGAAAGCATAAGAGTTCATCAATTGCCAGGTAACAATTTTAGCTTTGCAGAAATACAGGAAAAGATATCATTCACCATGCAAGAAAGAATATAATACCACATTTTTCTTTGCAGCATCTGCCTCACTAGGCTCAACAGCCTCAGTTCTTGCTTGGAGAACCTTTGCCACAATCTTACTATAATCATCTAGGGTGGTACCACGAGACTTCATAGCTGGTAACAGATAAGGTTTAAGCTTGCTAGCACACTTATCAGCCACTTTCTCCCCAAGCTGGCGAGCAACAGGCAGAACTTCCTGAACAGTAAAATAAATAAATAAAATATAATGGAAAAAAAAAAAAAAAAAAAAAAAAAACAGGATCACAAAACTCATTCAGGTTGATCAGAATTATAACTTGCGCAAAGTTCAAAGGCAACTGACCTTGTTCTCTGTTTTCAAAACGTCTAGGATAGATGAACAAAGATCTATAGATATATCCTCACTTTCTTCCAATACAAGGGTCATGATTGTCTCCATTGACGAAAACACATTTTCAGGATGCTCACTCCTGCAAGTGCCCAAAGATAAACCTCTATTATGTAAGATCAATCAATCAAATTTTATCAAAACAGAATGTCCCAAAAGAGAGATGAGCAGATGGTCCAATATATATACGAACCAAATTTTCTCAAGATTGTTCAGCTAAAAACATGAAGCAGAGTGCCAGAGTCCATTAACAAAATTCTGGAAAGATGCAGAGCCAACTGTAGAAACTGATATTCCTAAAATATACAACCTTTGGTGGTTTTAAAAATTGATCCAACGTATTTTCACTACAACATATGAAAAAACCTCTTCTGTTTTGTGTTTTACTGATTCACTTCATGGAGGCTAGTAAGGATAGAAGTGTAATCCAAATTCATTTTAGGCAGATATTGCAAAGATCCAAGCATTGCAAGGCTAAAAGACAATCAGGTAAGAGAGATACACGAATGACAAAACCAAAGGTCCAGTAAACAAACCAGGCAAACAAGGCAATAGATTCTAATGAAAGCGACAGCCTAACTAAGAACCCATCACAAAGTAGGTTTCTTAGCATCAATTCATCAAAAACAAATGTTAATTAGCTTTCTGTTACCTAATAGTTCTAAAGAAATGATGGAACATTTCTGCGATTAAGGCATCACATTCCAGATCCAGCATTACTACACATGATCTGACTTTTGCCACTGTTTCCAGGATGGATGTCCTCTTGCCATACGATGGGCTAGATTGGTCATCCAACTTCTCAAACGATGATACAATTAATTGAAACACCTCCTGTAAAGAATAACGTACATCAGCATAGGGACATATATATAAATGCACATATATATACATAGGAATCCTCATAATAGATTCATTGATCACACACACCTTCATTTGGTCATCCTCATAAGGTGCATCAGGAGCTGTGATCCTTGTTATCTCACTAATACATGAAGCAACAGCAACATTCACATCAATGTCTTTATGTCTCAACAGCTCATTGGCAATCAATGCTTTCATCGACGGAGAAAGTGCTTTCTTCATTGACTCAGATGGTGACTGCTCCACTCTGGTGAGTAAATTTTCAACCCGCTACAAGCAAGAGAAATGAGGATAAATATAAACTGATAACCCTATATTGTGGAATTACCCAGAGAGGTACTGCTATCATAGCTTAAGTTTCAATTTATACTCCCAAAATCTAGCAATTAACAAAATAAATTGCATCCCAGCAGTCCAAGTAATATAAAGCTACAAAAGGTTCCCCCCCCCCCCCACCAACCATATAAACAAATTTATACCAGTATACCAAGCACCAAGACAGGAAAAAATATCCACGACGGACTATTCACATAACTATAATTATGTTACCCTGGACTCAAGTAGTAGAGTCGAATACGAGTATGGATCTTTGTATCAGATATAGCAATTCCAAAAATTGGGGACACGAGGACTCTATTGGAATTGAACACAAGTAAAGGACACAGCATGTGTATATACATAATACTTTATTACATTCTCACATTTCTTATTAACTTTAAAATTGTTAGAACTTCAACATATAGTCTTAAGTATACATATTTATATTACAGGCTTACAGCACAATATCTTTAAAAGAATGCAAAAAAAAGTTGTTCTTAATATATACATAATAACATACATATATATTTATAGATAGTAGTAAATTTCCTACTTAATTCTTACATAACTTTACAGAAGTGGTCACAAGCACAGTAAAATATCATGTTTTATAAACTATTTAATTAATTACAAAATCTTTTAGGTTAATTCAGATAAAACAACAGATGTAGTGAAAATACGTTGGATCAATTTTTAAAAACACAGAAGGAAAGACGTAATTTCAGTCGCGATGTTACGTAACAGGGTTTAAAACCCAAAATCTGTTACAGAACGGCTATTCCGTGACAGACTGGCTAAGTTATAATTCCATGAGTTCATTACCCTTTGCTTTGATATCCTAAGCACAGTAAAATATCATGTTTTATAAAGCATTTAATTAATTACAAAATCTTTTAGGTTAATTCAGATAAAACAACGGATGTAGTAAAAAACGTTCTCACACAACGGTGTTACGTAACAGGGTTTAAAACCCAAAATCTGTTACAGAACGGCTATTCTGTAATGGAATGGCTGAGTTATAATTCCATGACTTCATTACCCTTTGCTTTGATATCCTGCAAACCACCCCCCCAAAAAAAAATTTACTAACAAGCATCTTTTTTATGAAAAATACCTAGTTTTTACTGCTTGTAAAACAAAATGTAGCAATGTTTCGATATAACACGACAAATTCATTGTCTGCAAAACGGAGAGATATATATATATATTCAATTATGAGGGAAACAAAATAATGCCTTTCCTTATTAGAGGATTGGCGTGTTTGTCAACAGCCTATAAAAAAAATCGCATTAAAATCAAGCCCAACCCCAGAAACTCGACCTGGGCTTATTTCCTTGATATCCTTCCTAAAACGGACCCACAATCAATTCTAGCCAAAAATAAGAAAATCTAGCAAAAAATCAAAAGAGGGGGAAAATTGGAAAAGGCACAAATGTCACAAAATCAATTGAAAACTTATTTAATTTGATTCTCAAAATAAAAAGGTTAAACTTAAATACATGCAACTGTTTAAGAAAATAAATTCAACAGATACATCCAATCAACACTTGAATTAAATATAAAAATCAAGCAAAATTCAAAATTTCAGGGAAAAAACCCTAAAATCTGGAGATACTTAAATAAAAAATAAAATAAAAATTGAGACTTACGTCAAGCGAAGAGAGCAACTCAGCGACGGAAGGAGGAGGAGAGAGAAGCTGGTTACCAGCTTCAGTGAGCTGCTTCTCAAGCAGCTCGTCATCTGACAACGCCATTGTTAAACACCTCTAGATCTCTCAATTTCTCGACTTCTGCAACAGCATCGAAACCCTAAAACCTCCAGAAAAATGGATCACCACCATATATAACTAATTTAACACCGAACAAACAAAAATTGAATCTTCTCAAAAAAAAAAAAAAAAATCAAAATTTCACCGTCAAAGAGAGAAGCGTTAGAGCGCGAAAAAGGACGAAAATTAAATTTTTACAATTTATGATGAAATTATTTTAGGAGAGAGAAAAACTAGGGTTTAGTTTTCGATTTTAATTTTGGGGGAAAATGGGAGAGAGAGAGAAAAAAGAGGAGAGAGAAAACAAACCTGAATTTGTGCGTAGTAGAAATTTATGAGAACCTCGATTTCTTGTTTATTTTTTTGGGCGAGTTTTTCGTAAGATGGATTTATTTATGACGATGGTTTTTTGAGAGAGAGAGATGTAAATATTTCGTCACTTTTATTTCATTTTCATAGTGAAAATAGTTCAAATAAATAAAGCTTTCAGAGTATTTATAATAATCCGGATTTTACTGAGGGTGTGATGTTATGGATTGTAGTTTGAGGAGTTTTGGAGTCCGCTTGTTTGGGATTGGGGGAATGTTTTGGGCTATGGAGTAATTTTCTTCTTGTTTTTGACCCAATTCAAGCTCAAATAAATATGCATGCTCTTTCATGCTTTGAACAAAGTTGTGTTTTTACTAATGGTAATGAGTGTGCTTAATTTGTTGCTCTCGGAATTTATGGTGTTTTATTCAACAAGTGTTTTTAGAGTTTCAGTAACAGTTTGACTAGTGTCTATGATTTACTGGTAAAATTGGATTGGTCTGCTAATTAGATAATTTGTCGCTTTCGGAATTTACGATGTTCTACTTAATGAGTGTATTTAGAATTCAATAACAGTTTTTTCTGGTGTCTATGATTTACTGGTAAAATTGGATTTGTCTGCTAATAAGGAACATGATAGGTTTAGATGTGTTAATTACAGTTGTTAATGTTACTTGAATTTGTTTAAAATCTTGCTTGTTATACCGATCTTTTCTGGATTATGTTTACTTGTATGTGCTTGAAGCCGTTAGAAAGGTATGGTGACGTGGAACAACTGGTTGTCAGTTAGATCATTATAGTAGATATCAACACTCATTGGTGTTCAAAATATTTCTCTATAGTTATTATTAATTGTTGTTTATATCATTAATTAAGAGTGACACGTGAGCCTGAAAAAAAAAATTGAATTAGTAAACCTTATTAAGTGGGGTCCGTTGTGCCTCGTGTCGGCATATGATTTGTTTAAAAAAGAAAAATAAAAAAACCAAAACCCTATGACTGACCCTAGCCACCCCAACCCCACCTCCGACACCCTCTATCCTAGCCCCGGGCACCAGAAAATTCCTTCCCCTCCCTTTCCCCCACCCTAAAACCGGCAGCCTCCCCTAAACGACCCCAAAAAAAGCCAGTCGTTTACAAAAGCCCAAAAACGACCACCAATAACAGTCGAAATTGATTGGTTTAGGGTCAAAATCAACCACTCGGACCCTAAATCGGTTGATTTCGACCATTAGCGGTCGTTTTTGGTGGTGATTTTAAGGGAGTTCGTAAAATTCCGGCCGATTTGTGGTGGCGGTTTGGGGGAGGTTGCCAGTTTTGGGGTGGGGGAAAGGGAGGGGCCGAATTTCTGGTGGCTGAGGCTGGGCTGGGATAGGGGGTGTCGGATGTGGGGCAGGGGCGGCCGACGGTGGGGGTGAGGTGGCTGGGTAAGTTTTAGGGTTTTGGTTTTATTTTTATTTTTCATTTTTCATTTTTTAACCGATTATATGCCAACACGTGGCACAATGGATTTCATTAACAGATTTCGTCTAATAACTTGTTAAGTGGTGGTAAAAACCAATTTTTTTTGAAATTTTGGTGGTGCTAAATTTATTTGTATTTTTTCGCAGTTTTAAAAACCAATTTCGTGCTTTTTTGTGGTGATAAAAATCAGAATTTTCTTTTTCTTAATTCAATTATATAAGTTAGACAAAGAGACTACGCACACACTTGTCTATATCATATGATGTATATGTAAGCTAACTAACATTGACTTGGTGTCCAAATTTTGTTCCACCTAAAACTCTTTTACTCTCTACACAATTTTTTATTTTTTTTTATTTTTTATGTTTAAATATTAATGTGTTATGAGTTGTCTTCTATGTTTTTAAACTTTAAAATAAAATTAAAAAGAAAATTTCAACTCATGCATTAAAAACATACATATATAGTAATCAAGCTAGTCTATAATCAGTGAGTAAAACCAATGTTGTAAGCATAATACCAAGTAAAATCTCAATAATGTGATTACAATAAGCATAATACCAAGTAAAATCTCAATAATGTGATTACAATCATATTTTCCATTCACATTAATTGTAATACCATTTATGTAATATTTGTTTATTATTAGTGTTGAAAATACTTTAACAATAAGTCTTGTATAATACGACTTTTGTTAATTTTATTGAAATACGGTCAATATGAGGGTTGCTTTAACATTTTTTAAAGCAACTTTAACCTATTTAAGGTTGTTTGATTTGTAATGAGTTTGACTATTATTTAATGTGTCTATTCTAATGGATACGTGTTATAAAGGCAAATATAATTAATTTAATACACTATGAGTGTTTTTAAGATTAAAATTTATGTTAGAAAATGATAACTTTCATAGTATATAAGAGTAATTTTAAACATTTCAAGGTAACTTTAACCCATCTTATAATAAGTTAATGAAAGTTCAGCTTATTCAAGAATCTGTAATAATTTAAATCTTATAAAATGATTATTACATCTTAATGATATTTTCCTCATATGGTAATCATGGATTCATATCATTGATAAATTAAAGTAAAATCTTTTTTGTGAGTGTGAATATGATATTATATTTCCATTTCCAATAATGGCTTAGCAATTTTGATTTATTTACTTTTTTATTTTCCTGACAAGGTTGAAAGATTTATTAACTTGTTTTGAAAATAATGTAGCTAATAAATATATCTTAGTGATACTTTTTCTCATATGTTAATCATAGAAACATAAAAAAAAATATAAATATATATATATATATATATATATATATAAATATATTTTTGGAGGAACTTAGATATACTAACATGCTCGAAATTAAAATTATACATACAATCAAACTAGAGAGACATGACTTTTTAAATCAGGCCATGTTTTCTTCACATTAAAAAAAATAATATTCAAGTAAATTATTTCACTTAAGTAGTAAAAATAATGTCAGTTCAGTAAAAATAAGTTTAATTTAGTAAAAATAATTTTAGTTTTTAGTGACAATAATAAATTTCCATTTAGTTAAAATCGGTAACTTTACAGAACAAATATAGTGGAGAATTAGTAAAAATAAGTTTTGCTCAGTCAAAATAATTTCAATTCAATATAATTAATTTCAGTTTAACAAAGATAATTTATCTTTAATAAAAATAATTTCAGTTCAATAAAAATAATTTTAATTTAGCAAAAATAAGGTAAAGAGAACAATGCCTTATATAATCATAAATTAAAAAGGATCTTGCTAACGAGCACCCTGTGGCGTTAAGTAACTAATTATATCACTTAAATAGTATTAAGGTAGGACTGCATAACAAAATCACGCGTCAATATGTGTAATTAATGTTGATATTTTAATATTATCACTTTTAGTACTCTTATCTAACGCCCTGGGTGCTCTCATGGGTTTACCGTTTAAAAAATTGTACAATCTAATTTAAATTGTTAGTATAATCATAAATTAAATTAATATTATAAAATCAAATTAGAAAGGCATGACTTTTTAAAATTGTAGTATAAATGTAAAATAAATCATTCATGGATTTGTACTGCCTTCATTATTTATTTGTGCTTATCACATACAAATATACTATTCATTTGGTTAATATATAAAAAACTTTGACCATCATTTTCTACTTATGCACAAATAGAAAATTTACCGCATATGATCTTAGTATAATCGTTTCAATGTCACGTGTAGTACCTAAATATCAGGGTTTTTAAAAATTTATCTTAGATTAAAGATATGATTGGTCAAACAAGTGTGTTGAAAACTTCACAAAATGCAAGTGAGTAGAAAAAAAAAACCATGTTGAATGGTGTACATGCTGGTATTGATAGTAATAAAGACTAATAACTAATTGTACACGCTAAACATTGTCGTACATAAACATCTAACTCTACTAGTTTGTTAAACCAACCATAAAATCATCTAGCAATATTCGGTAGTCAAATGATTGATGTGAACCGGTTAACGGCCAACAACCAATAATTGTGTTGCCAAAAAATACTTAAACTTTCGTTAATTTTAAATACAGTACATTGTAAGTAAACATATATGTCACCTCTACATAAAATTTCACAAATCAACTAGTTTTTGGCCTGAGCAATGCCATATATATATATATATAATCATAATAAAATAAAATGATAATATATATTTATGCATACATACACACATTTAAAAAGGTATGATTTGTTTATTTTTGCAAATATTATTGAACATAAAAATTCATTATTCAATACACAGTAACCTAAATTTATTTTATTTTTTAAAAGGATATTAATTTCAATTGTCATAAATAGTCCTTGATAAAATAAACTATTCTATGGTTAAAGAAAACTTTTAATATTGCTATGCATTTTTAGTTTACATTATTTTAAATAATGAAATTAATTTTGTAATCATATTATTGCTAAAGTATATACATATAAACTGACAATTAAAAATTTAAATTTTAGTAATTTTGAAAGCAAATACTCTGTAACTATTTTTTTTTTGTAGGATGCTTATCCGATTAACCGAAGATTAGCTCCGATAATATTTAAATCAAGAGTTTTTGTATACGGTGAGACTCGAATCCGAGACCTCGTTTAAATGACATTAAGGTTAGCTTTAATGAATACGAGGTCGTCTACTTTATTATTCGATCAAACGGTAGACATAATTACCGTCTTTGGAGCTTTTCACTTTTATGCTACAACTTCCCCCCTTTCTCCGCCGAATTCTCCATTGAAGCGCGTTATCTCAATTCTCCATTCTCCATTCTCCATTCTCTATTGAAGCTTGAACCAAGCTTTCTCTCCTCCATTAGGTAAGAAGTTTTGTTTTTTCTATTTTAAATCATGGATTATAAATTCACAATCTAGGGTTTACCGCTGATTTAATTGTCTATATAGTCAATTTTAGGGTTCTTCTAAGGTAAATTGTTGAAATTTTGGTTATAATTACTTAAGTTATGAAAGATTATAATCGTCAATTTTGTTGCTGGAAATTTTCAATGTGCAGTTTACGTTGATAATCTTAAACGAGAAAAACTGTATGTGATTTTTTGAGCCTAATTTGATCATTGAGTCAAATTTGGTTGCTAATGTGTTGCAGGATGTTGTTTATAATCCTTTATGGTAGGATGGAACTATGAAAATGGACCTTTTCTCCCTCGGCCCCCCAGGGCGGCCACTCCTCCTGCTGTTTGCCCTGGCTCAGGGACGGGCCTGGGTAAAATTTTGCTTTTTTAACAAATTATATACGAGTAAGCATAATCTGTGAGAGGTTTGAGTAGCTTTTGTGAGATTAGAGTAGGAGAAGGGAAGCGGGGGTGAGATTAGAAAAGCTAAGGGGGCTTTGGTATAGTAATTTTAGATATAGGAAACGGATTCAAATAAGTGTTTCCATATTTATTTGTTTGGTATGAGTTAAAAGTAACAACTACCGTTTCTGGCGGGTAACAAAATCATCCAATTTGTTACCCTTGAGGCCTTGACAAACTAGTGGAAACAAAATACGTTTTCTTAATCACAATCTACTCAAATTTTTTCCATTCCATTAGGATACCGGACATATAGTAAAGGTAACGTTTATTATTACCCTTTCCCCTATTTATTTGAATAATTTCCATTCCATTTAAGGTGTTATACCAAACACCCCCTAAATATCAGGGGCGCGTTAACCCAGGATGCCTGAGTATTGTTTGACTTATTTTTATTTGAGCTAAATCCTGCAAATGTGACAGTGTAAGCAGCTTGGGTGTTTTCCTAATCGAGTGAGAGGTATTGACCGGGGGAAGGTAGAATTCAAAGCATATCTAGGACTATTAGTTTGCCTTTATTGTTTCGTGTCATATATTATGTTTCCTTCCCGTAATTTAATTTAGATGGAAAGGATTCATTATTAGTATCATCATTATTTTGTTTCATGAGCCATGGGCATGCCATTTATTGGTAATACTGATTACCCTTGATTAATAGAAAGCCTAGATTTGTCATCCTCATGGCTACTTTTCATTACCAGTGACAAAATGGGGAGCAAAGGGCGATTACCACCTCATCATCTGAGGCATCCTCTTCATGGCCCTAGTTTGGTGCATCCGGAGCCATTTGGAGCTGGGATATGGCCTCCACATGGTGGGTTTCCTCATGGTGACATGTTGCCTCCACCGGAAATTTTGGAGCAGAAACTTGCTTCTCAGCATGTTGAGATGGAGAGGTTGGCAACAGAGAACCAAAGGCTTGCTGCCACTCATGGATCATCGAGACAGCAGCTTGCTGCTGCACAACAGGAACTTCAGATGTTGGAAGCTCAAATTCGAGATTCAAAGCTAGAGAGAGAGCAACAGATGAGAGGTCTAATAGATAAAATTTCGAAGATGGAAGCCGAATTAAAGTCAGTGGATCGCCTTAAACTAGATCTACAGCAAGCAAGGACAGAGGCACAAAGCTTGGTTGAAGTGAGGCAAGAGCTTATGTCTAAAGTGCAGCAACTAAATAATGAGCTTCAAAGGGCCCATGTAGATGTGCAGCAAATACCTTCTATGATGTCTGAACTCAATCACCTTAGACAAGAATTTCATCAGTACAGGTAAATGGCTTTAACTGTCAATATTTGGTAATCTTAGTCTCCTATTTAATTGCAAAGTCTAATGACAGATGTGACCATGTTCATGAATTTGTTAGCTGTTAAAACTTCTCTCACATATTGTTGGCACAGTTTTGAATCTACACTGACATGCTTAGATGCTGAATTTGGCAGGGCCACATATGAACATGAAAAAAAGGTTTACCGTGACCATATTGAATCTCTTAATGCTATGGAAAAGGAGTACAGGAGCATGAATGATGAGTTGGCAAAACTTCGAGCTGAGTTGAATAATATTTCAAACAGTGATAAAAGATCAGGTAACTTATTTGTTGTGAAACATCTCTGCTTTTAGGTTTGTGGTTTCAACGGTTTTGGTGATTTCTGAATTGCATACTCATATCTCTATGCTGACGCAGCTTATGTTACTGCTGCCGGATATGGTGACGTTGATGCCTCTGCTCACAATCCTTCAGGACAGAGTTCCTATGAAGATGGTTTTGGAGCTCAGCAGGTACAAGTGTATAAAAATTTTCATGTATCACCAAGGACCAATCCACCATGTCCACCAAAAGATGTACCAGCAACGTTTGGTCACCTAAAGACTCTTGCTATATGTTGTTACTGATTGTTATATGGTATGCTTTATTTTGCATGAAAATTGACCTCAATCTGCAACCTGTAGTCCTGTACCATACTCATGTAGTTTAACTGGCATATCTATCTACTTGGTTTGAAGCAGCTTGACTGTATCTACAGATCTATACTGGCACATCAATTGCTTTTTGATTGAGTTGCGTGTAGGCTTTATCCTTGATTAAGAATTTGACCACTTTTTTCTAACAAAAATAGAGCACAGTAACCCTCTACTAAAGGGAGCAAATTTTTTCAACTTGCATAGTTTTAATCATACCAACTTACCAAGACCAATGGAAATGTCCTCTTTGGAATGTTAGGAAGTAATACTGCCAATGCCTGTTGACTTACCTTGCTTAGCGGCATGGTATGATTTTCTGCTGAGACGTGTCAGTTTGTTGCTTTGATATGTTTTCATGCTCCAAACCCTCACATTCCACCCCCCCCCCCCCTCTTTCTCTTTTAGAAACTATTCTCGAGGTCTTTTGCTTTTTCAGTTTACAGACGGGGCCTGTTACAATATGTTCTTGTTAAAATATCTCACACCTTTCCTTTGTCTTGAAATTCTTCTGGGAGCATAAGGTTTACTGATTTGCACTTATAATTTTCTATCAATTTTATCTTGGTGAATGTGTGGTGTTTGCTAGAAAAATATCTTATTTGGCAAAGCGTAAAGGGGTATTCTTTGGCTTCTTAATCATAGACGTTATGCATGTGGTTTCTGGGGTGCAAAGTGTACGATGTTGTTTGTTTCCCACTAGCTACAGGTTACAATAGTTTTAATGGTAGCTGACTATGAATAAATTTTCCTTTGCTTTGGCTCCCTTTTGATCCCCTAACCCCTAATCTGTCTCATGTGCTTTTGTTTGTTGCCTTTGCCTTGGGCCTTCCATTCTGATTACAAAACTCTACTTTTACAGTTATGAATGTCGTTTTTTCTCCTCTAGTATTATCTTTTTTTTTTGTCATTTGTGCTGTATTGGCTTTCTGGCTGCTTTA
The DNA here is from genome assembly GCF_001683475.1 of Chenopodium quinoa. Classification (NCBI taxonomy): domain Eukaryota; kingdom Viridiplantae; phylum Streptophyta; class Magnoliopsida; order Caryophyllales; family Amaranthaceae; genus Chenopodium; species Chenopodium quinoa. The sequence continues at coordinate 1,377,748 of NW_018742410.1, read as the reverse complement.
GTTTTTGGTAATTATGACATTTTCTAATTTCTCCTGCCCTATTAAGTTCTTCTTTATGATTACCGTTTCTCCTTTTTTTCGCTCATATTTTGGGTATTACCATCCCCTTTCCATCCACATCTATTTTCCTCTGTGTATTTTGTATATTTGGTAATAGTTTCTCTACTTGCTTGAGGGGCAAAGGCTGCATATCCTTCCTAATCCTGGCATGCTGTGTGTTTCATAGTAGGTAGTGTTGATATTATTGATGCTTGCAGCTGGTTATTTCTGAAACAATATATGTGGCTATGGTCTGTATATAATATGAGTTCTTTATGTACTGCTTTACGATGCATTCTCGATATGGTCAGGTTAGATTAAAATTTATTCTCTGTCTTTTCAGAATGTATGCTGGTTTTTATGCTGAAATTTAAACTGCTGTTTACTTTCTAAATATATTCTGTTTGCCTGTCTGGAAAGTTGAGGATATGTCTTCTGGTCTTCCACAGGTACATCACCAGTTTCCTGCCAGTGGTGCTGCTGCTACTGCATCTACACCTGCTGTTACAGGAGGCAGTGTGGTAGCCAGCGGTGGTGGTACACCAACTTATGCTGCACCTCAATCTGGGCCAGCCTCTGCAAGGGCAGGATATGATGTATCGAGGGCCCCTGGTTATGAAGCACAAAGGGTTCCAATTCCAACCTATGACCTGCAGGGTGGTCAAGTCTACAACGCTCAGAGAGCATCAGGCTATGATGCATATAGAGGAGCTAATTATGACATGCAAAGGCCTCCTTATGACCCGCAAAGAGCTGCAGTTTATGAAATGCCTTGGGCCAATAACTATGATGCACATTCTAGGGGTGCAGTGGCTCCACTTCCTCCTCCTCCTCAGGGCCAAACGCCTGTAAACAACACGCCTTATGGATCTGCTGCGCCACCACTTGTTGCTCGAGCAGCAGCAGGAAATGAAATGCAGCCTCGAGGTGGCAATACTGCTCGTAGGTAAGAGAATATCACCAGAAGGTTCTCTGAATTCAGCTGTCTAGATCATGCTTCGTCTCCTTGAAGATTTGGTCATATGCTCTAAAGCAGCTAGACATTAGTTGCTTTTGCATTCAACTGGTTCAATGCAGATATTTTGAGTGGAGAAGGAAGGATTAAAACATTGTAGAAGGTTGACAACACAAGGGAGCTTGATAGATTGTGAGATTATACTTTTGTAGATCACTGGATCGTTCTGTGGCAGTGGATCTTTATATGAGCATTTTTTGTTTGCCAAAATTGGGGTTAAGCCCTGCTGTTTCCTTTTGGCCTCATTGTGACCAATTGTGATTAATGTTTACTGCTCTTTGATCAATTTTGAATTAAATTTTTAGGAATATAATATGTCCAATAAAATTGGTTTTGATATGGGTGAATGTGTGTTGGTAAATGTGGGTTTGGGAAAGAAAACATTCTATTTATCCATGCCTTTACCAGCTCATTGGATTCAAACTGTCCCAGAGTTCTAGCAATGTAAAACCTTCCTTCTGACCATGAGTCTTGTTATGCCCATTTAATATTCTGTGTGTTTTGGAATTTGGATGAACAACGATGAATGGTACAAGTTATGGTATGTGATACAGTTCTGCAGCTGCCGCATAGCATTGAAGGAAAGGTAATGTGATTATTTAGTACTACTATATTACGCGAGATACTGATTTGCAAAGCATTAAACAACACACCAAGCTTAAACAATTTTTTATTCGGGAAATGTAGTATCCCTCCATGTTTTTTTTAAGTGTTAATTTTACTCCGATTAAATATAGCCATAATTTTTAAAGTGTTACATTTTATTTCTGTTTTTTTGGCAAATAATTACATTTTAATACTCCATATTTTATCTTTCTCCTCTAATCCAAACCAACTATTACATTTTCTTTTTTTTCATTATTTCTTTCATTCACATTCATTATTTTTTGATATACTATTAAGAGTATCAACCTCGCTCTTTTTTTATTACACTTTTTAATACTCCAACTATCCCCTACTTACCTCTTACTGTTGTAAAAAAAAAATAAAAAAAAATAAAAAAATAAAAAACCTTACCTCTTATTTTTATTAAAGTCAATTAAATTGTCTATATCTAAAATCTATCATTGTACTCCATGTGTAATTATAGATTACATTAATACATTAAATATACAACAAATTTTGTATAAGTATACCTTATTCATTTTGTATGAAATTATCTATTAAAAAACTTATCTTGTCTGAAATAATTATAATAAATCAAACAAAACAATGTATTACCAAACATTTTAAATTATACAATCAGCTAATACAATACTACATTCAAATCAATTAACATAATCAACTTGAATTTGTACATAGTGTAATGTACTCCTAACAGTTGATTGTAAACATGGCCAAAATGGCTTGTAACTACATTGTATTTATTTCCACGGAATGCGAAACTATTTGCGATTTTATCTTTAAGAACAGACTACCAGATTATACAGACAGGTGAACTGAACAAAGTAGACAGACAAATCAGGCCTTCAACTACGGAAAAGCAATCGACGATCTCTGCAGCCAATGCAAGTCCAAGGAAACAGTGGAGGATCAAGGCAGTAATGATGTATGCAGTTCGTGTGGCACATCTGACAGAACACAAGAAGATCCTCCGGATCTCGGCTCTGACAGTGACAACAGACTGAGGGAAATGTGACCTACAATACCAAAAAAAAAAACCCATTAAGATATCACATGAATTCACATCTATCTATATATATTTTTTACATATCCCCCAAAAATAGATACAAAAGAAGATGCAAGCCTCAACACCCATCAGTGTAGAAAGAAAAACAAAGTAAACAAACACACGATAGAAGTAAAGAATTGTCCTTAAGAGAAAGTGTGAGCAATTAAAGAATGTCTACTAGATCATCTATATGAGCTTAAGAATCACCTGCACGTCAGAGTGACTTGCTGTACCCTCTGAAACAAAGAATATGTCTTGTGATAATGATGCACATGGTATAGTCTGTGAGTAGATTTTCTGATCCAGAGAGGCTGCAGCATTGAGACTTGTAATGTTGACAAAACCGGCCTTGCATAAAGGGCATGTAGGTTCCTTCCTGTTTGAAATCTGTATACAGATAAGTAGTTTATTCAACAACTGCACTATAACAGCACTTGTCGTAGTGATCTAGTTCTGATCATTGTCCAAGTATTCCTTGAAGCTTATTTGCCTTAAATACGATTATGGTTGGTCAATAGACTTTTCTAATTAGGATACAGAAATATGAATCATAGGAACATGGACATGCACCATTCCCAAGTTCACTAATTCAAAAGCAAATTCACAATCAGTTATGCATACCATGTGATCAGCCCAGTTCCGGATGCATGAGACACAGAAGCGATGTCCACATGGCAAAACTCCTCTTAATGAGCTAAATTCTGTCCAGCATATGACACAAGATAGCTCTACTGCTGCACTGACTGTTGTTTGATCTCTTCCAAGTTTATCCCCATTAAAATTTTGAACACCAAGACTACTCTCTTCCATGTTTCCCCCCTTGAAATTTGATGTATCATCATTGTGCAAGCTTGTGTCTGAAAGAAGACCTAGATCATTCATAATGTTGATTTCATCTTCGCTTCCTTGTACAGAAGGTGCAGTCTCAAACCTTCTGCTAATGCTTGCTTCAATCTCCGTGGTCAAGTCATCAGACTCGTTAGTCGGGCTTGAAGCAACATGGAGCTCATTGACATCTGCATGTGTTCTGCTTTGTTCAGCATCATTAGTAGCTATCTCAATGACAGAACTTTTAGCAATCTTCTTCACAAGTCGCCGGCTTCTATGAGAAGATTCTGCAATATATGGCAAATTGCTTGTATCAGCACCACTCCTCTGCTTAAATGAGCATTGGCGTGAGTAATCTGATTCTTCACACTGAAAGGTCAAGAAGAAAGGTAAGAGTCAGTCATTTGAGTATATTCTGCCGTAATATGATACCAGTTACTTGTTACTTCTGAAGTCTGAAGATTCATAATTACAAAGGGTAACTAGATTTAAGTTTTGCTCTGGTTTAGATTGGCAAAATAATTATTTAAATAAGAGTTCAAGCTCCAGTTATGATCCTATTCACCTGAAGTCCATTGACTCTAGGCATCAGGGGTTCATGAATAGTATTTGCCTTTGATCGTCTTTCTCTAAAAATTTCCTCATCCAATTTTCTCTTAGGCAATTGTCGAGCAGCTTTTCTGCTTCCTGGTTTGGGAAATGAGTTCTACAATATACAAATAACAACAACAAAAAAAACACCATAGTTAGTTAAAAGGATTAGTAGTACAAACTGCACACAGATGAATACTGCGAGTTCAATTTGAGATAGCATTGGTAAAAAGCATAAGGATCACTAGCACTGAGGGATCAACGCAAAATCTCTCAGGATCAGGTGCAAATGTGCGACACCACATTGCCAAAAACAAATTCCCCTATAATTCAACTCTCATTGCTACGTTAACAATATTCTTCAATGACATGATTCTATTACCTCATCTAGCAACAAATCGTCATCCCAATCATCGTTCTCAATTTCATCAGGATCCAGATCTATTACATCATTGAGGCAATCACGTATGTTTGGCTTGTTCAAAAGAGCAGTATTCTCAGATAGCATGCCTGTGGTTTCCTTGACAACTGGAAGGCTCTGGAATTTGAAACCTATTTCTTGCCCACTGCAAATAACAAAACAGACTAGTTAATAACCATGTAATGGTGGGACAGTATAAAAAGACTGACAACGCTAATGCAGTCAATCAAGCTTTTTCAAAAAAAATCTGAAGTGAAGAGAACAATAGCTTTGTATGAAATTTATACAGCCAAAAACTTATCCCTTCTCTTCAATCTATACATGGTTGATGGTTCGCTTATGAATGTTATGATGATTGAGGACCTCTTCTCTTCACAAATTGCAAGTTGAATCGTCAGATTAATCAAGCATCAACTAAGCAATATATGATGATGCGTTGCTTCTCAAGTAGCCAACAAGAAGAAATATATAAAATACTTCCACAGCCTGATCATCTAAAAGCAAATGAACCAGAGAAGATGCCGGAACTTTTTCTTACCTATGCAGTGTATAGGGAAACTCTGCAATACACTTCCCTTCCTTAATGCAGTCTTCAAGCCACTGATGATTGATAACCAAAGTCCCAAACTTCTTCGCATATTCATACTTCTTCCCTTTAAACTTCCAACAAATCTATCCAAAAAGATAACTTTTTTTTATTGGCATATTATGAGAACGAAATAAACTAAAGAATAACTTGAAAGGGTAGAAAAAAGTGAACAAATTGCTAAACATAATTCTGTCTAATAGAGCAAGTGACATAGTAGCTTTCTTGGTAAAGTGACAGAGCCCCCTAATAAACTATAATTACAAGCATACTATACAACATATCTTCCTTCACATATATTAAGTATTTGTCACAAATTAGCTGCTGGACCTCAAAAGTCAAAACAATTTCTTGCTCCCTACATCAAATATTCCGACACAGTCTTGCCATGCTTCCATATATGCTTCCACTGCTCCCTACAAATTCCACCCACAAACTCTTACACCCGATAATCCAGGAATATGCTGGTATTAGTAGCGATTTGCTAATACTTTGTAGATCATTCTTGTCAGTTATACATAAACCATCCTAAATCTAGATGTCTACTCGATCAATCAAAGCCTTAATCCCATAAGCGGAGTTGGCTGCATGAACCAAAAGTGATTATTCCGTATAGTAATCCTCCTCCATCCCTTGCGATCAAATACCTCATTGTCAAGCAAATCCATATGCTTACTATAGAGTAGAAATTTTCCTTGTTTCAAACGCAACTTTCAGCTGAAAAATCTCAATCATTGCACAAATCCTATTTATTTTACAGGACATTTGAAGTCAATGAATCCAAATATTCATGAAAAAATCATAAACACGTAGCAACCCCTCAAATTCACCCTAAACTACAATTGAAACACAAATAACTTCAAAATTCCGAGAAACAATACGAATTTCCCACCAAATCAGGCAAATTTGAAGCTAAAACCCAAAATTCTATACCAAATTAGGGCAATAAGAGAAAAGAATAACTGACCAAATGAGTCGTAGATGGTGACATTCTACCGACATAATTGGCACCGGCGAGAGATATCAACTTTATCAGCATCATTCGCTCAGTTCCATAGTATCCACTGAGTGTTACAACGATGGTATCCATTCCTTCCACCATTTTCTGAAACCCTAAAAAGCGCAGTCGAAGATTAAGGATCACAGAATAATGAAATTAACAATGACTCGTAAAAATGAGCAGAAAAAACATTGGATTTGATAGAAAATTTGAGTGAAAATCACCTTAAGCAGGCGTTTGTTGGATTTGAAGAAAGTTTGAGCTAATTTGGGGTTTTGCCGGGAATTGGGAAGATTTGAAAATTTTGAGGGTTCTGGACTTTTTTTTTTATTTTATTTTTTAGGGAAAATTAAACCAAATCTAACTCCGCAAAAGTTATTATACTTCTAGATAGGGGATACTTAAATCTGAAAATTGGAAACCTTTGCCGTTAAATGATACTCAAATATTTACATCACAAAGATAGTTGCTAAATAAATAAAAGTAAAAATTCACGAAAATGACACCTCACAAAAAAAAAGTTACTATGTATAAGAAAATCAAGTAATCCCTTCGTTTTTTTTTAAATGCATCACTTTGATTTTTGCACTATTCACCTACCATGGTTGACTTAATTTTTTCACCTCTATAAAATAAATAAATGTTATTATATAATATATCATTAGATTAGTCATAATGTCTAGATTCATAATATAATTTTGTTACAATTTTTACTAATATACAATTAAATATATTAACGGTCAAAGTTACGTCTCGACAGTTGTGCTGGTCAAACTGATGCCAAAAAAAAAACAAAGGGAGTATTAAAAAAAGGTTTTCAAGGCTTGCATTCAGATTCTGTTTACAACTATTATTTTAATTTTTGTAATTGCATTTTCCATATAAATAAAATTATTGGATTATGAGTCATTAGGAGCTAAAAAATTGCATCCCATAGCTAATGTTTCATTATCAATCCATTGCTTCTGTGTGACTAGTGTCACGAGTTAGAAGAACTCACTAAAGCAACTAACCACTCTGCACGCATTGTGTGCGTGGGCCACCCTAGTTATTTTAGAATTTTGAATCAGATTCAAATAACTAATTTTAATTCATATTGGATTTGATAAGAAATTCAAATTGAATTGAATTAAAAAAACTAAAACATAAATTTTATTTCAGATTGGATTGTATTTGCCTTTACGCCCAAATCTAAATATAGTGATGCAACTATTTTGAAACAAAAGCTAGGTAGTATGACCCATGACCCATCTGAAAAATCCCTTTTGATAGCCACATTCAATATGTAGGTAAATGAATTACATCCCTTTGATACATATGTCAGCCCAATTTTCGTTGGGTAGTTTAATAACAATCTATATCTGGACTATAACTTAGTCCACACAAATTCATTTCCAAATTACCAATGGATCAATGTGGGTGACATACATGTGATAATATATCGAACAATAATGTGGAAAGTAGGCTAGGTGATACATGTGTGAAAGCTTCACCTAATTAGGATTCAAACTCGCGGCATGCATCCCTACTAATAAGACAAGCTAATAATGTGAATTCAATATCTTAAAGACTGACGGTTATTTTACAATATCTATGTAGGAGATCTAATGTGATTTTTTTTTTTTAGATGAGGTGTCATTTACTTTTTACGGATTCATTGTCAGTATTCACGGAAAAAGAAAAATCTGATGCGATTCTCCTCAATTAATAACCTTTAATATTATATATATATGATGATCCAAAGTATTACCATGTTCATTTCCATAAGCCAATCCATTTGTCTTGTTTTGCAAATAGCTAAATTAAATTTTTCTAGAAATTGCTCATTTTATCAAACTAGCAAACCCACCAAGACCCATTCCCCAAAAAATCAAATTACAACCTTCCATGGATTTTAGATACCAAAAATGTTTTGGACTTCAAGGTGACGAAGACAGATTGAGTTCACTTCCAAGTTCAATTCTCATCGCTATTCTCTCACTCCTTCCTATCAAATTCGCTGTCATTACCAGTGTGTTATCAAAGAGATGGTGTCGCCTTTGGACCTTCATCACCGCTTTTCGCTTCGACGAATCAACTAGTAAGGATTTTAATGCATCTTCTATCATTAATTATGTTTTACCTCAACTTTTATCCCCTGAAATCAAAACCTTTGTACTCCTTCTCGATGACCACCCGTACCAAGCCTCCGAGTTTGGTTATTCTCACTCCTTATATAATAGCTACACAAGTCAAGAGACTTACCTTACGACTCTAGGAACCAATATCGCCTCGTGGCTTCAATTTTTCAGCACTCGAAAAGTGCAGACTATTGAGGTTAGATTTTTCGGAGATATTACTAGTGATGATAAAATTTCAACCACATTACCATCTTGTCTCTTTCAATGCAAGTCATTGGTATCTCTCATTTTGGGCATACAACTTGATATAATTACTTTGCCAGATGAAATTAGTGTTCCTAATCTAAAGATTATTAACATGAGTCATCTTAACGATAATCACGAAAATTTGCTGGCCAATCTGTTTAATTCTTGCCCTTGTCTTGAAGATTTAAGATTGTCTGGGAATTTTGATGAAGATTTTGATAATAGAGATGGGGGTAGAGACATTCATGTGGTTGTTTCGTCATCAAAATTAAAGTCATTGTGTATTCATACACGCAATGTGAGGGGAAAAGTTGGGACCATTCATGTAGATATTGATGCCCCTAATTTGAAGGTGTTTGAAGCTTCAGATGTAAGTCACTCAGAGTTTAGGTTTGTCTGCGAACCAAGAGAGTTACAAAGTGCAAGCTTAACGTATTCCCAAGGTCGAATGAGTAGAGGCACAGAGCTATTTTGGGCATTTCGTGGTGTTAAAGCTCTTATGTTGTGTTTTACTATGGTAATTGCTTTGAATGGCTTGAATGGTGATATTCAATTGCCAACATTTCATAATTTAAGACATCTTGAATTTACAAAAACATCTCATACTTGTTGGAAAACGTTGCTACGTTTTCTTAATCATGCTCCCAATGTTGAGAAACTAACTATTAGGATGAGCTCAATTGATGAGATATTGAAAGTTATGTGTTCATTGATATTAATATCTACAGCCCCGAGATCAATTCCTATAGATACTCCACCTCCGTGCTCGTTGCAACGTGTCAAAGAGATAACTATTTGCCTTAAGGGGCTAGGATACGACCATGAGGCGATGTATTTGTTAATGTATTTATTAAATAATGCAAGCGCCTTAGAACTGCTGGTTGTTGAGGTTTCTGCTAGTGATGCTGATTGTCAGGGCGTTGGATACAGAGTCAAGCTATTTAATATATACGTAACATTGAGGATGCTTCTACAAACTTCTTTGTCACGTCGTATTCAAGGTGTTTTGCAACGTGTTAAAAAGGAGGAATTGCCTTATATGGATTTTCATGACAGTGAATTAGAAGAAAGCTCCAGTGAATTAGAGGAATAAATGTGTGCTTTTGTTATGATGTAAGTGAGCTACATAATAGAGAAAATTATACTTGTAGCCTAAGCTATATGTTTTTTATTTCAATGTCGATGTTAGTTTGTTTTAAGTGTGTGAGTTGTCTTGTGTTAGTTGTCGAAATAGCAATGGGACTGTTCATTGTCTATTTAAAATTGAAGATTAAAGCTTTATATTAGAATTTTCCATGAATTTGAAAATGAATGGTCTTCGTCATTATCTAAGTTATTGGTTAATTCTCAAGTTATATCGCCTCACATAATATTTCTCGACATTTATTTTTATCATTTATAACACTCCTTCTGTCTCATAATACTTTTTCTTTTCTTTTTAGTATATTTAAAAAATACTAAATATAATCAATTGACCAAATTGGTACAAAAATAAATAATTAAATAAGATTTAGTGACAATTTAGTAAAGAAAATAAAAATAAAAATATACAACCCCTGTGACAATTTGGTAAAAGAAAATTAACCACATGCTACAACTTGGTAAAAAAGTAATCTCAAATGACATTTGGTCAAAAAAAACCCATAGATCAAATTAAAAGAAACAAAAAAGATGGAAGTATTTCATATATTACCGAGTGATTTCTATATAAATTGCTAAAAAATAATTAAATTACATAATTATGCCACATTTTATCAATATTTCGAACATAACGTCTACATTCGCACAAATTATTTTTTTACCGGTTCACACTAAAACAACTAATTTTACTCTTATTAAAATGCTAATTCAAGCGGTTTACTCAATTAACGATTTATTACGAGTAAGAATACTATACTAAATTTTGGTATATGTGTATTTATAAAACCACTAATTGTGAATTAGTGGTTTTGTATCTTTTTATAATAAAAAAGGCACAATTTTGATTTTTTTTTTGGGGGTGAAAGGCACAATACACAGGAAAGTTTTGTAAAATGTACTCCGTAGCGTACATGAGATAATTAGCTATTTTCAATCATTTTGTATGGAAATCACTCTATATTACTTGTAGTTCGCATTTCAAATCTGAAGAGTGGGTAATTAATACGAGTAATCGCATGAACCCAAATTCAATCAACTTTTGACTTCAATTTCCCTTTTTCTTCCACCCTCTTTTCCTCATTCAGTTCGCCTTCGCCACCTCATTTTAAACATTTCAAACTCCAACAAAATTCAGCTGCTGTAGCCATACCCATAACCACCATCCAACTCTCTCTCTCTCTCCCATTTGATCTGCAAAACTCCTTCATCAAGTCCAACGCAGTCGATCATCATAATTCTACTACAATAATCGATCAATTTGAAGTCAAATCCAACACTTGGATCTCTCATCTTCAGCTGCAGAATGCATTAAAATTCCAACCGATTTGATCAAGAACAAGAGAATGCTGGCAATGGAAACTGCAAAATCGAAGCTCAAAATTGGTGGACTGATCGCAATCACATTGATAATTAGTGTAATTGGATTATTCGGCTTGTTAAAGCCAATTCACAATGGTTGTGCTATGACTTACATGTATCCGATGTATATTCCGATTTCGGCGCCGAAGAATTTGTCGTCGAATAAGTATGGATTGTATTTGTATCATGAAGGATGGAAGAAGATTGATTTTGATCAGCATCTTAAGCAGCTTAATGGTGCTCCTGTGTTGTTTGTACCTGGCAATGGCGGTAGTTATAAGCAGGTATTCCATTTTTTGAAATTTATTCCTGTTTTGAAGTTTGAATTTCTTCATTTTTGGCAGTTGCTTTAGATAGTAATAAATTTGTTTAGCTTGTATTGCTGGATTATCTTGTTATTTTCAGTAATTTTGGTAAAATTTTGTTGCTATTCATGGTTATTATTCGGTTTTAGTCGGAAATTATTTTAGGCATTCTCCAAAAAGATCATAAAAAAAGTCAAGAAAATTAGGGATTAGGATTCAAAATTGGTAAAAGATTGCTGAATAAACCTAATGTAAACTCGGATTTGAATCTAGAATCAGAGTCTGGTTTATTTGGATTTGACATTCGGTGTTTGCGGTTAAGTTAGCATAACTACCTTCATTTCGTATTATTTGCAACGATTTGACATAAATTGTGCGTAGAAATTCTCTAATCGTTGCAAATAATATGAAACGGAGGTAGTAATTTTAATTAACTGTTATATCTAAGCTTGCTTGTAGGAGCAATGAGGCTAGATGTATTTATAAATTTGATGCATAGTGAACAGAATGTGTAGAGTGGAGTAATCTGACCCTGTACGAGCTGATACGAGGAGTATATGTGTCCATGTGGAATCCGGGTAAGTATGCGTTTCCAAAAAGTTGCATCAAGAATAGAACATAATTAACTGTTATATCTAAGCTTGCTTGTAGGAGCGATGAGGCTAGATGTATTTATAAATTTGATGCATAGTGAACAGAATGTGTAGAGTGGAGTAATCTGACCCTGTACGAGCTGATACGAGGAGTATATGTGTCCATGTGGAATCCGGGGAAGTATGCGTTTCCAAAAAGTTGCATCAAGAATAGAACATAAGCATTGTCACAATTGGTTGGATTTTTCAGAGGAAATTTGTAACTTGTGCATTGACAGATGATGTGAAACTAGTATCAATGATCTTATGCTTACAAATTTAAAAGCTATAGAGCTAGGAAGAAGAAGATAGGTATGATACTATGATTTGGGACAGACAAATTTATACAGAGGTGGAAATATATGTGATTCGAGGTTATGAACTTCTAAAGTAATAATGCTTTAAGCTTTCATGCCAACTATGTACTTGAAGCTACTATGAAACTGTCTTTCGTACACAGTGTGCTGTTCCTGCAGTCCTGCTTCTGTTTTGAATGGAGTTTTTGCAAAAGCAGAGAATAGTAGCTTTGGCGTGATTCCTTTGTCAGAGTTTCTATTTATCTTTTGTTGCTTTGCTCCTCATAGGTGCGCTCAATCGCAAAAGAGTCTCATTGGGCATACACCTCAGGGCCACCTGAACGTAGTTATTATCAAGTGGCTTCTTTGGGTCCAGAGGAAGAGGAGGAAGGGCTGGACATTGGTGCAGCTAAGTTTTCTCTACCCAATCAATATGCTTCTAAGCTGGACTGGTTTGCTGTGGATTTGGAAGGTGAACATTCTGCCATGGATGGTCAGATCCTTGAAGAACATACAGAATACGTTGTATATGCAATTCATCGGGTATGGAGTCATCAGCTTGTTTATGATTATTTACATGTTTTTGATTTCCTGTAATTGGCGATCTTGTTTTGTTCCCTTATATTTTTTTGCATTCCTTAGTTTCTGTCTTTTCTTTTACCAGAGTCTTCTGTTTGCTTGATGTGCTACCAGATATTGGATCAATATAAAGAATCTTCTGATGCTAGAACTAAGGAAGGTGCTGCTGTTTCTGAAAATTTGCCTAAAAATGTTATATTAGTTGGTCATTCCATGGGTGGTTTTGTTGCTAGAGCTGCCACTGTTCACCCAAATTTACGGAAATCGGCTGTTGAAACAATTGTTACACTTTCGAGTCCGCACCAGTGAGTACCTGTTTCATTTCCTTATTTCCTTTTTTAAAGCGGACTGGGGAGTTAGTGGGTTGCTTTCACTGAATGGTATAGCATTTCAAAAAGTTAATCATATGAGCTTTACTTGATGCAGGTCACCTCCTGTGGCATTGCAACCATCTTTGGGCTATTACTACACGTCCATAAATCAGAAATGGCGGGAAGGATATCATATGCAAGGTTCTCATGCTCGTAGTTATGCATCACGTCCTACACTCTCTCATGTTGTTGTGATCTCAATTTCTGGAGGAATCAATGATTATCAGGTTCCTTTATGTCTTACTTCACAGCTTGAATTTGGCTATTGGTATTGACATATCTCAATTGTTCTCTTGGTTATATTTTCACTGTCTTCAGTAGTAAGCTCTTTTCCAACTTGCCTCGTAACAGTTGGTGTCAGTCAGATGGTTTTTGTATTACCTACCATGATATCTTTTCCTGATTTAATATTTGTTTTTAGATAAAGAGTAACATGACTGCAATGTTTTCTCACCTTTTGGTAAACACCCCCCCCCCCTTCTCTTAAGAGAGGACAAATGCAATAGATGAAGTATGTTATATCCTTTGTTTCATTAGTTTATCAACTTGACTTTTTTATCAAGTAATAGTGATAAAGTACCAATACTGAGAGCTTTCAGATTAGCGCTGTAATATATGCATAGACTGATTACTAATCCTCTAGGAATCTGGGATATACAATTTGATGTATTATCTAAATGGTAAGTAGGTCTACACTGTGAGATGGAGTAATTTCCTTTTTACTGTGCATCTTGGAAATGATCGAAGTAGTATTGAAAGTCACTAGACAAAGATCTTGGTAGTGGTAGCATATTTTATTGGCGGATTGTTTTGATTAAAAATAAAATAACCAACTTATCGAACATTTGATTAGCTAACTGAGTAGAAGTAATATATTTTGGTACTGAGCTGCACAGCATTTCTAGTCTTTTGAATATTGATCAAGTCTAGCATTTTGCGATTGTGTCACTAAATCCTTTTGACCACATGTGTATTCTACTTTTTGACTAGGATGGGGATGGTGAAGCCCAAAATTTTCTAATTTTATGTCACCAGCTAGATCTCTTGTATGATATTAGATTCCTAGTTTAATGAATCAACTTTTAAAAGCACTAAGATAATCTTGTACTTCATAGTTCGGAAACAGGATTGACAGTCATCTTTATAATTAGCCCTTTCAAGGTGAGACTTTGACAGTTAACTGGAAAGTTGCTGATTATAGTTTTGTTGGTTAGATGCTCATTTCTTAGGATCCTGAGTATGTATTCATCCTTTTTGTTTGCAGCGCCTCTGGTTACTGAGTGCTTTAACTATATGCATATGCTGTCTAGGTGATGTGCGTTCTAACTCCTTTCACCCTGTCTAAAGGTGCGGTCGAATTTAGAAACTCTTGATGGCATTGTCCCTCCCACCCATGGCTTTATGATCAGCAGTACAGAAATGAAGAATGTGTGGTTGTCAATGGAACACCAGGCAATTTTATGGTGCAATCAACTTGTTGTCCAAGTAAGGATTTGAGGTCTCCCACCAGCAGAGTTTATACTTTATAGCATAAATCTTTTGTTCGGAGTTGTGATTTTTCTTACTTTCAATACAGGTGTCACATACACTTCTTAGTTTGGTGGATTCAGTAACAGGAAATCCATTCACTGATAGACAAAAAAGATTGGCAGTTTTTACAAAGATGCTTTATGGTGGCCTTCGACAAAGAGTTTTGGCCATTGGTGGTGATGAAAGGAATTATCTTGGTATTTCATCACACTCCTAACTGCAAATGCTGATTTGTGAATTAAAGATTTCTTTTCTGCAATTATACTAGTCACCTTGTTTTATGGTACAGTACTACAAAAGCAGTTGCATATCTGGTAAATTTTTTGACGATGGGCTTGTGTTGACCTATGATGCTATGACTCTATGTAAAAATGTATGACAAATAACGATGGAGCAGGAATGCTGTTTCTCTATACTCAAAAGGCTAATGTTTTTCTAGATTTAGGACTGTATTATGCATTGAACTTGTATAGAATTTCTGTTGTCTATAGTTAGAGAAAACTATTTGTGTTTTTTTTTTTCCCCCTCAATAACGTTAGGCTAGTATGGTAGTATTTTAATATTTTACCATGTCATCTATGTAAAGTCAAGCTCAATGATAGTTTCGAAAATATATGAGCTTTCATTCTCATATAGTTGAACTAAAGGGGCTTATCTCTCTGACTACTGGAAGAAATGATTTACACATAAGACAAGTCATTTATAAGTACATTGCTCATGGTATCTTTTTAAATAGCTAACCTTTGCCCAAAATTCATATCGCAGGTTCTTGTCCTAAAAATGTTTTATGGGATGTGGACAATCTTGAGAAGGATCTTTATATTCAGACTCCCACAGTCACTGTCTTAGCAATGGATGGAAAGAGACGTTGGTTGGATATTCAGAAGCTGGTTAGTCTCGGTATTTATGGAGCAATCAGTACAATAGATATTTCCTACCTATTTTCTTTTCCTTATGTGCTATATGCAAAATTTACATGTCAATAGAAGTAAATATGTAGAAAAATGGGATATAGGGGGATCATCTGAATTAAAAATTTCAAACAATAAATGATTTTTGACTATCTTCTCTTCCCCTTTTTCTTTTGGAAGGGAGGCCATAAAATAATTATCTACTTCTTCTCTCACACTACTTTATACATCCATTTCAAGGCTCTGTTCTGTCTAACTTCTTTTGTCTGAATACATAATATCAAAACTTAAAAGCTACCTTTCACTGTGTTAGAACTAATTTTGTCTAAACTTAATTTGAGGAATAAGAGAAGATGAGTTGAAACAAACAGACCGCTGTCTATGTGATGATTATTTGTCTGAAAACGTGGAAAGGAATTAAAGGATTGCTATCAGAATTTTCTTTTTATCTATTTAGGGTGTCTAAGAATCTGTTCATGGAATTATGGCTATGAATTGAATCTTAGGAGTTTAAAATTATTGTACATTGATTTGAAAGTCCATAGCTGCAAACAATTGCAATGGTTTGAGTTATTCCACTTGGCTGCTTGCATTCATTCTTTGGTATTCTTGAATGCTCTGTATCAGTTGTAATAGTTTATTCATGTCTGTAGGGTTCAAATGGGAAAAGCCATTTTGTATTGGTTACAAATCTTTCCCCATGTTATGGGATCAGAGTTCATCTCTGGCCAGAAAAGGGAAACTCTTCATCTGACTTGCCTCTTGGCAAAAGAATAGTGGAGGTGACATCAACAACGGCACAAATTCCATCAGGACCAGCACCAAGGCAGGTACTAATCTGATACTTCCCTGTGTTATCCTCAAAGTTATCTGGTTAAATATACTGCAAGGCCTTAACTCTTTCCATTTTCGTCAGTTTTAAAAAGTTCTTGACAATTTTACTAATGCCTTTTTTGACAAACCCTTATTACTATGTTACCTCTCTTACTCCACAATATTTTCACCTCTTCTCATTTAACTTAATCCATCTTTTTCTTACACCCGCATACCTTTTTACTCTATCTCTCCTAATTTACCCAGTTTTTTCTTACACTCATTCACTATGTCAACACCTTATCTTTGATTGCCTTAATTTGTGTGCATACATTAACATAATAAAAGAACATTCAGAATTGGAGGTAGTATATTTTTTATGGTCAACGGTTGACTACAATCATTAAATTGTTTTATGCTGAGGTTTCTTACCTTCAGTAATCATTGTGATTTTTATTGAAGTATGTGGAGGCAAATCATCCTTATATCATTCAAATAAGCTTGTATATAAAAGATATAGGTCCCTTATTGATAAATCGTCATTGTAATTTAAACATACTGACATCTCTGAATTTTTTTTATGGCCATTACTATCAGATTGAACCAGGGAGTCAGACAGAACAGCCTCCTCCATCTGCTGTATTTTGGTTAAGGCCTGAAGCTATGCAGGGATTTAGATTCATAACAATTTCAGTGGCTCCTCGGCCGGTATTGTCTTAGGACTCACTAGAAATATTTTATTCTGTATTACCCAATCATGTCAACTTTACAACTGATCTGCTCAAACTTCTGTATGTAGACGGTATCTGGGAGACCTCCACCGGCAGCTTCAATGGCTGTTGGACAATTCTTCAACCCAGGGGAGGGAGTTAAGGAATTTTCTCGGTTCTCATTACTTCTGTCTGCCATTTTGCGTAATGTAAGCTTTCTCTAATTTTGCATTTGTCAAAAAATCTACATTCATTATTAATTTTTAATTTGCTAAATTACTGATGTGCAGGAGATATTGTTCAAGGAGGATCATCCTATAGCTCTTAATCTTTCTTTTACCATCAGTTTAGGACTGTTACCTGTCACGATTTCTCTAAAAACAAGTGGTTGTGGAATAAAAAATTCTGGATTTTCAGCTCAAGAGGATGATGATGTTGAAAACAGCCGTAAGTGCTCAGTTTCTATTTGCTTGTGTGTAGTAGAATTTCATATGATATATTTAGATTTTAATTAGCTAATCTTAATCTGGAATCTTGATACATTATAGATTCCTTTCGTTTCCTGGTACCCACTATTGGAGATTTGCTAAAAATGTTTAGGCATAGCCTCTGGTTTTTCTTTCCTAAACCTTAGTTTGGATTCCATGATGATAAGATGCTATAGATAGTAACTTAGAGGGTTCCTACTTCCTGGCTTCTTGGCTTGAATTTCATATACTCCAGTAAGACAACTTGATGATCACTGTATTCTCTTTTTAAAGCTGAAAAGATGTGTTGTAATTGGGATGAAGTAAGTTGACTTTTACAATTATGCTGAAGTTTCTCTTGTTCTTTGCTGAATCTGCTTTCACTATCCATGTAAAAAAGACACGTTTGTTCTGCTATGTGCTAAGCATTCTAAGAATTGATGTGCCTTCCCTGCAGATCTAAATATCTAAATGTGTTTTGCTTCATTATCTTTTTTATTATTTCATTTTAATTAGCTAGAATTTAACTGTTGTAAGATTCAGCTTCTTTAAGACATAACAGAATGGACTCTCAGTTCGATGTCGTTGTTATTAGTTCTTTTAGGGTTGCAATTAATCATTTAAAATCGTGTATATCTTGGGATTGTATAGTGCTGAGTATTCCTGATTCCTCTTTTTGTATACCCAAGTGCCTTTAATTGACAATTACTCAGACATCAAGGGTGTAAACTTTCCAGTATTATACTACCTGTCTGGTTATCACATTGTAAGTATAAATTACATTATAATAGAATAATTATTTGTGGATGGAAGGAGAATATATATTAAAGGTGATATAGTGATATTTGTAGCTGGCATTGCAAGAGCCTTATAACAGTAAAAAAAAAGAAAAGAAAATTCTACGTAATTTTTCCGAGAAGTTGATTATTTCAGTATCTTTTCATCTGGCCTTTTGACATTGTGTTTCACTCTCTTTCACATGATTATTTAATTGCTTTGCATCAATTTTTTTTTTTTTTTTTTTTTTTTTTTTTTTTTTTTTTTTAATTATTGCTTATGCTATGTCATTAGGGCTTTGCAAGATGCGATGCTTTCCAGCTGTGGCCTTTGCTTGGGATAGGACATCTGGTCTTCATGTATACCCAAATCTGAATTCTGAAACAGTCATCGTAGACTCTGCACCAGCACTCTGGAATTCAGCCCAGGGATCGGACAAAACTACTGTCTTGTTACTGGTACATCATTTTTTTTCTTAACTAGTTATTGACTTATCACCATTCATCAGTATATTTATTGTATCTACTCTTAGTATTTATTCAGTACGGAGTACATAACTACTCATTTATTCCATTAACTTCCATTGGTTCTGTTTACAGGCCGATCCTCACTGTGCTTACAAAGCTAGCTTTTCTGTTTCAATCACTGCTGCTGCAAGCAGATTTCTGCTTCTATACTGCTCTAAGGTGATGAGTTGTGCTCTATGATCTAAGTATCAATATTGTTTTCCTCAAGTTTTGCTATGTGTCACTCACCAAAAGAGCATGTTCATTTAACTGTAGATCTGATTTTTTTTAGAAATTTTAATAAATTTTCTATTGTTAGAAATTTGGTTCTAGTATCAAAGTCTGGTGTGGCAGCAAGGATTTGCAGATAAAATTTGTGTTTACAACTGGAAAGTTACTCATACCTTGGTTCCATGGTGAACATTATCAGAAAATTGCAATGTGTCGATTGGTTTGAAAATCTATCTTATCTAAAGATCAACAATCCAACTCCCCCAACTTCTCTTATTGGCCACAGACTATCTATGTTTTATATGTTACAAGAACAGGCAACTTTTGATTATCTATTCTATTACTAATTCATAAAATCATTATATTTAGGAAAGGTTTCTAAAGTAATTCTATTCTACTATTCTAGTAGGCTTTTTTTTTTTTTTTTTTTTTTTTTTTTTACACCAGAATTTTGAAATTTGAAAGCAGATATCAAATGTGGAGTTAATAGCTTTTATTTTTTTGACTAGGTCAAATCACCGATATGTAATATATGTGCCTTGTGTAATTGAACATGGTTTCCTTACTGCTCACTAAACATAATTGTGATTTGTGAATTAAGCCTGTATGGGATAGTGGTTCACTGAACCTTATCAGCTGTTTGGTTCCTTAATCTAGAGTAATATTATAACATATGCTTTATCACCTATTCTCAGTTGACATCATTCACTGTCTTCTGTGGCCTGCTATGAGATCCCCCAATTTCTTTGATACAATCTAAATGATGAATGCCTGATTATAGTGCAACTCCAGTTTTTAAAAAATTAATTGTCAAACTTGTACTTATAGGCAGATGTGCCTATGTGGGCTACGTTTTAAGATTTGCTAAGCTTTGCTTTTTAATAATGTGTCAATGCTGCATGTTTAATTCAAAGCATAACAAAGATGCCTAGTCAGTATTGGATTTGTTGATTTCCCAAATTTATATGTTATGTGGTTGCTGTTGCAGATAGTTGGTCTTGCTATTGCCGTAGTCTTCTTTGTTCTCATGAGGCAAGCACATGCCTGGGAGCGTGATTTGCCTATACCATCAATGTTAACTGCTGTTGGGTGTAATATGAAGCTGTTTACCCCATTTCTCCTAGTGACTGTAGTGCCTTTGTTCACCCCTCCAGTGCTCTCTGTCCTTCAGTTTCATCCCATTCCATCAGTCTCAAGCTTCCTTGTTGTATCACTTGCCTGTTACATGTTTGCGAATGGCCTCATCATTATTCTGATTTTAGTCTCACAGTTGGTTTTTCATGTCAGTGCCGTTGCTCATGTTTTCTTCAGGAAAAGGTCAGTTGACTCAATTTTCCTCCTTCATTCACTTAATGTTTTTTGGATAAATAACAACTTGTTTATATGCCACAACTGCATTCTGCTTTGGCCTTGCTTTGGAGTCCCTCCTTCCCAATTATAAAATATATCGCTGGCTTGCTATTTTTTGTGCCTGACTAGTACTTGCCATGTCTCCGAACATGCAATGACAGTTGTGCAGGCTGTGCTTGATTGGAACTGATGCCAATTTTGCTTGAATGCCTCTTTACACTTTCTGTGCGCTTGTTCTGTGCAAGTTCATGCATGAGGATTGAGAATTACTAGAATTTACAATTCGTCTCCGCAGAGTAAAATATTTCCTGATTTGTGAAAGGTTTCTGATACATAGTTATCCTCTAAATGAAAGTATAAATTTGTCAGAGACTGTGATTTACTGAGCCATAGGGCTTGACAAACAATACTTCCTCTGTTTTTGTTTCTACCTGCAATACTTTTCATATCACGCTTGCCAATGCATTATTGTAATCACTAACATCTTTAATTACCACAATATGTAAAAGTAATAAAAATTTAATAATGAGGTGAATCTAACAATATCTCACATGACTATTTTGCTTGAATGCCTCTTTTACATATTGTTAGATATTGTATAATGTGGCCAATTTTACATATTGTATAAGTCAAAGTGTTGCAAGTAAAAAAAAATTTGAAGTATAGTGTTATAATTTTCTCTCCAAGCTTTGCAGTCTTTCATAATTTTGTATACGTACTTAAGTTAGACAAATACTGAATGCTCAAATGCAGAAAATTGAAGCTCAGCATAGCAATGTCTTTTAAGAAAGTGAAAGATGTCGAAACCTTAAAGCAGTCCTGAACTCCCGATCATATGTGAAGACAGTAGAAAATCAAAAAATATGGGCTCTGTACAAACTTATACATTACTGGAATATACTTGAGTGCTAATTATGTATTTCCTTAATAAAATTAAAAAGGCTGAAGAGAGCTGTCAATAATCTTTATCTTGCGTTATTTTTTTCCTTCTGTAACTGACTGTCATCCTACCTCTTTATACTACTGATGTAATGTTAATTTATCTTCGATCTGTATACTACTACTATCATTATTAGTACTAAAGTATCAGTATTTGTCATGATTATAGTCTTCTTGCTCATTATATGGCAGGTGGCAAGTATGGGAAGGGAACTTCTGTTTGGTCTGTCTCCAAAAGTTTTTCAACCTTGTCTCCAGGATCTTTTCATTTAAGGTAGTGACTTTGACAGATACCAGTTGCTCTTCTGTTGGCATATAATCTTAAATACAACCTAAAAATCTTCTTGCCTTTTGTTTTCTTTCTCATCTACTAATAGAAAATGTTTGTCTTGCCTAATTTGCTGTGGACAGGTGGTGAGAGTTATTAGATCTAATCCAGTACTCATGATGGCTTTGGTAGCAACCATTTTGGTGTGCTTTGTTCATCCAGCATTGGGCTTATCATTACTGCTGATATCACATTATTTATGCTGCCATAGTGCATTGTGCAGGTAATCCTTGCAAGTTGAATTTCAAGTCATTTTGGGAAAGATCACCCTGTTTTTTTAAACGCCAGTGTTTAACTAAATTTATTAAGGTCAGGACATCTTGAAACAAAATCTAGTCATAGAATTAAATTAAGACAACTTTTATTGTTTATCATTTGAAATGTAGTATTATTTCTCAGTGAAGATTTTTGTAAAACAAAATGATGGAAGTTGGTTACTTGGCCGGCCTGGGGAATCCTTGCAACTTTTATTGTTTATCATCACCCTCCCCCCCTGGGGAATGTCATGTAGATACTAAAAAGTGATTTTTTTTTCATTTTTTTGGTGACAGCTATTTGACAGCATCCTATCGCAGAGGAACACAAAAAAAGGAATCATATAACTCTAAAGATAAAGACTATGATCGGTCGGAAC
Organism: Chenopodium quinoa; assembly: GCF_001683475.1. Classification (NCBI taxonomy): domain Eukaryota; kingdom Viridiplantae; phylum Streptophyta; class Magnoliopsida; order Caryophyllales; family Amaranthaceae; genus Chenopodium; species Chenopodium quinoa. The sequence goes on along the minus strand of NW_018742410.1, from coordinate 1,355,352 downwards.
AGTATGCTTCTCAGCAAAGCCGTCGGTCGAAACGTGGTTTGCCTTTAGAAGAGAATCATAACATTCCTGGTGGACCCCTTTACAGTTATGATAACATACAGTTAGAAATCTTCCACCACAGACATGGGATGCTAATTTTGCATTTTCTTGCAATGCTAATGTTTGCTCCTTCCCTAGTGGCCTGGTTACAGGTAAGAATGCCAATGTCTTGCTCTTTGAATTTTTTAGTAGTTGTCGTTAATTATTATTTTTCACCACATAAAATACCCGATTGGATTATGTTCTAGCACTGTGTATGACTGGATATGAACACTATCAATCTCGAGTCATAAATTGTGGGAAGGCTGTCATATCTTGCATAACTTTGTTTGAACAACAGGTATAGATTTAGGGTATACCAGAGATACTTGGATTATGGCTGTGTTCTCCGTTAACATTTATAAAAGATGGTTTTAGATAAGATCAATTGAGATTAAAAAACTTTAGCAAAAATACCCTCACTAGTCAAGGAAATTTTAGACTGGAAATTCTAAGGAAATTATAGACTTCAGATAAGTTTAAGTTAAGACTTTGTAAAAGTTCAGGAAAGTTGCAACCCTTCACTTCTCAGTCCCAGTGATGTCTAAGTCTACTTTATCATTTTTACTCCCAATGATGTCATTCATGTATCAATTCTAGTACACTTCACTCAAAAATAAGCTTTAATGTGAGTTCTCTTGTAAACCTTACCTAGGCACGTCTTAATATTGGGCATTGCTTTTGTTTGCAGAGATTAAGAATGGGTCAGAGTTTTCCTTGGTTTCTAGATTCAGTTCTTTGCATTGGTGTCATCCTTCATGGTGTTTGTGACTCAAATCCAGAACTTAATTTCTTTGTTTACCCCATCCCTGGTGTACGTGGGCTTGAAGTAAAGTTGAGCTTTGCCTACCTGCTTGCTGGATATTTTTCATTCTTGTCAGGCCTGGCATTGGCTCCTTATAGAGTGTTATATGCCATGGCTACTATTGGAGCACTTTCATTTGCGTTCAGAATGATCCGAAGGAGGAACAGAGAGAAGGGAGAGGCAATTTTTAGTAGTCGGAAGCACTCTCATCGCCAATAGTTACAGTAAATTTTTGTAGGTAGGTCCTGTACGTTGTACCAATCATTTGTTGATTGCCTTCTGAAGGTATTGTAAACCCTAGCTTCTTGCCCTCAGTTTTGCAATTCCATAACCATTTTCACGATATATTTTTTTTTATTACTGTGGAGAAATGTAGATTGAACTCTGATATAGGACAAATAGATTTAATGTGAACTCACTAGTCAGTATCCCTTTAGGGAGATAACAGAGTTATTTTTCTTCGCTTTTGTATTTCCCATGTAGCTTCACACGCAAATACAATTTCTTAAATGGATTTTTTCATCTTGTTTTCAGTATTTCTAATATGTTTGCACTCCTACTTTGACATCCTCTTGTAAATTGAAAAAAAAAATAAAAAAAATTACATATTCTCAACAATACTTGTCTTACTGGTAAGCTGAACACCATCTCTGTATTCGTCCGTTAACGGGCAAACAATGACAGTTCTATGTTTCATACTGTAAGAAGCTAAGTGGTAGCTTCCAAGAACAAAATATTACATCATTAGATATTCAACTTTCAAAGATATACTCTGCTTAAAGGTAATACATGCCTAAAACATAACTTAGGGATAAGATCTATGGGAAATGATTTATTCATTACATAATGTTAACACAACTTGACGAATCAGCCCATTGTGTAGGACGGTGTAGGCAAATTGATTACAGTGCTCTTAATTTTCGTCATCATATTAATACTGTTGGTTATCCCCTGGGAACCAATTCCACTGTCCTTTATTCCCTGCATAACATAAGAATCATAAGCATCAGACGAAGAAAGACTTTCTATATTATGAGTTTATGACTCATCTCTTAAGGTAATACTCCATATTGATATGCATAATCACTACTTATTGCCAGCAAGCTGATCTTGAGTTTTGGTTTGTTAGAATGTCGCCACAAGCTTACCTGGAAGGGGAAGTGATCTGGTCCGCGAGCAGGTGCAGAATTAATCTGAACTGTTCCTGTCTCCATTGCATCACTAATCAGAATTGCCTTGTTGATGTCTTTTGTGAAAATACATCCCTGCATCAATCATCACATGAATTAAGTCAATAGAGGAATAGAGAGGCAAGTTCCATACCACCCTGCGAAAAATCATTAAGAGCACCCATGTCTGAGAGGCATCATTGTGTCTGAAAGTTTTTAATTCCACTATATTGGGTATTTCATACTTTCATGTCATAGACTCATAGTTGAGGAATTGAGAGCCAAACGAATAGACACGAGATTTTGGTGCTAAATCACACATTAAGTTTCGTAGTTGCAAATTTTTAGAACTGAGATCTTTTGCATGCATTTGCATAATTGCATTGTATCTACTAGTTATATTTATTCTAAAATTGCATGTTATGACTCTTATGAGTACTATATAATAAGTGGACAAACCAGAGGGATTAATAATACCTGGAGACCGAAATTGCTAGCATTACAATGGTGGATCCCTTCTTCGATAGAGTTTATCCTTATAACTGGCAATACAGGGCCGAAAGGCTCCTCCCATGCAATCCTCATGTCAGGTCGAACGTTGTCCAATAGCAAGGGCCAAATGAGGTTGCCCTCCCTTTTATACTCTTGGCAAAAAGTTGCTCCCTTCTCCTTGGCATCCTTGACTAATCCTTCAATAAAGTTTGCAGATGACTCTGTGACAACAGGAGTTATATCACAGTTTTCCTCAGGAGGACCAACCGTGAGTTTGGCTACTCTAGCTTTCACTTTTTCGACAAGAGTATCAGCCACAGAATCCATAACTAGCACAACTTTAACAGCTGTGCATCTTTGGCCACTGAAGTGAAGAAAGGAAAGGATTGAAGTTGTTACATGAATCTAAAACTAAACATGAAAAGGACAGATCGAGTTTATATCAAACAACATATATTATTATTGGAGTATGTTTAAAGAAGCAGTTTGAATTCGACATACACTTTCAACAGGCTACTGAAGTCAAGAATGACTAATGTTAGTTGCATTTATGTGTTATGGATAACATTTTCCCCTAGAACTATGTTGCAGAAAGTAAAAAAAATTCTTTTACAGCATAACATCAACACAGACTATTAATACTTTCTCTTATAGTGTAAACGGATTTTAGAGTAATTGTGAATAAGTTAAAAAAAAATTACTGGAAGATGCTTGACTATGAAACTGTAAGATAAAACAAGCTTGGAAAAGAAGTTTACCTGTAAGAGAAGCCTCCTTTTATAATGTTTGCAGCAACAAGATCCAAATCGGCATCTTCAAGTACAATGCAAGCATCTTTTCCACCGAGTTCCATCTGAAGAGGTACCATTCCAGCCTTCTTTGAAATTGCAATTCCAGTGTCTCCTCCAGTGAAGCTGAAGTCCAAAAAACATAGATATTCAGTAAACATACCTTTCCAAAAACAGTATGTTTTCAAGCTAATCGATGTTTCAGAATCAGCTAAGTGAATATGCCCTCACCTTATGCAGTCAACCCCTGGATGCAATGTTAGAAAATCACCAATTTCAGAGCCTTTTCCGGTGATACAGCTTATAAGTCCTTTAGGAAAGCCGGCCAAGTGAAAGCAATGGATCATGTGGAGTGCAGAAACAGCACCCTACCATACGAGAAACCCTCTCAATGTTAAACATTGGTTTTTTCAAATTGTAAAACAAACAGAAGCTGTAACTCTCTGTAAGTCTAGTACCTGTGTTGGAGGCTTTAGCACAAGGGAATTTCCAGCAATAAGAGCAGGTGCAATTTTTGAGACAGCAAGGTTGACAGGATAGTTGAAGGGTGGAATTGCTAACACAACCCCAAGTGGAATCTGCAAATGAACACATGTTACACATCTATATGAAATGAACAAGGATAACCGACCAATGCAAAGACATAATAATCTATCACTTTCATGACTAGATAAACATGTAGTTATTATATGATGCTTACTGACATAAGTTATGTAGCGAGCAATCACGCACAATATTAGGGGTGTTATAGCATTATCTGTGGTGATTGTTAAAAATCTAGCAGCTTATACTTCTATAGGAAAATTGAGTATAAACTTGTGTACAGACTAACAGTAATTACCGGGATGAGTATCAAGTCAAAATACAAATAGCTTGGGTTTCTCTATTGTTTGTCACTATTCATGGAATAATTTGCAATAAAGCAGCAATACTTTTATGTAAATCAACTGTTTTACAGTTTAGGGGTGGTAATCCTATTTCATTAATCATGTGCTGGTGTAAGGTGGGTCGCAAAGCGATATGCTTCACAAAAATTAACAGGTTGGTTCTACAATATCAACTGTCATTCTCAATTGTCATTCTAGTGGTTCAAACCATGGCCAAAAAAACAGATGCTAGCTAGCTATCCACATCTTATAGGGGACCATTAGCCAGTGGCTAGTAAACTCTTTCACCTACCGTGAATGACTTGTGGATATGTATCTTGGATCTATCCATTTCCATAAATTTAGGAAGACAATGATGTAAACATATACATGCATAACACATTACTAGTAGACAAACAACTTAAGGAAAAACATATCCAAAATGATAGTATTTTGTATGTGTTCCTAATCAGATAAACCCCACGATCTACACTTTTGAATGATCAAGCTCAATTCATATTGAAAAAATATGAATGAATGTATGTTTTCGTTCAATCCGATTCAAAAATCACAGTGTCCAACACGTCATTATTAACCTTAAGGTAAACTTTACTAAGAGCCCCTTTATGGTAGTTGCACCAGTTCCAGAACACCAATACTATCGAGAGAATTATGACACATTAACTCTAGACACGCTAAGATAATATACAATATGTGGCTATTATTTCCAGATGGAGGGAGTACATAAGAGCAAGAAACGAAGGTAGACGCAAAAGAATAAGGATATGCATATAATTCTAAGTTCCTATCTACATCTTTCAGCTTATGACATCTATATAATAAGCAATACATTGAAAAGTATAAAAAAATCCAACAAAATTATAGAAATAATTTATACTTAGGCCATGTTTATTCACCTGATTTAAGCTGATCTGATCTGATCTGATCTGATATTTTCTGATCTGATCTGATCTGAACTAAACTTATTTTTTTTTATCTAATCTGATTTGAACTTATATTTTCTGATTTGATCTGATCTGAACTTATTTTTTCTGATCTGAACTTATTTTTTCTGACCTGATCTAATCTGAACTTATTTTTTTTTTATTTGAACTTTTTTTAATTATTTCAATATTCTACTTTTAATGTTAATCGATATTAATGTTTAATTATTATTATTATTATTATTATTATTATTACAAATATTTTAAAGAAACCTATAAGTATTAAAATTACTAGATAGTATAAGGTAATAGAATTGGAATATTTGATAATTTTATTATTTACAGTATCCCACTTCATAAATGAATTTTTTTTTATAAGAAAGTTTTAAAATGGGGATCCTAAAAAAACTAAATTACAAATTAAATTTATCATAGTTTTTTTCTACATAGAAAAAAGGAGATTTGACTTGTTTTTAAATACCTTAATTCTTGAATAATAATATGGATTTATGATGTATCGGATTTGATTTTATCGTTTGTTTGAACTAGCAACATTTTCTATGTTACTTCGTACTAATTTTAATTGTAGTAATGCGTAGCTAATATTATTGAAAACCTTGTACGTATACTCCCTTTGATTTTAAATACCTTCTCCATTTTTACATGTGGGGAGTTTTAGGAGAAATTGGTATACGTAATAATATATGGATGGGGTAAGTGGAAAAATAAAAAATTGTATAAAGCAAAAGTATTTAACAGAATAAGAGGAAAGAAAATATGAAATTTAAAAAATTTTATTTATGGGAAACGTTAGGCTTGTTATCAAAAATATGAAATTAAAAAAAAATGAAAATATACATAATATGTTGTACGAAGATATTCATTTTTTTGTATAGGAAACGTTAGGCTCGTTTATTAATGCTTTTTTTTTTTGTAGGAAAAAAAAATAATATTTTGTAAGAAGATATTCAAATATTTTTTTTAAAACCACTTGATCAAGTATTATTGTTTTGATTAGAAGAGGGTGTTTCTAGGAAAAACCAAAGTATAATAATAATAATAATAATAATAATAATAATAATAATAATAATAATAACCATCATAATAATAATAATAATAATAATAATAATAATAATAATAATAATAATAATAATAATAATAATAATAATAATAATAATAATTTGTATTTGATCTGAACTTCTTTTTTCTGATCTGATCTTATTTTTTCTGAAATAACTAAAAATAAGGTAAACTAAATAAGGCCTTAGTCCTCTCAGAAAATGTGAAAAGTGATGTAGGATAGTAGGAAAATATTTACCTTGGATGTTAAACAATATTTGGTCCTCTCATTTCCAGGGAAACTGTCAGAAACCAGGAACTTTCCTTCTCCAAGAATTCTCACCCCTTCTTCGGCACAATAAGACACCAAATCTCCAGACCTAACAGCCTATTGGCCGAGAAAATTCCCGAAACTCATAATTAATTACAAAAGTTCACATATACCAAATCAAACAAATATTGATCATGCAAAGTAAAAGAGAATTTGTAAAGTAAACTAACTCGCTATAGTCTAAGAGATCTCACTTGATTTTACACCATTTTTGTACACAAGTTCAAATCTTATACAAGACGGTCTCACAATAACTTATTGTAACATCAAGCTTTTCTTTTATATATATAATGATACCACTTTATCGGGGCAAAATTTTGAAATCTCCTAGTTAATCAATGTGAGACGGTATAAGCTGTGTCTCCAAAGACTTGCTCACTAAGGTCATCTGAAGATACGACATTTCCTAGATGTCTAAGGAAATATTTTAACAATGACACTTTCGTGCAAAAGTCTACCCAATATTTAATTAAGAATGATAGTTAACTAATAGACAAATAATTTGAATCTTATTATTAAATTAATCATATATTTACTAAACAGGTTATCCACAGTATACACACTGGAATATCACCAAACTATATATTCTTTCAGGGATTCGTTCCCCTGTTTTCTGCCTTCATATTTACCTCAAATCTAATCAAGAAATACAGTAAATAACCAGAACATCAAAAAGGAGTTTTTTTTTTTTTAAAAAAAAAAAAGCTGTAATTTTTTTTTTAAAAAGAAGGAAGACAATGACTTGCTATTATGCCATAGAATAAACCCTTTCAATAACATTAAAAATTAACTAAGTAAACATCTAAAGAAACTAACAAATATAAAACCATGTTTTGAAGTCCATGAAAATCCACCAGCTATATAAAATAATAAAAAATAAACATAACCCCAATACTATAAGAATTAAAAATTATATATCTTCATACCATGATTAGAAGAATTAATAAGTAATTAAACAAAGTTTAGTAAGTACAATTAACAAAAAAAAAAAAAAAAGGATGAAGAGGAGGAAAATGAAGATTACTTCAGTGACAGCATCCTTAGCAGGCTTAGCAATCTCTTTGACTAAACATTCAGCAATTGGAATTTTATGTTCTTTCAAAATGGCAGCTGCTTTATGCAATAACTCTGCTCTCTTCCAAAGTGGTGTCTTTGCCCATGATTTTTGTGCCACTTTAGATGCTTCCATCACCTTATTTACCTCTTCTTGTGTGCATGCTATACGTGTAACACATTATTAAATAAATAAATGTCAGAGAATCATATAGTAAAGCGCACCCGGTTTAATCAATAAGGTACATAAATTCTTATATCAGACGGTCTAATAATAGGCCACAATCAGTTGTACTAGTTACACAAAATTATACAAACATTAAAAGATTGATTACCTTGTACTTTATATTGGGTCTTTCTAGTGGTAGGATTAATGATGGAAACTGATTTACCAGAAGATGAAATTTTCCATTCACCATCAGCATAATATTTATAAACTTCCCCTTCAATTATTTCAGCAAATACTCCATTTCCTGCCATTGCAGATTAATAAAACTCAAACTCTTCTTCTTTTAATTTTTTGTATAAGTATTAATTCTTTGTAAGAAAAAAAAAAAAAAAAGCTGGGGTGTTAAAAAGGGGAGCAAAAGATGAGTAGATGAGGTGGGTGAAAAAGCAGCAGCTGTGTGCTTGATGTAAGTTGGAAGAGAATGGTGCTGCGGGCTGATGGGTGGCCAAGGCTTATTTACAAGGTGCAGGAAGTTGAGCTTTAAAATTGATCACAACTTTGGGTTTTGTGGGGCTGGAATGATGTGTTAGGTGGTTCTAAACGTGCCAAGTGTTACCAAAATTTTATATAACATCCACTATTTTGACTTGTCTTTAACTCTTATGGGTTTGGATTTGCTGGTGTGTAATTCTAATTTCTTATTAGCACTCTCTCCGTTTTAAATTACTTATCTTATATCTGTTTGCACTAGATATTATACATGTTAAAAAGTTTACAGAAAGAAGTAGGTAAATGAGTATGAGATTTAACTTAAGAGAAAATATTATATGAGTCTCAATTTAAGCAATGGCTCCATCATGTAGTGTTTTTCATTATGAATCTCATCTTGTGTTTGTATGGTCTTAGATTGTACTTTTGCTTTTGCTGAGGAAGGTTATGAATTCTTACCAACATTTTTTTCATCAAAAGCAAACTGTTATTTATCTAACTTCCTATCATAATAATGAGTGAGTCAACCAATGAGGTTTGACCTAATGGTAAAGACTAGTGACCTATGTACGATAGGTAGTAGGTTCAAATCTTCCCATTTCATTCGTAATTTATAATAACCCTTGTGGCTTATTTATTAAGAATATTACGGCTACTATAGTGCCAGCTGCCTATGCCTAGTTGTCAATTCTGTTATTTCATTTTGTCTTTTTCCCTTTCAGTTTTGGCTCAGGTTCAGTGCATGGAATGTTCATGTACTTGGTTTGTTATTAGATTCCCTGAGCTCATGTAATAAAGGTGTAGGTGTAACGGTTTCATTTCCTTCAAGCAATCAGAAAATATTCTCTCTTCTTTCTCCTAAATTTCTGTGATCTAATACTAAATTTCCTCTGCTTCGAGTATTTCATATTTGATCTATTTCAGTCACCATGGTATCAGAGCCACTCATTGCAGTGATGGAAAACAAATCAGTTGATTGCTAAAACATCTTCCTTCTCCTTTCTTCTTTTGTTTACTTTCTTCTTCTTCTTCTTCTTCCCTGATCTTCTTCTCTTCTTTCTTCTTCGGTTTCTCTTCCTACTCATCTCCTTCTTCTAAATTCTGTTATTTCATTCTTTAAACATCATGGCTGCTGGTGGAAGGATCTCCTTTCAGGATATGTTGAACCCTCTATTTCTTCACCCTTCTAACAGTGCAACTTCTGTGCAAGTTGACAAGCTGCAGGGTTCCAGTGACTATAGATCTTGGCGTAGATCCATGGAGATCAATCTCTCATCCAAACGTAAGCTGGGATTTGTGATGGGAACAGTCATCAAGTCAGCAGATGATGAGATCAAGGCTGAGCTCTTAAACACTTGCAATGATATGGTAATTGCCTGGATCACTAATAATGTTTCTTCTACTGTAAAAAAGTCTATCATGTTCATGACATCTGCTAGAGAAATTTGGTTAAACCTTGAAAAATGTTTCTCATTGATCAATGGATCTAGAAAATACAAGCTCAACAAAGAATTATTTGAAACTAAACAAGATAATATGCCTGTTAATGAATATTATACTTGTATGAGAGCTATTTGGGAGGAGTTGGATTCCATGAATATGCTTCCAGTTGTCAATGAACCTAGTGCTAATGTTTTGAATCTGTTGAATGCTATTGAGATTCAAAGAGAAGAGGCAAAACTCTTCCAATTTCTAAATGGCTTAGATGAGGTGTACAATCCTCAGAGAAGCCAACTTCTGCTTCAAATTCCTTTACCTTCTGTAGAAACAGCAGCTGCTGCTCTACAGCAGGAAGAAGCTCAAAGAGAAGTCCTTAGTGGCAACAAGTGTGGGAATCATACTATGGCTCTTTATACTAGAGCTATAGGATCTGAAAGAATGCGTGTGTGTGTGTTGTTTGTGGAATAAAAGGCCACAAAAGTGAAGTGTGCTGGACTGTCATTGGTTATCCCAGTTGGCATCCAAAGTACAACTCTATTGAAGTGCAACAAAGGTGGAGATCTTGTGGATCCAAGAATGGTGGAGAAAAAATGGTTGTTATGGCTCAATCAAGCTCTGACAATGCTGCTATGTTGTTCACACCACAACAACTAGATCAGATTGCCAAAATGATGCCAAAGCTGCTGAATCAAGCCAAGGGTCTGAAACTGATGATGAGCTTGAACATTTCTCAGGAATGATATCATGCAATGTTACTGCAAATCTGAGTGAGTGGATCATAGATTCTGGTGCATCAGATTATATGACTCCACATTTGCAGAATCTTGAGGAATACAGAAAAGCTGCTAACATGACCAAGATCAATCTTCCCAATGGTGAGAAAGCAGAAATCTCACACATAGGGAGTAGTGCTCTTAAAACTGGACTGAAACTTGAAAATGTTCTATGTGTGCCAAGTTTCAAGCACAACCTTCTGTCAGTACAGAAATTGATTCAATACAATCAATGTCAAGTGCAATTCTTTCCTAAACATTGCATCATCCTAGACACTCAATCTCAGAAGATTAGAGGCACAGGCAAGATGAAAGATGACCTGTATTATCTTGATAATTATATATCTGAAGTTTTGGAACAGGACAATAATCTGAGCAAAATAAAAGTGAGTGCTCTTTATTCTGAAATGTCTGCTCCTGCAGACAAAATTGACTCACTCACTCTCTAGCATCATAGATTAGGGCATGCCTCTCTCACAAAACTTAAACACATACCATGTGTGAAACCTTTCACTACTCATGACTCCAAGGTGTGTATCACCTATCCTATGTCAAAGTTCACTAAAATTCCATACAACCTGAGTAATTCTCATGCTGCTCAACCTTTTGAGCTGATCCATATGGACATATGGGGACCATATAGGGTCAACACTAAGGGCAAATGCAGGAATTTCTTGACTATTTTTTTATGATCACACAAGAAACACTTGGGTGTATCTGCTGCAACTCAAATCTAACTAAAAACTCTTGAAACCTTTCCCAACTATGCTCAAAATCATTTTCAGAAGAGCATCAAATTCCTGAGGTCAGACAATGACTTGGAATTTGATGATGGCTCGAGCAACTCTTTCTTTGCAAAACATGGCATTATTCACCAAACTTCTTGTGTAAAAAGACCACAACAAAATGCTCGAGTTGAAAGAAAGCATGGACATGTTCTTAAAGTGGCAAGAGCATTGAGATTTCAGGCTGCCTTACCTTTGTCTTATTGGGGTGAATGTGTCTTGATTGCTGTACACATCATAAATAGACTTCCTACTCTTGTTCTCAACAATAAGACACCTTTTGAGTGTCTATTTCTCAAAGCTCCAGATTACAGTCATTTAAAGGTCTTTCGGTGTCTGGAATTTGCTTCTAATCAAGATCGCTCCACTGAAAAATTTGGCTCGAGGTGTTCCCTGCATATTCTTGGGATATCCTGCAACCCAAAAGGGTTACAAACTGCAGAACTTCATCACCAAACAGACCTTTGTCTCAAGAGATGTGGTGTTTCATGAACACATATTCCCTTTTCATTCTTCATCTCACAATTCCTATATGCAACCTATTCCTGAGACTATTACTTTTGACATCTTTGATGAGGTAATGAATGAAGATGGTACTGATGATAATACTTAGAACACTCACTCAGCAGATCACTCACCCCTAACCTCACATATATCTCATCATGGCCACTCTCCTACCTCAAACACTCACAATTCTCCAGTCACACCTCCTATTTCCTCACCTTCTTCCTCAAACACACCTCCTTCTCCACCACCTGTCAGAAAATCAACCAGAGACCATCAAGCTCCTTTTTGGCATAAAGACTATGTCATGCATTCAAAACCACCTCACATATCAAACCTTACTGCTAATGAAATTCAAAAAGAGTTTCACTGTTTCTTGACTACACTAGTAGTTGACAGTGATCCTATCTTCTTCAAAGATATTGTAAAGCATGAGCATTGGGTGCAAGCTATGAATACAGAACTAGATGCTCTAGAATTGAATGATACTTGGGATATAACATTCTTGCCTCCAGGTAAAATTGCAATTGGCTGCAAATGGTTATATAGAACCAAGTACAACCCTGATGGTTCAGTTGAAAGACATAAATCAAGGCTAGTCATCCTTGGTTGCAAGCAACAATTTGGTTTTGATTACTCTGAGACTTTTTCACCAGTTACCAAAATGACAACTGTGAGAACATTACTTGTTGTAGCTGCTATTGAGCAATGGTATACTGTCCAAATGGATGTTATAAATGCTTTTCTTCATGGTGATCTTATGGAGAATGTCTATATGAAACTACCTCAAGGTTACTCAGGCCTTGGAAGTAGAATTCAACAAAATGTTGATTACAGACAACCTCCAAAGACTGATTCCTCTTTGGTTTGCAAGCTAAAGAAATCTCTATATGGTTTAAAGAAAGCCCCGAGACAATAACTTCATAAGTTGTCATACAACTGCAAATGAGCTTCATTCAATCCAAGTCTGATTACAGCTTATTCATCAAGGTCATAGCCACCTCCATTACTCTCATTCTGATCTATGTTGATGACTTGCTCATTTGTGGCAATAATTCTCAAGATATCAACACTCTCAAAGCACTACTCTCTAAAGTGTTTCACATGAAAGATCTTGGTGAAGTTAGATACTTCCTAGGCATTGAAATTAATAGAACTGATACGATGCTGGGTTCTTTCTTTCTCAGAAGAAATACACTACTGACATTCTCAAAGAATTTGGCATGTTGTCTGCTAAGCCTTTGCTTCATCCTATGGATAGTCTTGTCAAATTGACTGCCACCAAGGGTGATCTATCCTTTACCTGATCCTAAACCCTATCAGAGATTGGTTGGCAAGCTTATTTACCTGACAATTACAAGGCCTGATATAGCCTTCACTATCCAGATTCTTACTCAGTTCATGCACTAACCTTCTAATGCTCATATGTAAGCTGCTAAACGCTTGCTCAGATACCTCACTGGTACTATTTCTCAGGGCATCTTACTTGCTTCAAGCTCAGCTGCTCAACTCACAGCCTTTTGTGATAGTGACTGGGCTGGTTGCTCCATGTCCAGAAAGTCAACTACTAGATACTGCATTTTTCTTAGTTCTTTAATCTGTAATTGCTCGTTCATCAGCTGAGGCTGAGTACAAAGCCATGGCACTGACCACTAGTGAAGTTTCCTGGCTAACTGTTCTTCTTAAAGATTTGAGCATAACCTATCTTCGTCCTGCAGTCCTCAAGTGTGACAATCAAGCTGCTCTGGCTATTGTTGCTAACCCTGTACTTCATGAGCACACAAAGCATGTTGAAGTAGACTGTCACTTTGTGCGAGATCAGGTTCAGAAAAGTATAATCAAGCCTGTGAAAGTGTCATCTGCAGACCAACTTGCTGACATTTTCACCACGGTTCTTCCTGTCAAGCTGCATGACAAGCATGTTTCCAAGCTAAGAGCTTCTGCTGCTCACTCACCAGCTTGAGGGGGAGTATTAAAAATATTATAGCTGCTATACTGTCAGTTGCCTATGACTAGTTGTCAATTCTGTTATTTCATTTTGTCTTTTTCCCTTTCTGTTTTGGCTCAAGTTTAGTGCATGGAATGTTCATGTACTTGGTTTGTTATTAGATTCCCTGAGCTCATGTAATAAAGGTGTAGGTGTAACGGTTTCATTTCCTTCAAGTAATCAGAAAATATTCTCTCTTCTTTCTCCTAAATTTCTGTGATCTAATACTAAATTTCCTCTGCTTTAAGTATTTCATATTTGATCTATTTCAGTCATCATTATTCGAACAGAAAAACAATTTAATATTTCATATTAAATAAGTCAGTCTATCTCCTTTTATTCACTAAGGTACGTACACATTTCTTAACAACTTACAAATTTGTCTAAATATCATTTCTTAAAAAAAAAAAAAAAAAAAAAAAAAAAAGAATCAAACCGTTAGTTAGCCTAAATTAAAACTACATACAAGATACAACTAACTATATATACAAGATGCACATTTAGTATAAGAGAGGTTTTACACCTAGAAATCAATTTCCAAATCAAGGGACATTAGTCCTCTTGTTTCTATTACAAGTCTATACTCTATATTGTGGACATTTGTTCATAATAATTTAACAAGTCCAAAACAATTTTGGTGCGGATAAAACAAACCAACCATAAATCACAACACAAGCTAATCTCGTGGCGTTTAAACGGGTAGTTGGGAGGGTCCGCAAATCGTCCAATCGGATCGTCACTTTCATGCCTTATAATATGTGGATCTTATTTCTTTTTACCTTCAACAATAATGTTTGGGTCCATTTAACTAAAATGGACCCAAAATAGTTATTTTCACTTTTATGTTTTTTGTTGGCATGGTTGATGGGTTTGGTACGTTGGTTAGATGCAATGCCTCCTTACTCCCTATCTAACCTTCATTGCTATGTCATTAAAACACTTTATCTATCATCAGTCATAACACCAATTATAAATGAAAAATTAAGATTGGTTTGAAGGTCTTGGACTAATTTACCACAAGTCATTATATAAGGAAAAATTATAAGGATTATATAAGTCTTTCAGACACACTTATCTTGTAAATTTAAAGGATGAACATTTATATTTATATTATCCTTAAATGAATAAATATACGAGTATAGAATTTTAATAACATTACTAGAAAACATGGTCTCAAAAAATAAGATACGAGTAACTACTCAAAATACATTATAAATAACTAATGTAACCAAAAGTTTAAGCTGCTGATTGAGTTATAAGTTGTAATGCACTTAAAGATCATTGAAAATACATTAAACAATAAGTGCTAATGGTCTCAAAATACATTAATCAAGGTATTAATGGTCTCAAAATACATTAATCAAGGTATTAATGGTCTCAAAATACATTAAACAAGGTATTACCTTGAATATAAGTGCTAATGGTCTCAAAATACATTAAACAAGGTATTACATTGAAAATAAGAGTATTTATAAGTTGTAATGCACTTAAAGATCATAGTTTCGCTATTTTTAATCTAATATCTTATCACATTGTCACTATTATTTTAGAAAAGTACTACTTGTATAAAAGAAGTATTAACAAATCACAATCATCTGACTTGTATCGGACACTTTAGGATTATTAGGTAAGAAGTTTATCAAGTGAACCAACACTTTATTGATAACTATACGTCTATACCGTATTAGTTGGGTGTGTGATCTATAAGTCCATATCTGTGCATACGAAAAATTCATGATAGAATGACAGTTATGAGTCTTATGACACTATGGTGGTGGTACGATTAACATCTGTTTTGTATGCGTGTGACTGTATGAGTGACTGTGCAGACGGTGCAGTGCAATTCAAGCTTTCAGAGATCTAACTAGACTAAATAAATGTTAACAATTCAATCCAAAGCTACTATAAACTCGGAAAAAACTGCATCAAACATCTAGACAATCTAAAAAATCAAAGAAAAGGAGCTTCGAAACCTAGATTTAGTGCTGTATAAGCTAATTTATCAAAAGCAAACACAATACCAACATCTCAGTATGTCTTCCACTTCTTTGGCTCTCACCTTCTTCCTCTTCTTCTCATTCAACCCGCATTTCTGCTCGTTTACAGCTTCCGCCGCTTCAGATGATGTAGAGGTATGATGGGTCTTGATTTATTTTTATTTTAAATGCAATTGATTGAAATTAACTTAGGTGTGATGGGTCTTAACTATCTTGATTACCTATTTTGAATACAATTGAATGAAATTTAATTTCGTAAAGTTTTGATTTCTGGGTGTTGCTTATTTTGTGTTCTAATTGATTTTGTTGGTGTTTTTGTGTTAGATTACATATGGGTCAGTTGTGAAGATGATGCATGAGAAGACTAAATTTAGGTTGCACTCTCATGATTTGCCTTATGGATCTGGCAGTGGACAGCAATCTGTTACTGGTTTTCCCACTGTTGATGATGCCAATAGCTATTGGGTACTCACTTTTGCTCTCTTTGATCATGCCTCCAAATTTAGAATAATGATAAACATACATTTTGTGGATTATTCGGTGTGATTTGGTTATTTACTTCTTTATTAGATTGCATTCTTTATAGTCCGCCATCATTCTTTGTACTTGCGTATAGTACTGCTACTTTGGAATGTTTGGAAGAAGTTGTCGCATTTTTAGGAATGGTTTATGATTATATTCCAAAATGCCAGTACTTTAATCGAATGCTGATAAGAGTATGGGAATAACCTGACTATATAACAAAGGGATCTGTAGTGAAATTGTGTCATATTTTCTTAGTTATGAGAGCATGGGAGAATGTACGTGATAATTATCTAGAGATGGAGTATTAGCTAGGATGTAAATGCAAGTGCAACATTTCTGTTAATATTATGTATATGTATTAATTTTTATGATTAATAAGAAATTATAATACGTACTTGATGGCATAAGATTGAATTAACGCATTGGAGTTTTGTGCATGTATGCAATAATTGGTCTTGAATGTAAATAATGTGGGCTACTTAGTAATAGCCTGCTCTGTTGTTTCTGCATGTAATTGAGTATTGATCTCTCTACCACTCAAGGCAGGAGCTTCTTTTAATGCATTGGATAATGTTGATATTGATGTTGTATGGTAGATTGTTCATTAACTAGTGTATTTACATTGGAGATTGTTAGGCCAGAGCTGGGAACGTCTGCTAAACAAGGTGACCCTATTGTAAGTACCACAATTATCAGGCTGCAGCATATGACGACAAGAAAGTGGCTGCACAGCCATTCTTTTGAATCACCCCTTTCAGGCAATCAGGAGGTTGGTCTCAGAGCATACTGATTCAGTATGCTCAATTGCTCATACTATAATAATATACTTCGTATCTATGTCTGCACTTCTACTGCTTTTTTCTTTTTAATTTTATTCCATCATGTGTTTCGGGGTTTTCTGATGTCCTGCGGGAGAGTTACAATTCCGGGACTGATATCCTTGCGCCTGTACCTGCAAAACAACGGAGACTCCTTGTGGTGGGAGCTCCGCCTCCAACGGTCAAGTTAGTACTTGTTTGAGGAGTAATAAATGCGGAAAGTAAAGGTGGAAGATCTGGTTCCTCTAGGGGAGGAGTGATCAATGTGTTTAGACTTCTCTAGGTGAGAGTCATCAATTGCTGAATCCCCTTTAATGAGGATTAATTAAGTATTTATAGTCTTGAGAAGCGTGTCAATCCTAGGTTTAGGTTAACCAGGGCAAATTGGGCTTCTCTCGGACTTTGGGCCTTGGTGGCCATTTTGCCTATTTGGCATATGGGAGGCCACGTGGCGTGGCCTGATTAGTCCATATTGGACCTCTTAGGGTGACAAGTGGCGGACGCTGATTGGCCCACGTGGTGGACACGTGGCAGGTCCGGATTGGTCCATTTGTCATGGGTAATTTTTACCCTAAACATTTGCCCCTCGGAAGGAGTAATTTCTCTTTCCAGGAGGGATTGCTCCTTTCGAAAGTTAGACCCTCGAAGCTTTGCTAGGTCGGCATCTTGTCTAGTTCTAATGGGAGATGGACTTGATTAACTTAGAAAATTTTGATACCTTGGGCGGTATGACATTTTCAAGGTTAATCAATCATAATAATGATTGCCGCCGAACTAGACAGATGCCGATTCTTTGCCCCACTATGCAGATAGCCCCTGATCAGGTGGACTGTCAACTATTGCACAAGGGTAAGCATTTAGCATTATTCGGCCGTTGGCCTCTTTTGTTTGAGTAGTAGGGAAGCCAGGCGGCGGGGGCCGGATAGTCCCCTTGATTCGCCAAGTTTTTCTTGGCTATTAACTCAAAGGTTGTTAACCTAGCAGGAGTAGTGGTTGAGAGCCCCTGCTTGCTAAAAACAGGCGGGCGACTCATACCTTTTAGGCTCCATACTAAGTTTGAGAGAGTGACTATGAGTTAACATGGGAGTTACTCAGTCTCCGTCACACTCTAGCTTGAGTAGTAGAGGTACCAGGCGGCGGAGGCCGGCTGATCCCCTTGATTCGTCAATGTTTGTTGGCTATTAACCCAAGGAGTGGTTACCTAGTAGGAATAGGGGTTTGAGTGCCCCTGTTTGCCAAAAAACAGGCGGTCTACTCAAACCTTTTAGGTTCCATACCAAGTTTGAGGGAGTGCCTATGAGTTGACTTTGGTGTAACTCAGTCGCCGTCACTCCTGCTTGAGTAGTAAAGGTACCAGGCGGCGGAGGCCGGCTGAACCTTTTGATTCGCCAATGTTTGTTGGCTATTAACTCAAGAGGTACCCCCTGAATTTATCCCAAGTAATACAGGGGGTCATCCGACTCAGATGTCAACTGCTACCACTGGTTTGGTTAGTGATAAAGTTATCCTTGTCTCAAAAACGGCTACGTGGTTTCCCTTGGGGACAGTCGTATAGGTGTCGTGTAATTAGTTTATAGAGCAATGTCCACCCAAAAGGGAGCTGCTCTCTGCGACGAATTTCATCCGGAGGGATGCCGTCGGACGCCTGCTATGATGTTGGGACATGTCGTATTAGTTTAAAAATTGGATCAGTTGGCTTGGCGCCTGGGCTGATCATCGGGCCTGGCCCTAATCTTTTTTAGCTAAGTATAAGGTGGGTGGCTGTGTGCTTTGGAACCAGTCGGCCCTCTTCTATGGAGAGTAGCCGACTATATGTCCAGACGGCATGCCCCTCTAGTGATAGAGTAAAATAATCAAAGCAGAGAGTAGCCGACTATAGAGGTACCGCTGCTATACTCAATGGAGAGTAGCCGACTGTAAAGGTACAGCGGCATGCCCCTCTGATGATATAGTGATATAATCAATGGAGAGTAGCCGACTGTAAAGGTACAGGCGGCATGCCCCTCTGAATTAGTATCAAGTATTGAAATAATTTCAAGTGTTAGAGTAGATAGATCACTTAGCTCCCTTCCATGGAGGATTGATGACTCTACTTTCTTCGAATGGGGACAGGTGGTCGTGCTAAACTTGTTAATGTGGTTTGCGACCTCGCTGCTCGGCCTACACATTTGCCGCCGGTCTTTAGCCCCTTAGTGAAATTAATGAGGGTCGACTGCTTTCATAGCTACGAGACTTCGTCGTATAGGGGGCCGACTACTATTCATGCCGCCTCTCTTGCTTGATAGACTTAGGCAATATTTTTTGAGAGGATCTTATGTTTTTGTCTTATTCTCATGCATGAGAATGACAATTAGCCATACTGTTAGGCAGCATTTTTTTTTTTTTTCAACCATAATAGTGATGATGGTAGCCTAAAACAAGGCTGCAAACCCACGATAAATAATTCCATTCGGTATGCCGCTTGTTTTCCTTAGGCAAGACCTCCAATCCTCAGCTTTGAGACCACGATGCTCGATACCCATGAACGCCTTGTGATTAAATGTTTCCGGAATATCAAGCTAAATATCTCGCATTTTAAGGTTCGGCTTTAAATGACCGAATTGTTCATGCGATTGTTCAGGTAGCCGCTTGTTTTCATGCTCAAGTTCGAAGCTATTACTTAAACTTGTTGTTTTACCCAAGAGCCGCCTCCTTGATTTTGCTATCAACATGAGGCGCTTGGTGAAGAAGGCTCGGATACCAAGTGGGCTTTTGTGATTTCTTGGACATGCTAGCGGTCATGTATATACAAAATGAGATATGGGTGTGGCCCATATTATTCTTGGAACGAAGCTTGGGAGCCGGTTGTTCAAACATAGGCGCTCCTACTCCGTCTCGCTCTTTTGAATGGTTTAAGGGGCCGACTGGTTTTGTTATGAGGTGCCGACTGTTATGAACCATTCGAGTGTCTTGATTTTAATGCTTGTGTGCATTTGAGGTAGGAGTCATCAAGCTCTCGCTTATAATCAAGGCCTAAGTTCGAGGCTACATGCTCACACACTCGGCAATGTAACTCATGCCCAACATCGAAGTGCCGGACGCATGGTTAAAGTTGATCGTGGCTACCACCTGCTACTTCGTGGCTAGGACTAGGCCGGCTGCCATTTAGCCGCCTGCTTTCTTGGGCGAGACGCCAATGCCCAGCTTTCACAATAAGAGAATTAGCACATGAACAAGTTTAAGCATTCACTCTCATGGCCGATTATATTACTACGAGCCAAGCGCTACTCCTCTCGGCAGGCCATGAGGTTTGAGGTTTATATGTGCGAGTATGTTGGCTGTTTACTTTTGGAAGATCAAGCTGGAACCAAACTCCTTTGTATCAAGTATACTTGGCATTATATTTTTGAGCAAAAACCATGCGGTTATACCATGATAAAACATCATATAGAGCAGGCTGGTCTTATCACAATAGCAAAGATCATAGATGCTCGCATGCCGGGGCCGTTTTTAAACCTCAAGTAAACCGAGCACAATGGTTTTTTTTTGGGTATGGCCGGCTGTAATCTTGAGGAGCACTTGTGATTGTGTAATTATTCACGGCATTCTTGCTTTAAATACATATAGCCGGTTTTTCAAGGCTACCCTCGACGAGCACCGGCTGTTTGGCTGACCGAATGCCGACTAACTCTATAATGTCGCCTGCTCTCAAATGCTGAGAGTGCCGGATGTTTTATCAAGAGCTAACTAATGTTGCGTAGAGATGGCCGGCTGCTATTCATGCACCTAACTCTTGTTTTTTACGGCTGGTTTTCGGTTTTGTTTCAGCCAGACCAAGACCCACTAGTTGACCCGCATATGATGCAAGCTGGAAAAAGTTTCATTTGAATTGAAATACATATGGCATTATAAATGTTGGGTGAGCATATATGGAGCTGGCCGGATGTATTGCTTGCAGCCTTTGATGCCGCCTATATCAAACAGATGCTTGGCATGAGGAGAAGTCCGCCTGGTTAGAAGCTCACAAACGACTTCTTCCAGAGTTTACTCAGTAATTAAGATTCACCTTGGGTAAGAGCTTCCTCACGGTAATTGCAACGGAAACAATTGACAATCCTCAATAGGGTGCCGCTTGTTTTTACATGACTAGCCGTTTAATCATTGCTTTGGTTGCAAGGGCCACCTGATTTAATCATTACTGCCGCCTAGTTGGCTGATACTAGGCCGGCTGTTTTTAGCGACTGGATGCATTTAACAAAACCATTGTGAAGGTCGGCTGTTTTAGTGCCTCTAGCTGGGACTGAGTTGGAGATGGATGTTCCGTAACGTTCAGGTTTAATAGTGAAGGACCGAATGTTTAGCAGCTGCATAGATTGCCGTTTGTTTGCATTTCATCGTTAGCATGGCCGGATGCGTTGCACCAACTGACTGCTCATGGGGTGTTCTTGTTTCTTTATATGAGCACCTGTTGTTCTCCCACTTGACGCCTGCTCATACCACACTTGCATCGAAACCATTCGTGTTAGTAGCTGGCATCGTGTTCACCAAATTTGCATGTTTAGGCAAGCTTTCCACTACCAGTGCAAGTATGAAGAGCAGTAGTAGCATGCGCATATTCAACCATAGCAACAACATATATTGGTCGGCTGGTTAAAAATACCATCTTGATGCCGATTGCTTGTGCTATGTCAAGAAAGGTTTGGCAAAGGTGATGTTGGATGATACTTTGATTAGTTTGAGAACTAAAAGAGGTGCCTTAAGTATCCATTTTCGGCTTCAAGGGTGTAATGCTCACAACGTTTTGAGAGTCGATTGTATGCTAGCGTCTATGGCCCTCATTAAAGAGTTTCGGCTATTTTAGAGCTAGTAGGCCGACTGCTTTGTGGCTGAGCCGGAGCCGATTGCCGCCTACTAGCTTTGAAGAACGAAGCCTGGGTGTCGGTTTGTTCAAGAAGCATAAGGGCCATTACTCCACCTAGCATTTGCGAATCGTTTCAAAAGCTGAGTGTTTAGTGGGCGACGGTTATGATCATGTAAGTCTTGTTTGGTCTCCATGTTATACGACACATGCCTTGGTTTATATACCCTTGGTATTGTGCCTTGTCACTTGAAGAGTCGCCTCCTTGTTATGATCACATGGGACTTTGCCACCTGGTTGGTCTAAGTGACGTGTGGCTAGCAATGTGCTTCTCACGTAATGATATGAAGTAGTCAGCGCTTGATTCCATGTTTACCAGCCTACAAGCTTGACCATCCGACTCCCAACATTTGTTCGTATGACGCATGCAGTACTTGGCCGCCTGGCCGGATGCTCGGAGGCTGGTCTTCTACCGGCTGTACCCATTGAGTGTCATGCTAGGCGCATGTAACTTTAATCGGGGTTGGTTAGACCTGGCCGACTGCTTATATTGCCGCCTGGTCTATTAATTAGCATGGGCAAGAACTATGTCGGCTGTACCCTGTGAGTGTTAGCACACTTTTGTGAGGGTGAGTGCCGCCTGTCTGAATCTCATGGTTAGATTTTGAATACCTCATGGAGGTATGGTGGAGACTGACTTGAAAATCAGACGTAGAGGCCGACTCTGATAGTCGGTTATTCTTCTTCTGCTCCAGCAACATTCGAGCATCAGAGAATGTTCTCTTTGACTCGTCCGGTTGAACATAACGGATGGGCTTTCTCTTCCCTTGTGAAGGGAAATGATACTTCGTTTAGTCGATCACTGGCGACTGCCTTACCCCAGGCTTTGGCTAGGGGTCGCCACACGATCCTTAACAAGTCTAGTTCTCCCGGGGTGGGAGGACGTTCTGGCCGACTGTTCCTTTGCGGGAACAGGCGTTCTCTTTTTGATTAGCTCCTGGATTTCTTCCTTGAAACCTCTCATGAAAGACATGAGTTCGTTCCTGGTAACAGGAGCAGACCCCTCGATCGCCTGTTGATGCTCAGGCGGTGGGACGGGTACGTCGAGCTCTAAGGGACCCGTCGGGGGTCGTGTGAGTCTCGACATCGATTTCATTGTCGGTGTCCTGGTCCGACTGAACCAGGGGGTCGTCCATGGGACGCTTGTCACTTAGAATCGGTACAGACTGTGATGCCATCTCGAAAGTACTCTCCCCACAGACGGCGCCAAAATGTTTCGGGGTTTTCTGATGTCCTGCGGGAGAGTTACAATTCCGGGACTGGTATCCTTGCGCCTGTACCTGCAAAACAACGGAGACTCCTTGTGGTGGGAGCTCCGCCTCCAACGGTCAAGTTAGTACTTGTTTGAGGAGTAATAAATGCGGAAAGTAAAGGTGGGAGATCTGGTTCCTCTAGGGGAGGAGTGATCAATGTGTTTAGACTTCTCTAGGTGAGAGTCATCAATTGCTGAATCCCCTTTAATGAGGATTAATTAAGTATTTATAGTCTTGAGAAGCGTGCCAATCCTAGGTTTAGGTTAACCAGGGCAAATTGGGCTTCTCTCGGACTTTGGGCCTTGGTGGCCATTTTGCCTATTTGGCATATGGGAGGCCACGTGGCGTGGCCTGATTAGTCCATATTGGACCTCTTAGGGTGACAAGTGGCGGACGCTGATTGGCCCACGTGGTGGACACGTGGCAGGTCCGGATTGGTCCATTTGTCATGGGTAATTTTTACCCTAAACATCATGTATGGCGAATATCAACTTCAGAAACGATTCTTTCTGTGTCATTATTCACGACCTGCCAATATACCTTATGATTTAGAGTTTACATATACCAGTTGGCTATTTTTACCATCCCGATGAGGTGATGACATTAAAGAATAACATGTTCTTGTTTCCAGTTATGTTACTTGAACAATAAGGTTTACTGGACCAATAAGATTTTTATATGCACCACTTTACAAAATGCCTAAGAAACATATATATGTTATATATTATAGCTTGTTACTGTGAAAAAGTCATATCTGATTTGTAGGGCATTTCATAACCTATTCCAATTTACCTTGTTCTACAACTAGATTTCCGGTCCTACAGGACCCCTTTATGTTATCTGGGATTAGAGAGGTGATTTTATTTGTATCATATTTCTAGATTATTAGATTTTTTTTTTTTTTCATTTAATATTATTCAAGGTATCCCTTTAAAGATAGATTTGTTCCATTTCTCAAGTCAAGCAACTGCTTTGATCAAATAGTCTAAGACAATATTCTTAGTTTCTTACTACTCAAAGTATGAAAGACTAATATTCTTATCATGAGCATTAAGACTAGGTAGAAAGCAAGGTCAACTAATGTACATATTACCAGGGGTTCCACGGACTTGAATAGAATTGTCTATTGAATCAAGAAGATATCAATATGTTTGTGTTAAGGTACATAAACTCAAAGTTATGAAATATGAAGTGGACTTGAACTACTATTGAAGAATTCTGACACATCCACTTTTGCTTACTTACTTTAAGCAAGAATTGAGAGTTGTTGTCACTGAGTACTAGAGTATGTAGTATACCTTGCAAAAATTGAATACTACTTTGTATGAGTTTACTCCCTGCAATAGGGAGTGAAGTGCATTATTCAAATCTGTTGTGGTGAAGTATTTAGCTTGTTAAGAATTAGGAAGCCAAGATCATGCCTAAGTGAAAGGTAGGTCTTGGTTAACTTAATTATGCCAGCTCTTATAAAAAGTGAAACTTGGACATCTGCTGGACGAGGAGTTCCTTGGTTGTAAATGACCCATTAGTTTGCAATTTCAACGCTAACTGCATAGAGAAGCCCATGAGCAAGTCCTCTGGAAGGGAGAGAGTGAGACATCCCATGGGTCATTTTGGAACAAATACCCTCTTGAATGTAACAGTAAACAATGTATAGAGGAAGGCTTAAGATATTTTGATTGATATTTGTAAATAACGGGTACAAGAAAACTAAGGTCTAAGCTAAAAGCTTGACTCTTGAAGAATACTACAGCTACTACTACTGTACTACTAAATTCTCCAACAACATGAATACTACAGTTGCATTGCTACTTCTTATATATCAAGCCCTCTCTCATACAAAAGTACCCTAGCTATTAATAAGCTTTGTCATGTACTGCCAAGGTGGCTTTCACCACAGAAAATCAGATGCCACACTTCTTAGTGGAACATTTAAACTTTTTGTCATCTTCCTGCTACAAGTTGCTGCTGCTGCTGATCTTGTCTCTTGGCCTTAAGCTTGTGCCTTCGCTCGTAGACCCGGATTGCTTGCTGGTGTGGTTCGACCCAATCCATTGCATATCCCTATGTATATCAATTCAAGCTTCCTGTAACCACATAATGCTCATATTTACATGTTCTAAAGTGAAAATATATGCATCTCAGTAAATCCACCTCATGCTTGATACTTCTTATGAAGTATTTCATAAATGATGAGTGTTACTAAATGGTGATATAACCTATAATAGAGTGTTAGTAATCTTAGTAAAGTGGGAATAAGGAATGCTGTGAGTTAAATATGCATTTATGACCCATAAAAAAATGAATTTATGAAGAAAGTAGAAAATGAGAAAGACCATAAAAATTGGGACAACTGTGGGAGTGGAGGACTGGAAGGTAAACTTTCACTTCTCTGGTACAGGTCTCTGCTCTATATTGAACTACGTCGGGGTAAGGTTGCATATAAACCTTCTAATGGCATGATGCGTATAGGTTATTATATTTGTTTACTTCCCTTCTGGTACATGGTAAGATAGTTTGTTCTGCCCCTGAAATAAAACGGTTTCTCCCTGGGTAGTTCACTACTGAGATTTCAATTCTATGCCTTACCATGTGTAGGTCAGCTGCTTTGGGAATGATGGCAAGTCTGACATGGGTGATCATTGGAGGTTTGTTGTAATATTGATTTTTCTTCTGGTTGGTTTATTCATCTCCGTTGTAGTAGCTTCTCCTAAGTTTATGTTATTCTGCTTTTTCTAAAGTAATTAATTCTTTCAGGCTAATAGTTGAAGGAGCAGGGAAAATGTGGATGAAAGATCAAAGGGTTCGGCTTCAGCATGTGGATACTGGTGTTTATTTACATAGCCACAAGAAGAAGTATGGCATGGGGCAGCAAGAGGTAAGCAATGTTGAAGCTATTCCTCATTTTCGGAAATGATGATTAGACAAGCCCCTGGAGCTTTCCTTTTAGGGAGTTGCTCAGGGACAGTTCCACAGAGAACTTAAGTTATACATATTGAACTAAGCTAGCTATTTCTTTCCGTCTGATAATGACCATGTACTAGTGGAGGAATAATTTCTTCGAGAAGCAACTGATAATTTCAAGCATACACTTGTTTGTTGGATGTGTCGTCATTGTCCTCAGTTTACTTAATCCCAAATACTCGCTCATCTTTTGCACAAACACTAATCACAAATTTTCTTATGTTTTTCCTTTACCAGGTTTGTGGGGTGATCAATAAGCAGAGTGACAATATTTGGATGGCAGCTGAGGGTGTATACTTCCCTGTGAATAAAACCAAACACAGCACTTAGCGATGCACGTTGAGGCCTTGAGGGTTTTCATTAATCTTTATAGTATTGACATACATAATATACCATTTGTCCAAACAAGCACATGTATTGCAAGTGCTTCCACAGGTCAGCAATGTACTGAATGAATGATAATTGATCAAAATTTTGATAGCATTCTAATTTTACGCCTTGTTTATGATTCCTCTTTGATTGTTATGTCACATCGTATTATGAATGATTTGACAGCAAAGGGCCGGGATGATAACTGATTTTATATTGTCTCTGGACTAGATGCTATATTATTGAGTCTTCTTCAGCACTTTTTCTCATTGAATAATTCAGCAGCATTCAGCAATACTTTTAAAACGTGGAATTATATATTGTAAAATCAAAGATCCAACCTCCATTATGATTATGTTGTCGTGTATCCATTAATTAAAACATAGAAAAGATATAGAAGAATGTAAGACCTAGTCAATTATATACGAAGTATTACATTTAGAAAACAGCACATTATATTATAGAGGAAAAATTGAGGATTAATATATATTAAGGCCTGGATTCTATTACTTTTTTTTTCATTTTTTTGAGGAAGGATATCTATTACTTTATTACTTATTATAAGTGTGATGGTTGATTAAAAGTGAGATAAATATTCTATTACTTTTTTTTTTTCTTTTTTTTTTTGAGGAAGGATATCTATTATTTTATTACTTATTATAAGTGTGATGGTTGATTAAAAGTGAGATTAATATTTTATTTGACATCAGAAAAGTGTGAATTCTTACATACACCTGAATGTACTTATTAAAGAAAAGGAAAAGGTTTTGTTCTTTTTGATCATTTTTTTTTTCTCATTGAGAAAATTTACTTTGAAATGGGCTGCTTCTAATGGTGTGTGTGATAAACAGATTACTCCATGTAAAAAAATTAGGCATGATGAAAAAATAAGATTAACCCAACAAGAAACTCAATAGTGCTTTTCCTCAAAAAAAAAAACTCAATAATGCTTCCAATTCCATTAGGTAATACGAAATTCTCGAACCAAACAAGTAACAATTCCTTAGGCCCAAAAGGGTCGTACGCTTTAGAGGCTTAGATGGGGGGCCCAAATGGTCCAAACAGAAAAGGCCCACTTTATATTCATCGACTTTGCTGACAAAGGCACATGATCATCACTTTCTAGACGTGGTAATTGGAAAAATAGCCCACAATAATCCAAACATTATCTCATTCGTCTAAAATAATCCTAATTTTTTATTATTTTTTAATAATCCGAACTTTAACATGTATTCACTTTAAACAGTCCTAACCGGTCATGTTACCAGACACGTGTCAACACATGATAGGTCAAAAAAATTAAATAAAAAAACCTTTAAAAAAATTTAACACAAACTCAGCGGCAGCCCCTGCCACCGCCGCCGGGAGGCTGTTGCTGTTGGCTCCTCTCCCCTTCCCCGTCCCATTTCCGGTTCCATCCCCTTTCCTCACCCATTTGTCGGCGCTCCTTCCCTTCCCCCACCCATTTTCCGGCCTCCTCCCATTTCTCCGCCCATATTACGGCCCTCCTCCCCTTGCTCCGCCTATTTTCTGGCCCTCCTCCCCTTCCCCGTCCATTTTCCGACCTTCTCCCCTTCCCCTCGCCTCGTTTTCGGCCCCTCTCCCATTCACCCGTCCCGTTTAAAATCTGGTAGGTAGGTGGTTTCGGGTTAGTTTGGGTGGGAATCGTGGGATGTGATGGTTTTGGAGTCGGGATGGGGTACTGGTGGTGGTTTCAGGGTCTGGGTGGTGGTGGGGTGACGGTTCCGGGGTCTGGGTTTGAGTGCCGGTGGGGTTGGTGGTGGCTGTGGTGGTGTGGCTAAGGTGGTGGCGGCGGCTTTTTAATATTTGATTTTACTTTACTTTTCTTTTTTTCAATTTTTGATTAATTTTTGTAAAAAAAATTTAACCAATCACGTCAATCACGAGGTGACACGTATGCAAATAATCTCAAATCACAAATATTAACCTATTTAACCGATTTCAAGTCATTTGGAACTGTTTAAAATTAATTGGGTATAATTGTTTAAAGTTGCGATTATTTAAAAAAAATAATAAAAAAAATATTGAGATTATTTTGGGTGAATGAGTTAAAGTTCGGATTATTGTGGGCAATTTTTCCTATTTAATTTGGTCCTTTTTTTTTTACTACATATTATTTCTTCCGATTTTTTTTACTTGTAACAGTTTGATTTTTATTCTATTCATTAGCTCTACCTCGACTAGTTTCAATAATTTTTGGGAAATTCTATTTGGTGGCCTCGTGGTTTCAAAAATTCCACATGGAAGACAAACTTTTTTTTAGTCTCTATAGTGACCTCGTGGTTTTGCATATTTGATTATAGTGGCCTAATTATCATTAAGTGGCTAACCATTTACAAAATGGTTCGGTTTTTTTACCATATTTCAGGAAAAGACTAACCTACCCCTAATTAAATTAATTCCCCCTTCCTTCTTCCTTAAATAAAGACTCCCCTTCAACTGTTTGGCTGGTTGCTCGACATTGTTGAATTTAATCCCAAACCCTTTCCTCTCCCTTCAACCTTCCACCATATCTCACAACCTAGCCTCCATAGGTTATCACCATGAATTTTCGTGGAGTTTCTTCAAAGAAGAGAGGCGCAACAGATGGAAGCTTTAATTGGGTAAGGATGAAGCACTGCAATTGCAACCCCCCTAGAAACGCTGAGGTTAGGTTTTCTGATTCTATGAGCAATCCAAAGAAGCCATACTACAGATGCAGGGAAGAAGTCAGAGGTTGCGGATATTTTGAATGGGTCACAGAAGATGATGTGAGCTTTTACGATGCTTCACCAAATTCTGAGATTGTCGCAATACATAACATGGTCTCAGAACTGTTTGTTTGTTGCAAGAGGGTTATGAAGATTGGTATTATCATATTAGTAATTTGTGTTTTTTGTTACCTTAAATGATGTAAACAGGGTAATGAGGGAAAGGGGAGTATTGTTAAGGTTGAATCGTAATGAAGTTATGTAATGAGGGGTGGTGATGTATTTTGTACTGGGTTTATGAAAGCAGTTATGTAATTCAACCAAGTATAAATAAAAACTCAGTTATGGTACTTGATTTCTAATATATATAAATGTGCTGTGAATGAACCAAAGTTGAGATATGATAAAGTAATAAAACTTTAGTTAAATTACAGACCATAAGTTGACAAAAACCATAATTTCACCTACAAGAACTTAAATACAGACCATAAGTTCAAAAACCATAACTTGGCCTAGAAGATGTTCTAGTTAAATACAAACCATACGTTCAACAACCAAAAGTTGCAAGCAATTGCACTGACATACAAAAACAAACATCCTACTTGCTCCTACTCTATCAAGGTACAGGACATATCAGACTTTGTTCTTTCCTTTGTTACCCTTCCTTATCCTGGTAACAGGTTGGCTACTTGGACCTTGAGTAGCTTCATATGAAGTCTGAGTTGTGTTAATGGAGGGTTGTGGTTGTGAAAGAGACTGCAATGAGCTTCTTGTGAATCTTCTTGGAGGGTCTGGTGGGTTTGTTGTGGATGTGCTCTTTGGTGCACTGTGTTTAGAGGATTGAGAAGTTTTCTTTGCTGTTTTTTTAGCTCTTGCCTTTCTCTGCTCTGCTACTGTAAGTCCACCCTTACATGTTTGTTTGTTGTGTCCATAACACATACATTTTTGACATTGGACTGTTGTGGACCTTTTCCCTTTGTCTGGTTCATTAGCTGCCCTTTTTCTTTGTCTAGATGACCTACCAATGGCTCGTTTCATCACAGGTGGTAGTATTGTAGGCATATCAATCTTTGGCCAGTGCTCAAAATCTGGTACAGGGTGTATTGGATTGGCATATGCTTGCTTATAAGTTTGGACTGAGAACTATGTGCTGCAGAAATGGTATGGGTTCAATCCAGCAGCCAAGATTGCTCTGATTGCATGTTTGCAAGGCAATCCTGAAATTTGCCATGCCCCACAAAGACATGTCTTCCTGTGTAGTGACACAGGAAGCATAGACTTCCCATCCTTCACTTCATATTCACCCTCACTTGACTGATAAGCTTTGCAAGTTCTTGATTCAAAGGTCAAACTCCTTATTCTCTTTACTATGTTAGGACATGGTTCATCCTCATTCCATTTGTTGCACCTTTGTCTTCTTGTTGACAGTCTAACCATGCACATCCTTCTAATACCTATGCATTCATGTATTCTTTGGTTAGCATTAAAGAGCCATGTCAAATACCATTAATGAAGATGGGAAAAACAGAATGATACCTTCCAAAAGTGTTAAGACAGGCCTGCATCTGTCTATACCTAAAGTTGAGTTGAAGCTCTCCACAAAGTTGGTCTTGTTCTCATCACTGCAAATGTTTGGATCAAATTTGTGTCTTGTCCATCTTGACTGCTCCCCCAGATCAGCCAACCATTCACAAGCAATTGGATTCACAACCTTCATCCTGTCCATTGCTTTTTTGAAGGTGAAAGGAGATGTTGCACTACATGCCAACCAAAACAGTGAATGCATTAAAGGCCCAGGAAATGTTGCTTTCCAATTCTTGGCTAAGTGTTTGCAGCAATATCTCCTGTCCACTTCAGGCCATAGCTCATTTAGTGCCACATCTATTCCCTGCATCCAAATGTTAGAAACACTGAGTTACATTGTTATTTGCAATTACAGAAATAAAAGTGTGACTGACAGAGATCACTTACTTTTTGTCTGTCTGAAATAATACACCAACCATTCCCCCTCCTAGAACCTGACAGAATATGCTTAAGGTGCCAGAAAAAATACTTCCAACTGTCACCATCTTCCTTGGGGACAATAGCCCATGCAAAAGGAAACAACTCATTGTTCCCATCTACAGCCACAGCAGACAGAAGGACCCCACCAAAATGTCCTTTCAAGTGAGCTCCATCAACCCCCACTAAACTCCTACACCCTGTAACAACACCATCAATGGCAGCCTTGAATGAAATGAATATACTAGAGAATGTGAGGGAGGGATCAGGGGGATTAAGTTGCTTCCATGCACAGTTAGCTGCAGATCCTGGGTTGGTTTCCTTAACCATCTCACAGTACTTTGGAAAATACCCATAAGAAGTGTCATGGCCACCATTTATCTCCTTCAATGCTACCCTTCTCATCTTGTAAAGTGTACTGGTTGCCATATGCACTCCATATCTACTGAACAACAGATCATTCAATGTCTTTCCAGAGATGTCATTATTTGCCCTTATATCTTCAAGTAGCTTTTCTGCAGCCCATTTAATAGTTACCAGGGGATTCCTTTCATCTAACCCTCCACAAGTGTGCTCAGGGTTCTTTATACTCTTTATAGCCCATGTGACTCCATCAGGTAGCCTGCTTGAATGAATTCTCCAACCACAGCTTAGAGCAAGACAAGAAGCAGTGAACCTTTTAGGACTACTCCTATCAACTACTACTGCAAAACCACATTGAATGCAATAATCTCTAAACACAAACATGAAATGCTCTTTATCACTAAAGATCATCCAGGGCTTTAACACTATATTGCCAAACTCAAGATTAGACACAAAATCACCATTTTTTTACATCCTACTGAAATAAGTTTCATCTGCATAAAGACCTCTCTGCCAGCAGTCTAATGAGTATGGATCATATGTGTCCTGAACACACCCAATTTCTTCTTCCTCTTCCATGTCATCTTCCAACTGAGCATCCTCATTCATTTCATCGTCCAACTCATCACCCTCACCAATGTAATCCTCCAATACAGCACCCTCACCAATGTAATCTTCCAGCTCAGCTCCCTCATCCATATCATCTTCCACTCCAGCTCTACTAGTCTCACCAGTCTCATATGTTCTCCCAACTTGAGCATCCCTAGCCTCCAATCTTCTAACAGCTTTATTAAACTCACTCTCACTCACCACCATAGCATCAACCATGGGTTTATTGGTCTAGACAATCTTCTTCCTAGCAGCTGTAGTTCTTGGTATCTTGTGAAGGACAATACCAGAGTTACATTTCAAGTTTGAGGGTTTTTCTAAGGATGTGTCTGTTTGTTTTTGAATCACAGGTGCATTTGAGAAGGTTGTTTGTGAGGGCATGGTTTCTTTATCATTATGTAGGTGGAGCTTTCTCTTGACAGGTAGTTTCTTAGGTTTCACAGTTTTAGGTGCACTCTTTTTCTTCCTCTTCTGTTCACTCTCCTGCTCACCCTCATCAATGTCATCAACTGGTGCATGTTGTTGTAATTGCATCTCAACCCTAATATCATTCCAGTACTCCTCATGATCATCAACTGGTGCATTTTTCTTAGGTGGGCTAGGACCAAAATGTACACTAGGGTTTTGTTTAAGCGTTTCAGCAAGCTTTCTAGCAGCAATTACACAGTCAATAGGCTTATCAACACAACCAATCCAAATAGTAATCTCTTCCCTATCCTTTAATCTATCCAGCATTGACATTAAATCACTGTCAGAAGTTATCTTAACATCTTTCATGTTATAGCAGTAGTGAAAGCTAGGGAATCTAGGAAACTCAAAATTCTTTTTGTTAAACCCTTCCTCACACTTAATGATCAAATCTATCCACATGACCTTGTCAATATCTTCTACAAATACTTCAATTACATTACCCATATACGCAAACTTTAGCATACACTGATCCATTCTGCAACATAACAACCAAACGCATATATTTTAACATCAAACACCTACTAGCAAGCATAAAGACTTCATCTTTGTTCAACACACACTCAGAGAAACAAAAACAGAGCATGCAACTTTCGCAATTATAAGAACAACTTGAAAAACCTAAAGTTTAAACGACATACCTTGCTTAAGGTCTGTATATCACTTCAGCAACCACAAGAACTCCCTGATATTGCGATTTCCGTCAGAATTTCACCAACAAACCCTAAATTTTGAACCACAAAATTCACCACAAAACGAACAACTCCAACAAATTATTTCCTAACAATTGCTCAGCAATTTCGCCAATAAATCGTCAACCAACTGTAATTTATGCTTAGAATTCTTTAATCCCTCTTTCCCAGATCACAAATTCTTGGAGGTTGAAGGAAGATGAAAGGTTTTGGGTTTTTTTGATTGATGGCTGTCGAATTTACAGAAGAAGGAGATTGCCCATTAATGAGAAGGAAGGAGGAATTAATTTAATTAGGGGTAGGTTAGTCTTTTCTTGAAATATGGTAAAAAAATCGAACCATTTTGTAAATGGTTAGCCACTTAATGACAATTAGGCCACTATAATCAAATATGCAAAACCACGAAGTCACTACAGAGACTAAAAAAAAAATTTGTCTTCCATGTGGAATTTTTGAAACCACGAGGCTACCAAATAGAATTCTACTTTGACTTAATTATTTTTACTATTTTAGTTCCAAAGGTTTATAACTTTTACATAATTAAGATATTAGCGATTAAAATAATATATTGGTAAGTGTAAAAGAGAAGTGTTACAAGTAAAAAAAAAAACCAGAAGTAGTACTTAATAATTTTTATTTCCAATTTTAAGGTGTTTGTTTTAGTCTTGTACCTTTTTTATAAATAAAAAATTGCAGTTTTGTAGTTGAATTGTGTGATTAGCTTCCTTAAATTCTATATAGGAAAGATTTGCATATCATTGTCTTATAAATCAACTAAAGACATCCAAATTTTTGAGGGGTCCAAGAAAATGGGGTGTGTGTCGTAGTCTTTTTTATACATAATAACTTATAGAGTACAATTAATACAAATATACGGAATATATAATTTGTCGGTGAGTTAATAACTTAATATCATATGCCAAATTGGTATCTAAGTTTGATAGCTTGAGATCACCTTTGATCATTATGCTGTTAGAGTATGTAATCAAGTGTGTAAAAACCATACTCTCCATTGATTAATATACTTGAGAAGACGATGATTGGATCAAATATTAGTTTTGGATTGTAATCCTATCAAATCTTTATAAAAAAAAAAAAGGCAAAGGCTACACATACTGTGGGGTCTATATACAATTTGACATGATGTTTTTTTTATTGGTTAAATTGGGTCCCAAATTCCATTTAATTTGAAATTTCATTTGAATTTGAAGTGAAATATCTGATAATCTTAAATTAAAAATTCAAAATCTTTGTCGTTTTCAATGTTCACATTTAATTTCTGAATTTATTGATTTTTTTTAATGTTCATTACTTCATTAGCATTAGTCTTCCATGGAACAGCAAAGTAACAAACGGCACTCCATCCAAATGGCAATGCAAATCTCGGGACACTTTGACACCTATACGCTAGTGGCCGAAGGTTTAGAAACTACCTACTGCAATGATATTCAGGAAGCAGGGGAGTAAGGACATGCTTAGTGCTAGTTATATGATTCTTGATGTTTTATTTAGCTTTTGGTTATTATGTAAGGGCATCTTTAAGGGTGAACTATTTAATTGTTCACAATGAATAAACAAATAAAGTGGTGGCTTAATGGCAAACCTTTAATGGTTCATGTTGAGTGGTCATGGGTTCGATTGCAGGAGCAAGCATTTCCATGAATTGATTCGCTGTGGGCCCCACCAATATTTTGGACTGGTATTATAGCAAAACGACGTCGTTTTGCTGTTTCATGGTGCAAAACGACGTCGTTTTGCTGTTGAAGCTCAGAAAAAAAAAATAGAAATCAGCGGCTGGGAGCGCGCCACTTGGCCCAGCCGCTGCTTGACACGTGTGCACTGTTTTAAATATATCCGTTGTAATTTTGCAACGAATATATTTTATAAAATACAAATCAAAAAAAAAAAAAAAATTACCAACGACTCTATTTTTTTCCCCTTTATAAATAGACACCCATATTGATATATTTTTTTCAACTTTCAAAATTCATTTTTTTCTACTATATTTTTCTCTTCAAAAATCCCCTCTATAATTACCAATATTATTATTATTTATACCAATATTAGTATTATTATTGTTATTATTATTTTTAATTATTATCATTAATATTATTATTAATATTATTATTATTATTATTGTTTTTATTATTATCGTTATTATTATTATTATTTTTTTTATTATTATCGTTATTATTATTATTATTATCGTTATTATTATTATTATTATCGTTGTTATTATTATTATCATCGTTGTTATTATTATTATTATTATTATTATTAAAAAGCTCGTTTTGCCATTATTAAAAAGCCGTCTTTGGCGTGGAATACCGACATACTCCACAATATCATGCTCGCCTGCATCATAATACATAATATGATCGTTGAAGATGAACGAGAGACGTATCAAAATAACGTTAATACCAATGAGTTTATGAATGCTGGAGGGAACGCTAATGAGGACACTACCGAGTACCGTACTGATCGTATTGTGGATATCGGCTTATACTTGTCTCGTAGAACAGAGATTGAGGATCAACAGACTCATTTGCAGCTAAAAAACGACTTGGTCGAACATATATGGAATAAATTTGGTAACAACGAAAACTTAGGCAACTAGGTTTACAACAAATGGTTATCCCTAAGGACATCTTACAAAACGATGTGTAGTTGTGTTTTTTTTTTTAAATAAAATGTACTAGATTATAGTTGTAGAACTGTAATCACGATTTGTACCTCCTTTTTTTTTATGTTAATTAAAATTAGCTGCGTTGTTGTTAAAAAAATATTAATCACAAGAATTAATTTTTTAAAAAGCTGATAAAAAAACGCGATAATTTCTTAATTAGTAATCACGATTAAAATATTAAATACGTCAATTAATTACATTGACATCGGTTAATAAATTATAATTATGAAACAAAAAGATTATATTTACAAAAATAAAATAAGGTGGGGTAAGGAGTATTGATGATGAACCATTGTTTAGTGTTTATTGTTAAGAGTGAATATTGTAAATGGTTTGTTGGGTTGATGTGGATGAGAGAGAAATGGTGATAGTGACCCATGAACCATTTTTTTTTGTTCACCAATAATGGTGCTCTAAATCTCTTTCCCTAAGCCCACGCTTTCTGCCCATTTGTATTTCAAGTTGGGCAAGGAAAGTTTTGTTGAAGACAACTATTTTAATTTTAATATAGTTCCCCCTTTTAACTAAAAAAATAATGTACTCTTTTATAAGTTAAATTTATCAATTTTTATACAAGTAGTAAATTAATCCAAGGTTCATAAGCATTGCACCTGGCACAATCTTTGGCTTGCATATGGCATAAACCTTAATAAATTAATCTTTATAATGTTATTTTTATGTTTAAATACTAATTTAAATCGCTCCTGTATTTTTGTTCTCCATTAAAATTCAAGTTGAATTTGGATTTTTATTTTTCAGGGGGTTAAAAGATAAAATATAAATCATTAAATGTAGGAGATTTAATTGTTTACATTATTATTTTAATTATTAGATTAAGGAGATACAAGGGACATAAGAATGTCAATAATGGAAGAAATATAATTTCAAACATAAAAACGTCGAAAATAAAGAAAATCCCCCCAAAATAACGAACGCAATAATTTGGTAAATTAATTGGTAACAAAACCGTAATTATATGATCAATTACCGACGATGCAGTGAAGAGTAATGTATTTTGTTTGCAAAATATTTACATGGTGATGAATATCTATCTTGCAATGTTGGTTACTAACACATTGCTCATAAATTGTTACATATTCAATTTGGTACTGGGTTTAAATCCTATCCTTAATCACAACGTTTTTTTAGCATAATATACTTAATCATATAATTATCTGGTAACAAAGAATGAAGATATAGTATCCGAAACTATATAATCTATGGATATATGACACTTTATTAGTAACAACTTTTTTTAAACGATAAGTAACAACTTAATATTAAAGAAATAAGTCGTAAGCACATGGGATATTTAGCAATAAGTGATAATAATAATATCGTGTGTAACCAATCATGATTCGATTTAAACTCTTAATTATTTTATTTAAATCTTCAAATTTATAAATTAAATCTTACTACACTTAGATTGTAACTATCAAAGGCCTCAATAATATTTCAATTTTGATGTTTACAATTGAAATGACAAAATAATGTTAAATGTTAGTACATACATGCAACATTTGTTGATTACATCATGCTTTGCAAAACTAATTGACCTTTGTATGAGTCAAATATAATATTACAAAATTCAACATTTTCAATACCATGCATGATTGATGATTAGGGAAAGAAGTTGTAGAAATATAGTTGATTTTATAGAAAGCGAAATTGATTGTATGTATTCCAAAGTGATTTGTTACTAGCCCTTCACTATTTCATTTTAACCCTTCACCCTGTGACTTTTGTACCTTCATCCGAAAAAAAATTCTAGTAACAACATTATGATTAATGAAAAAATTATTGTAAACATATGAGAGTATTTAGGAATTTGAACAGGTGAAAATAATTATATATAACATTTTGTGATTTAATTTTAACTCTGTTTATTTATTTATTTATAATTAAAACCCTCCATTATAAGCTATATTTACAACAAGTGATTTGAATTTGTTCTTTAGAATTGACACACATTGTAACTCTCAAAATTTTGGTTACCATTGAATATAAAACTGCACTGATGTTACATTGTTTCGGGTTCGATCCCTTGCAAACCCTTAATTCGTCCCTTTTTCAAAACTAAAAAATTTACCGCCCTTCTATGAATCTTCTTTACTCTAACGTAAATGTAACAAAAGCAAAAAAATATATTTTCTCACAAATTCTGGATTTTATTAGGTAGTTTCTTACAAAAAGTCCTTATTGATACTATAAGCAAACTAGCCTTTTCCATATATTTAATATGAGTAAACTAGTATTTGTAAATATGATAAAATCAAATAAAAAAGAATAAAATCAACTTATTGTAACACAATTCTTATTAATGAAATATATGTAAACACATATGAGTATTTAACAATAATAAGTTGTAAATGATAATAATTGTGTATAACCCACAAATGTTTGAATCATAATTTACAACAATGTATTCATATTTCATCTTAGAATTGGAAAATCAATGTCTATCATTATCATTTAAGACCACTAATTTGTTCATTGTTATTGTTGTTTGGAAATTGGTTAACTTGAGGTTTAAAAATGTAGATGAAGGAGAGGAGGAATAAGGTGTCTACACGTTATAATATATTTATGTATAGATGTAATCAAGGTTGTTAGGATCGGGATCCTACCTTGGATCGATGGGGGGGGGGGGGGGTGGGATCGAATCGATAGAATCGGATCGTAGGATCGTAAGATCCTACTTAATAACGAATAATATTATATATTATGCTATAAATTGACTTAAAAACATTTCTTCTAAGGGGTTTCAATGCTAAAAGACATTGGTTTGCTTAAGAAAGGTCGATCTTCATTTAGCTTTGTCTGTATGGTAGTTAGAAGATTAATAACACAAGTTTAAATTAATAAATTATGTGCAAATTTGTCAAGAATGAGACCTTAACTATGACAATTGCAAGTTGTTAATTGATAAAATCATATTAATGTCTCGTATTCGCTAATTTATTAGCGATAATTATTGAATACATTAAATTTAGGTGCATATAACCTAATGTGTGATAAAAAATATTTCAAAATTAATCAAAGTCTCATATTATCATAAAATGTTGGATCGGATCGTAGGATAGTAATAAAATCGTAGGATCGTGTTGAGATCCTACCACTCATAATTAATATCGGAGTAGATCCTACCAAAGATCCGGATCGATCACGCAATTTTGGATCATAGAATCGTAGGATCGTAAGATTCGGATCGGGATTTTAACAACTATGGATGTAATCATATTGTAAATTTGTGTGTAACCTTTCATGATTTCATTTGAACTCTTAATTATTTGATTAAAAACCTTTAAAGAATGAATTAAACCCTTCAATGTATGAATTAATCCGTACAACACTTGATATTGTTTAATTGTATCTAACACCTATCTAAATTTATACGGGTACTTTATATGTAATAAAATTATAATTTGTACTTTTTTTATATGTTTGAAATTTTTGTGGTAACAATAATGGACAAATTAGTAACACAATTAATAAAATAACAAACTATAGTAAGATTAAAATTGTCCAATTTCATAATATTTTCGAAAATGTATCGATATGAATGTCTATAGAAAGATCATTAAAAAATAATTTCATTGGTTTTTTTATTACTCGTATATTTTTTTGATTTGTAGTTTGTAAAATATTGTCAAA
This sequence comes from Chenopodium quinoa, assembly GCF_001683475.1. Classification (NCBI taxonomy): domain Eukaryota; kingdom Viridiplantae; phylum Streptophyta; class Magnoliopsida; order Caryophyllales; family Amaranthaceae; genus Chenopodium; species Chenopodium quinoa. The sequence continues at coordinate 1,315,613 of NW_018742410.1, read as the reverse complement.
TAAAATATTATTCGATTTTTATAATAAACATCTCTCTTCATTAATGACTCTGATTAGGACATTATTTTCTCTAGTAACAAAATTGTATTTTTTAATAACGTAAAATATTTTTTTAGTAACAAGGAAGATTTTTTGGCACAAGTGAAATTTGTTCTGCCTTTCTGGTAAATGGCGCCAAAAGACAAAAAAATTTCCCTCTCATATTTTTAGCTAATGATAAATTGTCAATTTTTAATTGATGTTGTATGTGTATCACCTCCCTAAAAAAAAAATTAAGAATACAATGTCTAAGTATTCGTATAATCCCCTTGAAGTCAAAGCTACGTTATCGGTACTCACAAATCTGCTAAAATTTTGACAAAATTGGCCTTGAATTATGGCGCACACACAAACCAACAAATCACCTCTGACTAACTTGGACTTTCACTTACTAAACCAGACTTCTAACTCTCTTTTCACACATGCATGCATGTTTACTTATAACTCAATTATTATTTTTGTTAAAACCGATTTATCTTGTTAATTTTTCAAACCACCCCAATCAACTCTACTACTCGTACTGTTAAAGATTTCCCACTGCCAAAAGTGGAAAAAGAAAGAAAAAGGCTTTGAAATTCACACTTAGTAAAAACATAAACATCCTTAATTCTTGACTCCGTACTAGACGATCTCACCTAAAACTTGCTAATTAAACACTAACTTAAAGAAAGTTCACATTGGAGGCAGGGGTTAGCAAATCACACTACCTATTAGGTGAATGTACGAACACTTTAGGCCTTGTTTGATTGGATGTGGGAAGTAGAAATTCCCATGAAATTTCAATTCCTATGAAATTATAATTCTAAGGAATTCCCAAAAATTGTTTGGTTGGATGTAGGAATTCCTACTTCCCATAGGAAGTTCCACTTACCTAGGGAGGACTAGGTAAGTTAATTCCTCCATTTTGTGGAAAGTACAACTTCTTAGGAAGTCCCAATTCCTACATTATTGTCAAACAAACAAGTATGTATATATTCATTTTCTAGGAAATCAAATTTCCCATGAATTTAAATGTCAACCAAACAAGACCTTAGTTTGGATGATTGCGAATAGCCATTTATGTGCATCTAATAATTTTTCGAGAAGGTCCAAACACAGCCTGTATGTCATCTAAACATTCTAAACTCAAACCGAGCATACTCTCAGGTGGCAAGCATCACCAATACCATCCTTCCAAGAGTTCAACCACAAATGAACCGAGAGGGCGAGCAAGTGCAAGAGTATGCAGTAAGGGCCGTTGGGTTGGCCCTAAAGAGAGCATCCCACATGATCAATTTACCTTATCCCACAAATAAACAAATAAAAAAAACTCGTACCAAAAAAGAATACGCACTACTTGAGAAAAAGGGAAGCATAAGAGTAGTATGGTTCTTGAAAATGTGTAGTGTAGGGACCTTGATATGATGCTACGGCCCCTTAGATAAACAAATTATTGAACAACTTGTGAATCAATAATCCCTCGTAGCTTAGCAAGGCTCTACAAATCTTGCTGTAATACACCTTAATGATTAATGATATGTCTTTATTGGCTCCTCTTAGTCATTATACATCGTCACGTCGAATCAATGCAGTTGATTGAGTGTGAAATTATGACTATTTAACATTAATCCAAGAAATCTGGGCAGGTAGAATGATCTCATAAAGATTGTAGTTTGTGTTTGTCTACTAACCTTAGCAAAAATCCAGAGAATTGAGAGGACATTTCCCCAAATCTCATAATGTTGAGATCATATGCAGTGGTTTTCAAAAGTTGTGTTCTTGAAAGAAAAGACTGTTGGAAAAGTTCTACTTGTGTTTTTGAAAACAAAAACTTGATTAATGGGTCTACCGTCAAGGGTCTAATAAAACAATAGTAGGTATCCACTTCAATGTGAGACATTTATTCTGAAACGGATGGAGTAAATGAGTAATAGCCACTTAGAAAGTACTCCGTAATGTCAATCTCCGATAGCCCATGTCTAAACTTATAATTCCAAAAATTTTGTCAGTGGTGAATCAAACGAACCCTAACAAGATACGGAGTAATAGATATAGAATAATTCCCACTTGAGATTTATCACTCAAAAACACTAGCATAATGGTAATCACAAACAAGATTTACACATAGAAGTTGACCTACCAACCACTAGCACAAATCTCCAAAATTTTACCAAATTAAACAGTCTAACTCTCTGAGCTGGCTATATAAATACATCAATATAAATGTCAAAGACGTTATCATCTCATAACAGTCTAGTGGGAAGTTCACATGACTCTACACAAACATAGACTAAACCTAACAATTTCCATAAATATATAAGACAATTGACAATTAACAAACTATAGTAATCTATTAATATAATGCAGGAAGTGTGCAAATGAACAAATTTGGTCAGTGCATTATCATATTAACACAGATCCAGAAGCATATTTACAGCTAAGCAAAACAGGAAAAGAGAGAGAAATTGGGAACTGACAGTTATTTTAAGGTGAAAAAAAAACATGTTTCCAGGACTCATCATGTGCTACATTTTACATAAAATATTTACCCAAACAAGAAGAGAAGCTGAAGTTGCACTTTTAATTACACATCCAGCAGCCTAATCCTGCTTTTAATTCTTGTTTTCCTAATCTGCAACATTTTTTGAAATATACTCAGTTGGAGAGTATTATTCAAATGATTCAGAGATGGATTAGCAATGCAGATAATTAATACGGAGTAAGTCGAGATCCTAGGATTTATTAATTACTCCATGTACGCGTCTAAACAAAGCTTTCACTGAGTAAATGAACTGATTTAGAAGGGCGACGACTATTAAACACGAAAGAGTGACTTGTAACTGTTTAAGGCAAGGGAATTAATATAGGATGGCACTCCGCATGCAAGGCCTGACCATTTCGTTGAAAACCACCCCATGAAATGTTGGTGATTTATATTGCTTCCCATAGGTTTCGGGCAAATCGTGAACAAACTTAAAGAAGAAAATGAAAGATTGTGCTATTGAAATTTATTCTTTTCATCATTCACTAGTGATAAGGACTCTACTATACAATGATCCTCTTAATGGCTCTTAACAACCAAAATGCTAAATCGTACGAAAATGTCTAGTATTACGCTAGCCAAACATGGATACAAAACATAGCTAATCTATATGAACATATGATATCAGTATAATGCCACCATTACATGCTGCACATGAACATTGATTTAAGGAAAATGGGAGAGAGCACTAACTCTTACTGCTCGGGAAATATCTCATCTTCAATGATCTCAAAAGGGCAAGCTCTTCGATGTTGAACTCACTGTGAGAGACTTGAGATGCTCCGAAGGAACAAAATCTTGGGGCAAGTTAGCCCTCTTCACAATCCTTTTCATATTATTCTGTAAACTCAGCTGGACTAATTGCTTTACCGCCTTTTTCTCTTGGCTCATCATCATATCTTCCTCTTCCTTATTAACATTGGCGGTAGATGAGGACGACCCACATATAGGGGCGGAAACAGCCGCTGTGGTTTTATTGTTAACAAAGCTCCGAGAGACCTGCTTCCCCTTGTCTACCCTCAAACATTCCAATATCCTTGATGCCCTTTTCTGTGCTAATGTGCTACCTAAAAGGGTTAATTCGAGCAATGCTGATCCAACCCCAGCTTCTATCATATTCTGCCTATCGCTATAAGATTTATGCGCCATCACCATTATTACGTAGCAGGCCTTTTCTTGGCACCCTGGTGAATCTGACCAATTCAAAGCATCGATCAATATAGGGAAAACATCCGGGGCATTGCTAATTGCCCTCCTCCCTTCCGAGATCGAAACTACATTGCTTAATATCGAAAGGATACGCTCACTCATTTCCATATCTCCCAACATGCTCACAAGATACTGAATCAAATTAGTCTCAAGAATCAAGGCAATATTCGAGGGTGTAATAGAAAGATTGTATAGTGCTCTAAGTGAGTCTTGCCTTGCTTGCAAGCTAGCCTTTTTCTCGGTATCCTCTAGCACGCTAACTAGATAAGAAATTGCCCCGGATGTTCCAATGATGGGCTTATTAGAATCTAACGCGCTCAAGGCAAGGAAATTCGCGACAATGGCTTCGGAAACAGCCGAGTTAAGACACCCATTTGAGGACTCAATCTTCTTTAGCATCTTATGTACCGCCCTGGCTTGAACTACAGCAGATTTATTCCTGTGAGAAATATACCAATTTGTTAAATTGACAACACCACCAAAAAAAGTGAGACCAAGATCAAAAGCAAAGGCCATATTTCCCCCAAATTTACCCTTAACAGATGAAAACAACAGAACATCACACAAAAGAACAGAATATAGCAGGAATGCAGCAGAAGTCTCAAGTAAGAATCTAAACAAAAACTCCAATTTACCCCAAATGAAAGCGACCATAGATTAACATATTTCCCCTTCTACAGTACAAGTGAATACATAAAGTAAAAAATAATCCCCATTTTTAACACAATTTTTCCACAACCCAAAAAAAAAAAAAAAAAAATATAAAATAAATCAAATCCTATTCCAGAAACAACATGCATTCAATGTCAATAATTTTTTAAAAAAAACCAGAAACCAAATCGGAAAATTATTACTCCGTACTTGTATTTAAAAAAAAAAAAAAAAAAACTGCAATAAATTACAGATACAGTTTGATTTATGATTTCCAATAAACAACATGCTTTAATTAAAAACAGTAATGATGCAATAAATTGGAGAAACTACTTTATTTCCAATAATGAACATGTATTGCATTTGATCAAAGTTAAATTAAGAAAAGAACTTACAAATCATTGCCAATGCCCAAATTAAGAAGGGCATAAAGAGCTTGAATGAGAGGCTGATCATCATCATCATTATCATTATCAAGCATGGCGACCAGAGGAGGAATAGCGCCAAGCATAGCTAAAGTAGAGCGAGCTTCGGCATCTTCCTTGGCGAAACTTCTGACAAACTTAGCCCCATTTTCTCTCTCCTCTGAATGTAACAATTTAACCGCCATTCTTAACTCCTCTAACCTCTCTTCCTTCTTCTTCACATCTTCCACATTTTGTTCCACTTTCTCTCTCCTCTCGGAAGAGCATGAGGATGAAGATAGGTTGAGGAGATCCGCGAGTTTGCCCGACCCGGCCCGAGATGAGGACCCATTGGTTGGTGGGCTGGGTTTGTTGATTTGGGTATTTGAGTGGTGGGAGTTTTTGGGCTTTTGAGGTTTGGAAATGGCGGCGCCGCCGCAGCTGACGGTGGCGAGGAGTTTGCGGAGGGAGAAGGAGTTCCAGAGACGGCAATGGTGGTGATGAGGAGAAGAAGAGTGGTTGAGGATGAGAGATCCGACGTCGTTTTGAGGAGGATGACACTTGGCCATTGATTTAGGAATTTGAGTTTGAGTTTGGCTTTGATTCTACATTGCGGACAAAGAAAGATGAAGAAGAGGAGAGAGAAAAGGGGTGTTTGTTTGGTGGATTTAAAGGAGAAAGAAAGTGAATAGCAGTGTGTAGTGGAATTGGGGGAGTGTGGAGGGATGGGCAAACAAAGAGAAGGGAAGGAACTAAGGAAGTGGAGATGATACTTTATTTGGTATTAATAGAATTAAATAATAATGTTTGTTTTCAGTTGTTTCATGGTTAACTAGGTTGACGTTTTTTTTACTTGTATCAGTATGTGACTATGAGTACAGTGCATCTTTATGTTTTTGGTGTTCAATACTTGTACTATCAACTACGATTCACTGGTTACAGCCTTACATCTTGTTTGGTTTCTAATTGTAGATTGTCTAACAAGTACTATTATAATTATTTTTAAAAATAAAATACTTTCAACTATTTTGTGGAATATCATACTTACATAACTACAATCAAGTACTCTAATATACTCCCTTCGTCTTAGATTGACGGACCATGTCATATTTTGTATTATCTTTTTACTAATTCATTAATTAAAAACAAATGTTATCACGTAAAATGCATTAACAACAATGGTATTATAATCAAAATAGTAAATTTGACAAGTCTATCAACTTGACCATATTAATTACTCGTATTTTTAAACAGAGAAAAAAGTTTTTGTTATAGGCCCTGCTTTGTAATTACTTTATAGAGTCTATAGTTTGACTTTTAGTCCCATTGTACAATTTTAACGCCTTTTTTTTCGTAAGCTACAACTCTAGCTACGGAGTATTCCTCTGGTATATTAAGTGGGTTTTTTTTGTTTGGAAACATTGCTCTCTAATTAAACTTGATTCTCTACTTGTATAAAAACCCTCCTAACCAAACACCGTTATTGCTTTTATGATTCTTAATTCTATGAGGAAGTATCTCTACACTTGAATTTCTACAAAGGAAAAGGAAACGGGGAATTAAATTATCCTAATTTATACTTATTACATGTATTATTGTGGATATTTACATGCGACTATGTTATCTCCTTAAATGGGTTGAAATAATTTTTAGTGTTATGGAACATTTATAATCTTTCTTTTTCCATCTAACAAACATAGTCTAAGCTTTTTCGAAAAAACAAAAAAGCAAGGGAGACAGTGGAGAATGGGGGTGATTATTAAAGAAGTTACCAACCTGCAACGGTGTATTCTACTCTGGGTTGTTTCATGTATGCTGTGCATACATGAATCATTTTTTTTTTTTTATTTGGGAAAACAATGCACACATGAATCATCATCATACATTACCCCGTTGAATCTTTTTATTCTTTTAAGGTTTATAATTATATAAAAAAAAGGATTATAATTAGGGGTGAGACTTTTCAAACCGAACCGTGAAACCGTCCGTTACCGAACCGAACCATCACGGACCGAACCGTTTATAACCCGCTAATTTTAAACCGAAAACCGAACTGAACCGTATAATGTCCAACCGAAACCGAACCGAACCAATTAATGTTAACCCGTTACGAACCGTAAACCAATAACAAACCAAACCGTTTATAAACCGAAACTGTTTGAACCGATTAATGTTAACCCGCTAACTGTTTAAACCGAACCGTTTATAAACCGAAACCGTTTAAACCGTAGGAAAAAACCGTTTAAATCGAACCATTTACAACCCGCTAACCGTTTAAACCGAACTGTTATAACCCATTAAACCGTTTAAACCGAACTATTTTCAAACCGCAACCCGTTTAAACCGATCCGATTACAAACTATTTAAACCGAACCGTTTACAACCCGTTCCATTCAAATTGAACTATTGGCAGCCTTTAACAATTTGTTAGAATTCCACGAAATATATTTGATGTTTAATGTAATTTAACTATACAATTTTTTTTACATATAATTATTGATTTAAATTTGTAAATTTTTTTGCTATTACAAAATTAAAATTATATTCTTGTATAACTAAATTAGGAGTTATAAATTAAATAAAAAAATGAAAAAATTTGGCCACCCACCCAATCCAACCACCCTCCACCCACCCTAACACCACCCCCGCCATCACCCCAGACCCACCCTAACACTACCCCCACCCACCACCGTTACCGTAACCCACCCCACCCCACCCCACCACCGTTACCGTAACCCACCCCCACCCCACCAACGTCAACCCAGACCCACCCTAACACCACCCCCGCACCCACCATAATTACCGTAACCCACCCCACCCCACCCCACCCCACCACCCACCGTAAATAAAAAAACCCAGACCCAAACCTTACCCCACCCCATCCACCACCGTCACCGTAAATAATAAAAACCCAGACCCATACCCCACCCCACCTACCACCATCACCGTAACGTACCCCACCCCACCCCCTTAACAAACCCCACCCACCCCACCACCGTCACTGTAAAAAAAAAAAAAAAAAAAAAAAAAAAAAAAAAAACAGACCCAACCCCAACCACACCCACCACCACCGTAACACACCCCACCCCACCCCATACAAAAAAATCGAAAAAAAACCCAAACCCACCGTAACCCCACCCCACCCACCCCCAAGAAACCCAACATCCTCGAAACCCCCCAACTCACTCTAATTGCTCACCCACCATAAAACTCCCTCCCTCCCTCGAAAAATCCTCCCTCCCCACCCACCCGAACCCAGTCTAACCGCCGCCGCACCCACCCTAACTCGACCCCCTCCGTTGCCCACAACTTGAAAAAAAATTAAAAAGAAAAACAGAAAATAAAAAAAGGAAGAACGAAAACACCTTATATATTAATCCTGAATTTGGCCTCAAATTTGGTTTTAAAAGGCCAAATTCGATCATGAAACAACTAGATCTAGAGTTTCGTGGTCGAATTTGACCATAAAAACCGTCGTGCGTGGTGCCGGTGGACGGAGACGGAGAAACGAGATGGAAGAAAGGAGAACATAGACGGAAGAAGGGAGAAGAAGGAAGAAGAAGAAAGGAAGAAGGAAGAGGAGATGAGAGAGAAAACGAGAGAGCAGTGAGCATATTAGCAGTCATGGCTTCAAAAAATTGATAATATTACAGAAGAGGATTAAGAAAACGAGAGAGAAATCAAAAAGAGTACTAAAGAGACGATGATAAGAGTGATCTGATTGGTGGAAAAGAAAACACACGGATCGTGAATTGGAATGTGTGCGATGATAGGCCGTTAGATGACATGCAAATCAATGGCTGATATTTAATATAAGACGGTGACACGGATCATGGGATAATGGATTTGGATAGTATGTTTTTTTTTTATTCATAGCTACGTACTAATAAAAACACTACTGTACTCTTAACTTTATGTAACTTATAAATTGTAAGAAACACAAATGTTTGGAAATTGGAATTGATTCAATATGACATATTTAATGTATATTAGTTATATGTATATCAGTATATGTAATAAATAATAATTTATGGTACGATTGGTATCATACTATCATTGGTATGTATAGATAATCGATAAATGTATCTGATTATTAAAACTTAAAACAGTTGATGATCGATCTAATTGAATACTTCTACTTCCCCACCCGTTTTCTTTAACTTGCAAGCTGCAACATATATATGTTGCAGCCTTGTAGGCACGTAATCTTAAAAGGTGATTAGAGAGGGTAAGACAACAAAGTAATTCAGCAATATAACTTTAACACCAAAATTATGGAATAGTTACAAACAATTGTCAATTATTACTTTATTAGACTAATGGGAAATTGAATAATCGTGATTTTAATTAAACATCCAAATATAGTTCTGTAACATTAAATTATTAGTTTATTACAATATCAATTATCGATTTATCGTATTCAAAGTACCAATTCATCAAATCATGGTTATGACGCGATCTTTAAAACAATTAAAACAAGAAGCTGATAGCCTGATAATATTTGATAATGAAACAATAATACATTAATACCTTATAAATTTGTAATAGACTAATATTTAATAAACAACAACAAGACTATAACCAAATTTGAAACATAACACATTAACATGATATAGAATGAATGAGAATTTCTGTAATTCTATATAATCTGATATCTGAATCGATTTATCGTATTCAAAGTAGCAACTCATCAAAACATGGTCATGACACGATATCTAAAACAATCCAACAAGAAGCTGATAACCTAATAATATATATTTAATAATGAAACAATAATACATTAATACATTATAAATTTGTAATAGACTAATATGATAATATCGAATAAACAACAACAAGAGTATAACCAAACTTGAAAAATAACATATTAACATGATATAGAATAATTGAATAAATGAAGATTTGTGTAATTGTATATAATCCGATGTCTGAAAATAAAGTGACGAAGTCCCAACTTTATATAAAACGAAAATAGCTAACCGGTCAAAAATCTCTTAAAACCCAATTTCTACTCGATCCATTATTTTTTTCACCAACCTATGCCGACCCGCTAATGAAATGGAAATATTAGTCCCAACTTGATATAAAACAAAATGCGCTAACTGGTCAAAACCACTTTTTAGAACTCGATTTCAACCCGATCCAATTAACCGATTACCAAACTAACCCAAACGATTTTAGCACCAAACCGAGTATAAACCGAACCGATATGAATCGAACTAGCATTAACTCGGGTAAACCCGCCCTTGAACCGACCCATTTCAAAATAATCCGTTCATGACCCGAACCGATATGAACCCGGACCGACGTTGACCCGGTAAAACCGCCCCTGAACCGATCCGTTTCAAACCGGTCAGATCATGACCCGAACCGTTTATAAACCGAACAGGCATTGACCCGGGTAAACCCGCCCCTGAACCGACCTGTTTCAAACCGACCCGATTATTAACCGAACCGTTTAAAAACCGAACCGGCATTGACCCGAGTAAATCCGCCCCTGAAGCGACCCGTTTCTAACCGATCTGATTATGACCCGAACTGTTTATAAACCGAACCGTTTATGACCCGAACCGAATTTAATTCGTACAAAAATAAACCGAAACCGAACCGACCTGTGACTAATCAAAACCGAACTTAACCGACCCGCCGTCTAAATGAAACCGTTTTAACCCGAACCGTTTCAAACCGAAACTGTTTCAAACTGAGGTCAAACCGAACTGCCAGACCGATGTCCCACCCCTAATTATAATAATAATTTATACAGTTGTTTCCCAAAAAAAAAAAAAAAAAAAGAATAATGTAGACATATAGTGACATTGGATCGGAATTTGGGACATAAGGTGATAAGGCGTTGAAACCTTCACCTGGTGAACACTGCTACTCGCAGTTAATGTGCGGTTTATCATCATGTGTCGTCGCCCCCTTCTTTAATCTTTTTATTATAACTCATTTTTTTTACTTTAAATAAATGTAAGATTATACAAATTCAATAACAGAGAAAAATGGGAGTAATTCTTTATGTGATAGTAAATTAGTACTTCGTAATATAGTATGGTGCAAATTCAAATGACAACTTTAGGAGGAAAATTAAGCAAATTAGCTTGAACTGGAGGAGAAGTATATATAATTTGTAACGTTTGTTATTCCATATTGGAGGAGAAGTATATATAATTTGTAACGTTCGTTACTCCATATTTAAGAAAGTTACACAAATACACAAAGCTTTTCTTTGATGTTATCTCCTTTTTATAAAAGCATAATTTGCAATTCTACGTTATTCATACACTTCTTGTTAATGGTCATTTATATATACAAAATTACATAGTATTCTATAATAAGTAAGAAATTATATTTGTAACAGTGTAACACTAAGAAGCAACACTAGCATAATGAATGCATAATGCACTTAATTTTTTATGGTGGAAAGGATATTAACATACTTCGTATGAAGGTTTAGAGTAGAATCAACATAGGTAATAACATTGTTATTTTAATGAGATAAAGAGAACGAGAGGATTCAGGAGTTTGTTATAGTTTTATGGTGGAAAGGCAACATACTTCGTATGAAGGTTTAGAGTATAATCAACATAGGTAATAACATTGTTATGTTAATGAGATAGAACGAGAGGATTCAGGAATTTAGTATAACAAACCTATGCATATATACAATTATACAAATATAAATCATAGCATAATCTCAACTAAACTTGGATTCCTGAATTCGTATCTGAATGCATTATTCGACAATGCAAGCATGTTTTTGCACGAGCATATCTTTTTTTGATACGGAAGTACTCAATTCTTTACGGGTTACAAGCCTCCGCCATTATTATGATGCATGAACATTTATCATCTGGTTTTATTTATTTATTTTTGTATCTGACTTAACAAAACTAAATCAGTGCAACCCATTCAGAATGATGTAATATTTGTTGGAAGTTCTTGATATAAAATAAGATTGTTGGAAGAAAACAAGAGAGAGACTCACAAATGAAAGGGAAAAAGTCTCAAGTTGGTTGGGGGGAGAGGTTTTGCCTTGTTTATATGTTGTAGTGTCTTAACACTACTTAGTTGAGTGACTTGGAGGTGGGTGTTGTACCCCACACACACACACGTGCGTGCTGAACCGAGCCAGGTCGACCTAGGGACTTGGGGAATGCGATGTCCGAGCGTTAGTCCCTCTTATTTTTTTGGAGAAATTTTATTTCCTTTCTTTGTTGACAGAATATTCCTTAACATTTATTCCGGTTTTGACTGTTGAGATTTTCTAACTGTTGGGAATGTGTTCAGCGATTAATTCTTTGATTATAGCTGGTCGTTACTCTCCTTGATTATTGCTCCATATTAATCGACTTAATCTGGACGCTTTTCTGGCCGAGCAATTTCCTTCTTTTTTGCTAGCCATTTTGCCTTTGCTGCCTATTCATACTCGGTTTTTCTTCAGCCAAAATATACAACAATTCATACCTCTCTCTCTTCTCTAAAATACTAAACACTGTTCTTTATTTTTCTGGACAAGTATTCTGAATTACAGTTGGGTTTGTGAGTGCACATAAACTCCGGCGCCGTGCTTATCCCGGAGGGTGACCGCTTCTTGTCTACTGCACCGGGAGGTAGCGCGGAATCGTCTTTTAGGTCAGTGGTTCGCCATGACACGACTACTGTCAGTTTTGGTTCACACATCAAGAGATAAGTAATTGCTTATAGTATAACATTATTGTTATATGCATTCATGTACTACATGCAACAACATGCCTTGTTAATAATTTGATAAACAAGAGAAAGATATTGCATATAAATAAAGGTCCCTTAAAAAAGATTGAATGACTGATATTTCCTTCTCTCTCTCTTATTAATTACAACGTGGTGGAGAAAGATATTAGATCATTAGAAGATTGTGTCATCTTGCAAAAATGACAATGTTGCAACTAATTTACATTAATAAGTTATAATTAAAAAGAACGAAGGAATTATGATCGTATTATCGTATCCACAGCAAAACAGTCCTTAAGCTAATTATTTTAATTGTCATACAAATATATATGTGAAGCCAAACTGAAGGAGTCAAGGACTCAAGGTAGTATAATTCTTAAAGTTGTATACAAAGTACTGATGTATAATCTTTGAGGTTGTTAGTTAAGAAGTTAAAAATAAATATCCCTTGGGTTTTATTTTCACACCTTATTTTTGTCTTCCACAAACAATGAAAAAGCAAAAGAAATCACCAAGTGAACCTGTGTTTGAAAATATCTATTAACAAAATGACCAAACTATTAATATATGGAGTTCTTACTTAAACCAGGTATCATATACGTAGTTCATGACTATCTCTTCTGGACCACATTCATACTTGACCCCCAAGAACATTTCACATAACTTTTGACTTCTTTACCTGCATTAATTTTCAACTCCTTCCTAGTTCCTACCATTTCTTCTTCTTCTTCTTCCATTTTCTTGGCTCAATTAATACGTACTCGTAGTGACAATGTCTTAAATTGGTTACATAAGATGTGTCGGAAAATTTAAACAACTGACATGCTTTTAATTTCTAAACATCTAATTATTCGACAAACGGTCATTTTATTGATGATAAAAGTTTGAAAGACAATAATCACTTGTCGATTAAATATCTTATTACTCTTAGATGTTAGTTATAGTACTCTGTAACATACTCTACAACATAGAGTAACAACAATATCAAATCATCAATTCGAATAAGATAGGATCGACTATAAAAACCAAGATATTTTACTACATAGCCCCTTACTCTTGTACGTATTAAAGAGAGGTGAAACATGTTTGAATTGATGAAATTTATAATTGACAAGACTGAACACCGCCCAAATAGAAGTTTCTGGGCCAAAATACAACTGAAACGGAAATATATTGCAGGGACCAAAATGCAGCCCATATTGGATTCACCGACGATACTATTTAACTCATTGGCCCCACTTTTATTTATTTCTCTTTTTTATTTTGAACAGACATGGAGCTCCAGTCTCCATGTACAAGAAGACAACAATGTGCCACGTTACATGAAAATATTTTGTAAAAATGAAAATAACATGGAAATGAAATTGGAAGTAATCAACTTCCTTATAACTTGCTCAGAGAACATAAAGTAATGATTAGAATTATGTACTTTGTTTGGGCTTGATTTAGAGATACGCAACATTGGCTCGATGCATGATCTACCTAGATTATCAGCAAGGATTTGTTTCACCCCACCATAGCAACATTTTGGACCTCGGTCATTAGAAAAGGGCTAACTACAACCTTCAAATATCTCGACACGCACGACTAGTGACTACATACCTCTATACGTCCATACCATACCCATATAAGCGCATATCTCATTGCACCCAAAAAAATAAAACCAATGTCACAATGCACCGACTCGATCTTACAGCATGGCTACGTGAGTACATGAAGTTCCCCACGCAACCCACTTTCCTACCTCTTTCATCACAAATGCATTTAGAACGTGGATCTTACTCCTCAGCATACATAATACTGAGCAACCCCACATATGGTAAGGACCAGCATATTCACAGCTGATTCACTCTTGAGATATCTAGGTTAATAGGTGGGAAGAATTGGCCACCAAAAATAAACAAATTGAACAATAGCATTGAACATGAAAAAGAATCGACACTGACGTATCACATCATAAAATAAGAGATCAGCAAAAGCTAAGAGAGAATGTACAGTAACTAAACGTTAGAGAGATAACCAGTCAAAACCGTTTAGCAAAAATCAAGGCACGAATTACGTAATTAAGCCTTGTTCAAAAACTGAGCAAAAATTAAGTTTAATTAATAAACCCGACCCGACCCGGCTCGGCTCGCGTGTGTGATAAGTGGGCTTGGTAGGTAAGTCCTCCCTCTCCACAAAATGTGGGTAGCCCAAGGGCCACACCCAAATACTCCACATTCTCCAATATAAGGGAGGACAAACTTCTATTTCCCACCAATGTGGGACTTTTTGTTTTCCACAAAATTTACACCAAAACACACTTGTTCCAACAATTACTTCTGAGAACGTTAGTCATTGGCCACCATAATGTTTTCCAAGGGACTGCTTTCTAGCTTTCTGATGACCAGCTTATCCTGAGGTGACTTGTCTTTGGCTGATGACAGTGTATCCACATCAACAATGACAGAGTCATCTTCCTTAAAATCTCCCCTCAGAACTCCCATTGCAATTTCATTCTCAACCATCTGTTGTATCACCCGCTTGACAGGCCGAGCTCCGTAATTCGGGTCAAAGCCCAATGTCCCAAGTAGTTTCAGGGCTTCTTTAGTGTATTGAAGATCAATCTTCTTTTGCTTCAGCCTATCTTTCACCCGATTCATCTGCAATGAAGGTAAATTAAGAAAATTCAGGATAATCTCAATATCTCACAGCACCATCTCTGCAGTAAACTCTAATTTTCTGGGATTTTATGAGCAAAAAAAATACTAATAAAGGACAGGACTGCTATACACAAGACTAAAGAAAAAGGTGGCTTGGTATCAATTTATCCCCTCAATTCCAAGGTCCAGTCTGCCATGCAGACTTATTAATCAAGTGAGATATAGGTTTTATCTAATCTTATGCACGTTGGAATGTTAACATAAATACCGTGAATTAGTTATGAACTGATATGTTCCTTTCCAAGACCAAATCAAACAGAAAGACAGCCATGTTGAACAACTATAATCTGCAGATAGCCATGCATTCCTCCAAGATTATAATCTTTACCTGTAACTCAACAATTCTGCTGATTTCTCTGGAATCAAGAGGCTGGAAAACGATATATTCGTCAATTCTATTCATGAACTCGGGACGGAATGTTTGCCTAGCCAAATCTACAACCTGCCTTTTCATCAAGTCATACACTGCATCCTTGCTATCTTGAGTATTTTTCAGAGTTTCCAGGATATAGTGGGACCCAATGTTAGATGTCATAATAACCACACAGTTAGTAAAACTGACAGTTCTTCCCTGAGCATCGGTTATACGTCCATCATCCAATAATTGCAACAAGATGTTGAAGACATCATGATGGGCTTTTTCAATTTCATCAAACAGGACAACAGAGTAAGGTCGTCGTCGCACTACTTCAGTGAGCTGCCCACCTTCCTCATATCCAACATAACCGGGGGGAGCACCAACCAGCCGTGACACTGCATGCTTTTCCATGTACTCACTCATATCTATACGTACAAGAGCATTTTCGGTGTTAAAAAGGTAACCAGCCAAAGCTTTTGCAAGCTCAGTTTTCCCTACACCAGTAGGGCCCATAAACATGAAGCTTGCTATTGGTCGATTCGGGTCAGACAATCCAGCCCTTGAACGGCGAATTGCATCAGCCACAGATTTGACAGCCATGTCCTGTCCAATAACTCGTTTGTGAAGGACCTCTTCTAAATAGACAAGCTTCTCTCTCTCAGATTGTTGAAGGTTAGACAAGGGTATGCCAGTCCACTTGCTAACAATTTCAGTAATATCTACATCAGTAACTTCTTCTCGAAGCAAGGATTTACCAGACTCACGATATTCTGCCAAGTTCTTTTCAGCCTCCTGCAACTGCCGTTGAAGAGACATCAAGGTTCCATATTTCAGCTCAGCAGCACGACTGAGGTCATATTCACGTTCAGCAGCTTCCATCTCCAGATTGACTCTGTCGATCTGATAAGGCATTTTTCAAAGGAAGAAAAATATGTATTATAATCACATCTTGAAATGAAAAGCACGGTGATTCTTATTTTTAATTTAATTGATGGAGTGATTGTTAATATTTAAATTCAAATAACAGAGAGGGAATACTCCATACCTCTTCTTTGACTGACCGGATTCGGTTCATAAGAACCTTTTCGCTTTCCCATTGATCGTTTAGCTCCTTTTGGTTCTCTTTCAATGAGCTGAGATCACTTTCCAACTTGTTAAGTCTCTCTTTGGATGCTCTATCAGTGTCATTTTTTAAGGATAGTTTCTCCATCTCTAATTTTAGCACTGCTCTATCTATCTCATCCAACTCTGTAGGCTTAGAAGTAATCTCCATTTTCAGCTTTGCAGCAGCTTCATCAACAAGATCGATAGCTGTATAGGACACACGAGGATTCTGATGAGACAAATAAAATTACAAGTGTCTTCGAAAGACAACAGCAGAAAACGGTGAGTAGGGACGAGAATAAGCCAAGACAAACCTTTATCAGGTAAAAACCTTTCAGTGATGTAACGATCAGAGAGTATAGCAGCTGCAACAAGAGCCCCGTCTGATATCTTAACACCATGATGCAATTCATAACGTTCACGCAATCCACGAAGAATGGAAACTGTATCCTCCACGGACGGCTGGCCACAGAACACTTGCTGAAATCTCCGTTCAAGTGCAGGATCTTTTTCAATGTATTTTCTGTACTCATTCAATGTTGTGGCACCAATACACCGAAGTTCTCCTCGACCAAGCATTGGCTTTAGTAAGTTACCAGCGTCCATAGCACCACCAGTAGCCCCTGCAATTAAGTTGTGAAAAGATGAAGAGCTAGTGATTGCATTTGCTTTATCCAATGATCAACATTGACACCCAACAACATTTTTGCATTATATAACTTGAACTACAATCTAGTTTAGAGGGTGTTCTCATGGAAATTTCAACATTGTCCTAAATTCATAGTTAAAACTCAGTTTTGATTGATTCGGAGTATTGAGAGAGCACGTTTAACCCATTACAAATTATATAATAGCAAGTCAAACCAGTGAAAAAGAATTAAAGAAATTTGTTAAAGAAGTTTATTGCAAAGGATGACAGAGAGTAAGAACAGTAGCAACACACATGACTTAAAACCAATGTCACCAAGAAAGAAGCATACCTGCTCCCACTACTGTATGAATCTCGTCTATAAAAAGGATTATTTGCCCATTAGAAGCACTCACTTCCTTCAGCACAGCTTTAAGTCTCTCCTCAAAATCTCCGCGAAATTTAGCCCCAGCAAGCAGAGCACCCATATCAAGTGAGATCAACTATTAAAAAATAATAATAATAAATAAATTAAGGAAACAATCCACAAGAGAACATGAGATAATTAAAGACAAAAGATATCCTGAAGTAGAGCTAGCAAAAACTGACACGACACGAACCGAACACGAAAAAAACGGGTTATTGTCAAGGGTTTTCAACATGTTTAATTAAACGGGTCAACACGACACAACACGTTTAATTAAACAGGTTGGGTTAGTGTTGAGACGAAATTAACACGACTCAACCCGCCTAGTATAAAAACCCAATAATTTATGGAATTATTAATAAATCTATTGAACAAGACCAATATTTTTCAATTCAACACGACAACACGACACAAATCGAACACGAAAAAAGCGGGTTAGTGTTAAGGGTTTTCGACACGATTAATTAATAGGGTCAAAACGACACGGCACGTTTATTAAATGGGTCAGGTTAGTGTTGACCTTCTCTAACCCGTTTAATTTCCGACACGAAAACGAACACGACATGAAGATAGTAAACTATTGCTTTTCTTTTCACAAGCAACACGTCAAACATCACTTGAACTGATTAATCATTAAAGCAAGACCAACTAGATTATCGAGCATCAGCCAACAAAACGCTTAAACTATAATTACTTTCTAATAGGAGACGCACCTTCCGATTCATCAATGGTTCAGGAACATCACCACGTATTATACGTTGGGCTAATCTGCAAAATAGCATAACATGATCATGGCTTCACTGTGAGTGACTGAGCAGGGGCCAGGGGAAAAGAAAGTTGAATCCAAAAGGCATGCCAATATTCAAACAATGCACATATAGCACTAATCTTAGGAAAAGAGACGATAAGATAGACATCTAATAAGATAATTATCAACGAAAAGTTGGGAACAAAAGTGTATAAAATAAAAATGTCATAAAATCGTCTTCATTTCCCATTGATAACCCTATAAAGGAAAAAAAAAAGTATTTTGGAAATTAAGGCTGATAAATCACTGGAATGGATGACACAACAATCCCAAAATTAGTCTGCTGGCTCATAGACCATTATTTCACACATTTACAAGTAATTTTTTTTTTAATTAAAAATAACACACACACATCTCGAAACATCCCATTAATCAATCATATTTCTATAGAGGATACATATAGCAGATGACATTACACTCATTGCAAAGAAAAAGGAATAAACAGATTTAGTAAGCTTACCCTTCCGCTATTGCTGTTTTACCAACTCCAGGCTCACCAATGATTACAGGATTGTTCTTGGTTCTTCTGGACAATATTTGGATGCAGCGGCGAATCTCATCATCTCTCCCAATAACAGGATCAAGTTTACCGCGCCGAGCTAATTCAGTAAGATCACTTCCATACTTCTCTAGTGCTTCATATTTCCCTTCTGGATCTACATCCAGAAATGAGAGCCATAATGATATTAGGGCAGTGGAAGAAAGGCTAAATTCACAAAATTACAAGGATAGCCTTATAAGTGCACAAAATTTACAACTTTTCTAGCGGGAATGGGGAGTATGAGAGAATATAAATTCTCTAAATAGTGAATCAATAAATTAGAAAGACGAGAGCAGTTTGTTGAAATCGTGTCACTATGACCGAACACGAGTTACCAAGAACTTAGCTTAATTCCAAAGCAGCACGGAATGAGCTCAAGATAGCTATACACTTTTTACTAGTCAAAATAGAGACTAGAGAAAATTTATTGCCACATAATGGACGCAAAAGTAAATGAACATCATATTTACTAATAGCAGCAACCATGAAAGTGTTCTTGGTAGATAACAAGTTAATTTTAAATGGCATTGCAAGAGTTATCCACATTGCAGTAATATCAGCAATATCCGCCCACTTCCCAGGTAGGTCATCATCAAACTTGTAATCATGGAAAACAACTAACTTTTACTAATGATAATTTCAAAATAATAAAAAGAACATACTTTGATCTGTAACTTTTTGACTTCCACGAACAGCTTGAATGGACTCCTTCAAATCCTTCTCACTGAGGTTAAAATTTTGAAACAATTGCTTCCCAAACCTTGGATCTGAATAAAATGCCAAAACCAAATGCTCTACAGACACAAAATCATCACCCATTTCTTTCTTATGTTTTCTGGCTCTGTCCAAAAGGGAACCAAGATTTGTGCCAAGAATAGGACCGCTAGTGTCACCTACAACCTGCAGTATCAAAAGTCATTTAACCATAAAAACAGCTCATTTTATATATTAATGATATATAAGCAATTATGCTCATGAAAACATACCTTGGGCTGCTTGGATATGAAGTCATCTATAGCTTGCAACACTGACGAATTGTCAAGCCCAGCTTTTGTTAAAATTTTACGGGCCAAACCATCTTTCTGTTCTAACAGGGCCTTTATTAGATGTTCGGTCTCGACAATTTGCTGTTTGCTCAGTCGTGCAGCTTCAACAGCCCCAACAATCCCCTCCCATGCCATCTCAGTAAACTCTGGTTGATTAATCTGAAAGAATGTAAACATCAGGACGCAAAAAGATTGCAAGAACAATTAGTCATCTTCTCATTATGAGGATAAAGCAAACACACAAACTTCTAGAACAAAATGTGGGAGAATGTTAAGCAGTAGTTTTATGAGCAAGAGCTAGGAAAAGGGAATAAAGGGAAGATTGAATAAACTGAACACTGAATTAGCCTGCCTGACGAAATTCAAAAATGAGGGGCCAAACACAAAGTGAGGACAAGCAATTAGAAGACAGTGTCATCAAGACAAATAACCAGCACTTATGCTACACCAGCCTTGCAATGTATGTTTCTTAATATCCTAGGTTGAACCAAAGAAAGCTCTCCTTTGACTCCCTTTTTCTCCAAGGTTACAACAATAATAAGCTAACACCTTAACAATCTTTCAAACCAATAAGATATATCATAGCCACCGATAAGAGTACATATGGAGGAGGGGCAAGAAAAACAAGAGAAACAATTATCCCTTACAGGCAATGCTCCTAATCTTTAAATCTAGAAACAGCTTAGTCTACATGATCAGACAGATAACAGCACAGCCCTAGTGTAAAATGATCGTAAGAATTTGTCGTGAAGTACCTTCTTTGGTAAAGAAGCTACAGGTTGCAACATATAAGCTAAACTATGCGAGCCACTCATTCAACTGTCTTCTCAAATTACTACTTAGAAGCACTTTTGAGGTATCATCATATTTGTCAATTGCCTGCACTCACTGTATCAGGGCACAATGATTCACTCTTCCACTCTGAAGTTCTACTTGACCCCAATTGCAAATGTTAATACCAGTCTAAGTACCCTATACGCACCTCAAATCAAGAGGAAGAGCAGCTTGTCTCTCTGGTTCCACAAATTAAGCTAACGAAAGGAAATTCATCTTCGTAATCCTCAGACACATTTAAGAGTTGCAATTTGGCCACCCCTAATAGAATCTCACTTATCTACCACACAATGTATCTATTTCACCAAAATTAGTAGCCAAACATCTACATCTGCCACAACGGGACTTCCAAACTATGGCATGGGCCACTGACTCAAATGATCAACCATAACTTATAAGAACTACATAATTAGGAACAACTTACAGCAAGGTCATATCATTACCACTTCAGGCCCGCAATTCTAAGCTTAACGGTTCGAAATCATACTCCCTAACTGTATTTCATTAGTATAAACCTAGAGTGTAATCTTCTTGATCACCAAATAAAAACCCTGAACTAATCTCAACCTTACTTATTTGACCTGCCCTTATTTGAACATAATATAATTTGAACTTATGATAGTTATGAGCCCTTCCCTAATTTTATTAAACCTTGATTTTATATATATGGTCAAAATACACAGCCTCAACTATGAACAAGAACAATGCCAAAATTTGAAGGTCAACATCACATTTTACAATGCAAAAATCAAAATCTCTACTTTAATTGTGTATTTAGAATGTAAGGCCTACCAAACAATCATTGAATCTAACCATTCTAGAAAATTATAACAAAAGATCATTCAATGATCAAAATCACCAGAAAAAATTAAATAAGAAAAAATAGAATTGAATAAATGAGTAACCTGGCCTGAGCTCGCAGAAGGAGCAGCAGAAACAGAGTAAAATCGAGAACCCAGAAATGAATTGCTGGCGACGCCATTAATGGAGTTCCTGAAAAGCTCTCTCTCCAAAACCCCATTTGCCAAACCGCTAGAATTGGAGGGAACAGCTGTTTTTGGGGCAGAAAAGAAGTTGGAAGAGGAGAGAGAGTGGGAAAGAGGGTAGGAAGAAGGGGAAGTTTTGGAAGCAGAAATGGCGGCATAAGCTGAGCGAGTAATCAGGCGTTTGGTGGTGATGGTTCTAGCAGCCATTGGAGACCCAGAAAAGAGGAGAGAGAATGTGAGAGATTGGAAGAATTGAAGGAGTAGAATGAAGAGTACAGAGTGTGGAAGATGGAAGATGGAAGGAAATACAAGGAAGGAATACAGTGGAACGTTACAGAGAGATTTAGGAGTTACAGGGAACACTTTGGAAGTTTCTAGCGCCTACTCAACTAGAAGTATCTCCTCTGTTTTCAAGGATATGACTGAAGTATTTAGTATCTCCTCTAGATTTCGGATTGGATATCTGTATTCGAAAATCCGGATATTTGATATCCGTATCTGATTCAAAAATGTCGGATATCCGAAATTTTCAGATCGGATAAGTCGGATATTCTATATCCGATTTCTTTAATTGGGGTTTTTTTAATGGCAAAATTGATTTTTCACCCTTTTTTCACACGTTATTGTCTTGTGGACCCTTTTTTACTATGTAGGCAATTAATTCATAACCTGAACAAAGAGATAAAATAGACCTGAAATTATTGTCCAACAACTAATTTGCAGATATAACATAATAAAATTATACACAACCTTCAAAATGCAAAATAATTGGCTAATTGCAACAAAGTACAAATTACATAAGAAAATTTGAAGTCCAAAAACCTTAATGTCCAAATGTTAACAGTGCATAAACATTTTATCAAACACTAAATAAGTCATCAACGCCAGAAACCAATAAGGGGTCAACAAAGTACGAGTGTACGACAAGTCAACAACCCTGCAAAATATAAAATAACAATATATTAGATATTCATAAGAAAAAAAAAATGTAGAAATTAAACTATAACTTCTAAAATATTCAAACTAAAAAAAGAATTACCTTCTAATGCTAAAAATAATCATCAACGACGGCAAACGAAGGCGGATCAACAAGAGACGACAATTCTACAAATAATACGATGAAAATACATTAATAAATTGGAAACGTGGACCAGAAATGCAGCTAGCCACAAAGCAAACAGGTAGAACAATATGACATCTTAGCATCTCACTGAAAGAAAGTTCAATCACTTAATCACTCAACTACAAGTCATGAACATACTTTAAAAGCAAACTTGACATTTAAATAAATAAAAAGGAACCATTATGTTACTAAGATGAAAGCCCTGAAAAACAGTTGAACATATAGAACAATAAATAAAAAGGATAGGGAGAAACTAAAGTAGTAAGCCATTTTCCTAGAATTAGTGATTGTCTTACCATAATCCTTCCCGGTTATCCATATTAATTAATTCAATCCCACAAGATTAGAACAAAACAATGATTCAATCCCACAAAACAATAATTAAAAATATTCATAAAAAAAAACGGAAAAAATACCCTCTTCAGTTTGTTGAATGTCATCGATACTTTCTTCAATCATAAGTGGACCACGTGTAGTGCGCATCTAATCTTGTGTACATATCAAAGCTTCAACCATATGTGAAGAAAGTAAACTACGAAATGGATCAAGTACTCTTCCACCGGTGCTAAATGCAGATTCTGATGCAATCGTGGAGACCGGAATGGCTAATACATCCCTAGTCATAAGACCAATTATAGGATATCTCTCCACCGCTTTTTTCCACCATCCCAAAGCATCAAAACTCTTACCGATAATATTAGGCTCTCTATCATCTATCAAATACTTGT
This sequence comes from Chenopodium quinoa, assembly GCF_001683475.1. Classification (NCBI taxonomy): domain Eukaryota; kingdom Viridiplantae; phylum Streptophyta; class Magnoliopsida; order Caryophyllales; family Amaranthaceae; genus Chenopodium; species Chenopodium quinoa. Next base: position 1,291,791 of record NW_018742410.1, on the reverse strand, counting down.
CCAAATCACTTTTTTTGTCAAAATCTGTTTGTCCACCAATATCCCTCTCAAACTCATAATCAGCAACATCATGCCAATCATTATAGTTTTCAAAGTCTTTTGAAGTCAAATCAATATTTTCAGAAACACTTGACACATTTTGAGATTGTAAAGTAGCATAATGTTCATACAAAGAAGTCAAAGTTCCCATCACCATATCATACAACTGTGTGCCCTTTGCAGAATCATATTGATCATTAATAGCCCACTTAACATAATGCATTTTACGTCTAGGGTCAAGCACAACAGCAACATACATCATCAAGTTAATGTTATCCACATTTTCCCAATACTTGTCATACTTTTTCTTCATCCCATTGGACATTGACCTTTCCCTAATATCAACACTTTCACACTTGTTTTTAATCATCTTGCCGATTGTCACAAGTTCTAACAAATACACATTAGAGTAGCATACAAAGAACCTGAGAGTCTCATAGTAGCATCATAAAAAAACCTTAAGAAAGGGAATAAAAGAAGCAACACGATCCCAATTCATATCAGTAGTGCGGCAAGGGTGAGAATCGATCCCAAATCTCCTGAATTGGGAGGAAAACTTTAACTATTTGAGTTATCCCTTACTCTCATGATTAAATTAATTTTTAAATACGTTAATATTTTTTTTATTAGAATAAATAAGATAATATTTCAAAAAAAAAAAGCCATATAGATTTCTTGTGTTGTACACGCAATGTATGCGTGTCTCCTAGCTTGTGTTATTTAAATGAGGTTTCTAAACTATTGTTGACTAGGATTAGTCCCTAAACTATTTGGTCAGAAATCACATACTTCGTGTCTTTGTATATAGGTGGTTGAGGAACCAAAAATTAGCATTTAAAAGTTGAGAGACCAAAAGTGCACAAATACAGTAGTTTGGGGACTGTATTTATGCTTAACTCTTATTATACTTCCTACGTTTCATAATAATTGTAATTCTTTGACTGACACATATGTTAATGCATAGATTTGACCATTAATATTTATAATTATTTATTATCAAGAAGTATAAAAGGTTAAGATAATGAAAAAATATACTAAAAACTAATCTAAAAACATTTTATATGACAACATTTGTTTTTTACCCGTATATGTTAATTAAAAAAAAAAATACTCATAGTTTGTACTAGTATATAAAAAGTGCAAAATTCAAAGGCTTACAATTATGACAAAACAAAAGGGGTAGATTAGAGTAATGCCTTATACAAGTACAAGTATAAAAAAAATGTGGGTTTACCGTTTAAAAAAAAATGGGGTTGGATTTACGTGGGCTGTTGATGTGGGCTTCAATTGTTACTGTATAAAGTTAATAGTAGACCTAATCCAAGTCGGTATTGGTTTATTCCTATCTTTACCTAATTACCTCTATAAACAGAAATTGCAATTGAATCTTCAGTTTTGTATACATGCTTAATTCTAATTTTGATTCGTTTTAGCAGGCTCAAATTGACAAATATACTTATATACAAGGATATATAATAACAATTCGATTTATAAAGGTATGTTGCCTGTTTATCTTTTTCAATTCAATTACTGTATACTTATTATTTTAATTATTTTATTTAATGTAGGAGATTAATTTGGAATTTCTTGCACGGGGTGGATTTGATTTATGGATTCTTTGGTGATGAATTTAGTTTGTTGAATTTGATTTTGAGACTCTTAATTATGTTATAATGTAGATGGGTGATTGGTCCTTGTTGCCCTCTGATATTCTTGTTGGAATTGCTTTGAAATTGGATTCCATTGAGGAAGTTATGTCATTCATGGAATCATGTTTGCTCCTCCATGGTTAAACCCGTGTGGAGTCGTGCGGATAAACCAACTCCGCCTTGGTTACTGCTAGCAGGGCCTAAGCCGGAGCCGGGTAACGATGACAAGTCTAATTGTTAAGTTATATGCTCAGACGACTACTTCCCTGATCAAGGATACGGATCGTCAGACGATGAAGACGACGATGATCCTGTGATGATAGAGAAATATCCCTGGGCTATGAAAATTTTGGTGCGAAGATTCATTGTATTAAAGATTCCTGGAAGCAACAACATTGATGAGTTAGTTGTGTTTGTAATACATTTCCCATTTGATTGTATAGTTTGTGCTCGTCCCGGAGATAAAGCATGGACTGAAGTAGTTGAACCATGGCCACGAAATCTAACCCGCCCTTTTATTCATCAAGCCATGGTTTGGGATGGAAAAGTAATCATCTTGTATGGTCCTATTAATAAAAAACTTGTAATGCAGCGATTGCATATTGTGATGTAGCTAGTATCGCGGCTAATTCTAACCCTGTCAAGGCTAAAGATTATATTACTATTCCCTACGATCTGTGTAGAGAAACATCATCACCCCGAGATATATTTATGAAGGAGAGATGTATATGGTGGAGTTAGCTGGTGATTTACTTGTAGTCTTACGCATAAGAGAGTCTGGATGAATATCAAGATGCTCAAGGTGATTATATATACCTCTGGGACAATAAACATTGCTACCGTACCATTTATTTCAAGGTCTATAAGCATGTTCGTGACATATCATCTTCGTTGTGGGAAAATGTTGAGGATTTGGGTAATTATATGTTATTTGTTGGTGATAATTATGCTACTGCTGTTCATATATCAGAGGCTCCAAATTGCCAAAAGAACGCTATATACTTGATTGATGATGAATCAACAGCATATTGGGCTGTATCATGCAGAACCGATGTCCGTGGAGACGATATGGGTATCTTTGACATGACATCCGGAAAAATTACATCATTCTATGATGGCGGCGATACAATTTCCAAATACTTTTCTCCTATATGCTCTATGCCCAATTTTTTGTGTTTTTTTTTTTCCGAAGAAAAGTAGCCCATATAATTAAATCATATGAAAGATCCAATATCGCCAAAGTAATAATGATATGGGGAAAGGAACTCAAAACTAGGCCTGTACAAAACTATCCGAGAATCCGAAAATCTAATTATTCGATTCGCAACCGATCCGAACTTTTGGATATCCGATCCGAATTTTCATTTCGGATCGGATATACTGATCCGAAAAAACGGATATCAGATGCGGATTTGGATATTGATTTTCAAAATTTTGGATATCCGATATCCGAAATATAAAGGTTGAAATAGTGAAATATATAAAAAAAATTTAAATTGTTCATATAAAACTCACTTGTATTATTAGCTCATTATAATATCTTAATATATTTGATGATAATATTTATTCCAAAAAAACTACTATTTTGTTCAAATATGTTGTATAACTTAGTGATAAAAAAGCGGTAAAATTAGTGAAATTTATAAAGTAATCATAATCAATTTTTCTTAATATTGGATAACGGATATCCGAAGCATCCGATCCGAAAATTTTAGATATCCGATATTTGGATATCAATTTATGATATCTAAGTATTTGGATATTCCGATCCAAAATCACATTTAAGGTTTAAAACCCAACAATACATACTCCACGTTACACCCGATCTCCAATCTCGCATGAGCACCCGTATTACAATTACGTTTAATATTTGAAAAATAGACATACTTTTAAGGTTTTTTTTTAAAAAAAGGAAAATTAGTTTTTCCTCGAAAAAAAAAAAAACGAAAAAAGAAGAGCAAAGTAGCTTGTCATTAATCACCGAAGAGTAACCACAAAAGGTAGAAGTATTGAGCATAACCTTGTGCTCCGTATAAACTATCAATGACAATCTTGAGAACAGAAATTCTCGCACTCAAGAAAGATGAGAATAATCTCAAGAAACAGAATTCTGAAAGATTCAACATGTCTAAGTTTTTTCCAGCATATAATCAGTTCTACTGAATTCTAAATCTCTAAGACCATTCTCTGATTATCTCTGTTGGTAAGAGAAAATCTCAAACTATTCATTTTTTCTTCTTTGGTTCCTTGTTATAGTCATCTACTAGCCCCTCGACATCTTTCCAGAAAAGACCTTCCACCAAAACTCCATCCTTGGTAAACCTATAGGATTAACCAAACAACACAAATAAGCAATCAAAACAACCTCAGAGTATGAATGTATGAAAAGTATGTCTTCGAGAGTATGTAGAGAGAAACCATTTGGTGACACTCTTAGTCAATTCAACAGGTTTGTGGGCGGAGACTGATTTTGGATCAGCGCTTTCGATTGTCAATGTGTACATATCAGAGAACCTTGGTAATTTTGAAGATATGACAAGGCCTGTAGCATTGTAAGATCCCTGAACATAGGCAAAATGAAATCAGAAATCACACATTTTATAAACTCTGCATATGCCAATAATGTCACACATCCTCAAAAAGAGCAAAGGGGGAGAGCACTAAAAAAATAAATGGTGTGCACATGAAAGCTCGTTCAAATTACAAAGTAAAATCAATCAATCAAATCAATCAATCAAAGCCTTAATCCCATAAGTGGGGTCGGCTAACATGAACCAAAATTATTCCATGTAATCATCGACATAAATCTTCCTCCTCCATCCCTTACGATACAAAGTTTCATCCTCATGTAAATCCATATACTTCATATCCTTCCTAACTCCTTTCAACCAAGTAATTTTCGATCTCCCTCTCCCTCGTTTAACCCCTCCATGGTCCCACTCCTCCACTCTTCGTTCAGATACCATGGGACCATGAATTTAGATGTTCAGCCCTTTAGGATTAAATGCTTCACATATACTAATTATCTAGAAGACGAAGATCGAAAAACAAGTTAGTAAATGACTATCTATTTTGAGGACACACATTGAGACTTGAGACACAATGAAGCATAACAATGCTGTTTTCTGAAAAATATTTAAGGACATTCAAATCCGTTTTCATGATTACCACTTACAAATTAGTCCAACACTTTAATTCCTATATATACCAAACAAACAAACTAGCATCAAGTGACCTAGTTCAATTATAAATCCATGAATGGATGATGATATTGATCTGAAGTTGAGCAAAACGCCTCATTTGTACATTAAATTACCATTTTATTTTGTATAAAAGTGCCTTAATCTTTCACAACCTTAAACATCATGACATTGATTCATGACTGTATAAGACTAAAACACTCAATGAGAAGCTTAACTTATACGGTAATCACACTTTTCTCAAGAAAATATCAATTGAATCACATTCTGGCAGCAACCCAGCAAGAAAATAATTCATATTGAAAGGATAGAAAGATGTCTTATCCATGATATAACCTCCTATTTCCAAACTTTAACAATAACAACAACAATAAAAGAACAAAAACACACACAAACAAACATAAATTGCTTTTTTAGGATTCTAGATACTTACCGATGGAGGATAGGTGAACATTACAGCGTTCTTTTCCTTTCTGTAAATGATCAGCTGCAACAAACCATTGAAGACGATATATGTACAAGGAAGTCAAGGATTAAACATCATTCCATAAACATATCAAAACAGTAGTTACTGTAGATTAATCGCAGGTCAGAATAACATGCATTATTTTCTAGCTTATTAGCCTTGTACCCCTGAGACTTGCATAAAATTACTGTTTGAGAGGGTAACATTTATGCCATAGAAGGAAGGCTGATAACCAGTAAGTGCAAACTGCAAAGTCCCTCGAAAACAGGGGAGCCACCAATAACCTACAAGCAATAATATAGCTATGACACAACAAGCTCTAATTAAAGGCTAAATAAACTAACATCAATGTCCAACACTCCAACATCAAAAGCTCTCCAATGACTCCTCTGCACTAACATAGCTAATCAAAACGACTCAGAAGCAAGCCTACAGGTCTAAATTTACCCAACCATAAACTACATTCTACATAATATTAAAGAGGCTCCTAATCCCAATCTATTGTTTCCTGTGTAACTCAGACTGCAAGCCTCATAGCACACATACTCAATCCATGTGTCAAGAAAAATATTAATAGCACTATAAGAAGTGGTCTTGACAAGCATGAGTTGACAATAACAATACCACGCACTTTTGACCCAAAGTGGCTAAGCTCTTAAGAGGTCAAGATTCATAATAAACCCAACCTTTCTAACCAGTGAAGACTTTAAGATATATGATGACACCTGTTTCAAAGAAGCTAATTCACAGCTGATCCTGCAAAGAAGAATTTGTAACATAAAAATGGGGAATAAACTCTGATTCCCTTGTAGCTATGGACTTCATAGTTCCCATGGATCAGGGACAAACCCAGACAGAATACAATATCACACCCAATAATTTACAATACATACAACCTAAGTTTGTAATTCCATGTCAACAAGACTGTTACTTTGCTAAAAATTGGTGAACAACGTTCGCAATATTTAACCAAGGTAAGTGGTAAAAGAGAAGCAATAGCATGCACCAGTAGTGTTAACAGTAGCACACAATCTAGTAAGAATCAAAAACAAAACTATAAAAGAAAAGGATATAATATGATGCATCCGATCAAAAAATCCTTGTTCTCTGGGAACTTCTTAGGATAAAATTGTGCCACCAAGGCAATGGCTATAATGAAGGTTCCCATCAACAATCGTACATTGCTCATCCTAACATCCTCCACATATCCACGATTCTTAACAACCTGGAAAAATAATGAGCATATTGTCATAATCTCAGGAGAAATGCAGCTATCTAATTTAGCCAAAGTTCCATTACTCCCTACTCACAATTTAGCATCTTTAACAGTCCAAACAACGAAATTATCACTATCAACTATAGAAACTCGACAAATTACACATAAAGGTCAGCAAGAAAGTCTAATTTAGTTGTAAGTTGTAACTATTGTATAGTTGGTTAGAATACAAAGACAAACTGTCTGAATCCCAATTTTTCCATTGGGATGCGATAAGCCAATGGCAAAGTCCTAGTTCTCCGAGCTTCTAATCATTCCAGGCAACAATGATTGCCAGAATTCGTAATCTAACCATCTATTTTCCAAAATTTGCATAGGGTCATTAAGTTTTTCCGCATTCAGCACCCAAAAATCCAATTCGCAGCCCAAAAATTAAATCCGCAAAATAAAGTCATCTTACTACACTAAAACTTCATCACTCAACTGAAATTAATTAGAGCGTTGACTGTCCTTCGGTGAGTCAACTAAAACAAATCACAAAACTCATACAACTCAATACAACCACAAATTGCAGATTACCAAACCCTAATTGCAAACAGTCGATATAAAATCCCTAATTGCATAAAATTCGTTCAATTCGGAACAATCCAGAGGTACAGAACATCAAAATCGTTCGACAATTAATAAAAATACAATCAAAATCGAAGATCAGGATAAACAAACTCAAATTACGAAAAAAAAACCGAAAATTTTGTAAATTGAATTCAAAATAGAGATACCTCAGTAGCAGATTCGTCAAGAATGTGTTTGAGAGAATTATGATCCAACAAGTTGGCTTTTTTAGGGTTTTGCTGCTTCGTCGAGGTGGTGTTTGATTCGTTCGACATTTTCTCTCTCTAAAAAATAGGTGTGAAAAATTGGAAGTGTAGATGTTGCTTGGAATTTTCTCTGATCGAAACGATTTTATTCTCTCTCATCGATTATACATGAATATGAGTGCGTTTGTAGAATGGCTGAATGGAGGGGAAAAGAGGGAGATTTAAAGTGAAAAAAATAATGCTCTCGTTGAGAGTCGAACTCAAGACCTCCCGCTTACTAAACGGGTGCTCTAACCAACTGAGCTACGAGAGCTACTTGTCTATTTGATGAAGTATTTTAATTTAGATATTACTTTCTTCTATCTTTTTACCTTTTATTTCTTTTACAAAATTCTATCTTTTTACTTGATTTGCTTTGACTTTTACACTAATCACTATCCGTACTTTAATCGGATTTTGTGAATTATATATAAGGAAAAAGCATATACATGTATGTGGGCAAGGGCAGAACCAAAGGGGGGCTAGGGTGGGCTTTGGCTTCCCCCTTGGTTTAGGTTATCTATTAAATGCTGGTAAAGTATTATGTTGATAGTATTAGAGCTAAGTAGGTTTTGGGTATAAACGGAATTATTTAGGTACCAAATTCGATTCTTCCTCCTAACATATTTTTTGTTTCATTCTTTTGAGATTTCAATATACTATACTTCGTATTATTTTAATGTATGAGATATTATTACATAGTTTGGTCACCCTAATAAAAGATTTCTAGTTCCGCCACTATATGTGGGATCTTAATAGAATCGTTTCAATAAATATTATCACAATCTATAACTTTTATAATTTACTTATAGAGTATTAAAATTATTAATGGCTAAAATTGAGGCATTGTTCCATCCTGGGGGCTATTAGATTACACCAACTTCATCCAATGAAGGAACGAAAGACTCACATAAAAGCAAGACATCCAAGACTGAGAAAGAAATGAAAATCAATACATTGTTGTAAAGGCTGATGCTATTAGAAGGCTAGCAAAGAGACTAAAAAGCCAGGAAAAAGCATGCTTTACATCCTATGTCCTTACTACGAATACGAAAGATGGAGAAGGAGATCCATGCGGGAATGAAGGGGATTTGCTCTTCCAAATACGGGTTATTTTCTATTATTTATGCTAGCATTAGACGTGACGCGAGGCTCGATGTAATTGAGCTCTAAATAGAAGGTATAAAAGAAAAAAAGCGATTCACAAAGTTTGCTTCACAGTTGTGCTTGAAGTTTGCTTCACGAGTGCTTGAACTTTTATAAAACACGGGGAGCATTCTAAAAATAAACAAAAATAATAATAATAACAAAAAAAAACTAATATAATATATTAAAAGAAAAATTTGATTTTAATAATCTAACCTTTGACCAATTTATTTTTAATAATCCAACTAGTTGATTATTTTACGATAATCCAAGCTTTATATCTTATTCTATTTTATCAGGCAAAAATGACCACTTACCTGATGAACCTTTTTTTTTTTAATTCAATTAAAAAAATTAAAGGAAAAAATAAACCCTTCATTTCTCCCCCTTCCCCAGCCTTGCCCACGCAGCCCACCTCCCCATGGCCACCAGGCCCACCACCGCAGCAGTGCAGCACCACCGTCGCTGGGTTGGTGCCCACTCAACGACCCCCAGCCATCAAAACACCACGCCACACCCTTTTTGTTCCACCCACACAACCTCTCTCCTCTTTCTCCTGAAACCACCACACAACCCTCATTGCCACCGCACCAATTCCCACACTTCAACCAAAGCACCAATTCAACAGCGCAGCCTCGAACAACAGCCGCTCAACTAATTCGCAACCACCGCCCACTTTGCCCACAACCAACGGTAGCCGTAACTTCTCACCACCACCTCTAAACCGCCGCAAGTAGCAACCAATTACAACAACATCGACACAAATTGCAACACTAAAATATCACAACAAACCCAGCATTCACATCATCAATAAAATCAAAAATCAACCAAAACCCACAAAAAATTAGCTAATAAAACACCTACCCAGTTAAGATTGAATTGCAGTTCGTCAAAAAAAATAAAAATAAAAAAATAAAGATTGAATTGCATATTGAAATGAAGTAAGCTTTTTGGCTGAACATTCCTTGAGCATTGAAGTGAAATTAGGGGAAAACCCCAGTTAAGATCAAAGGGTCAAAGAATCGAAAACGGAAGATCCGAGAAAAATGGGTTTAAAGAATTTGAATGCGGTGGTTTTTTTGGATGGTTTCCGGTGAATTCTAACGGAGGTGGTTGCGTGCTTCTGGGTTTCGACCAGGGTGGTGGCTGGTGGGGTGGGGTTCCTTGCTGCCGGAGGTTGAGGTGTGGTGGGCGGAGGTTTGGCCGAAAATGGGAGCTATGCAGGGAGGTGGGGAAAGGAATTAAGGGAGGAAGAAGATGAAGAGGAAAGGAAAAAAAGGAGAAATTTTTTATTTTATTTTTTTCATTTTAAAGTTTTTTTTTTAAAAAAAAAAAACAAAAATATTTTTTGGACAAATGAAAATGCAACACGTGGCAAGTGACTTATTATTGTAGGTTAAGTGATCTGCTTGGGCTAATAGAATATAACACCCCCAAAGCTTGGATTAATGTGGAATAATCAAAAGGCCAAATTAATAAAAAAAAGACCGCACAAAGGTTGGATTATTAGAATCAAATTTTCCTTAGAAGAAAATATTACAAATAAATTTCGTAATCATTTGCAAGTTAAACATTAATATTAATATATATATAGAATAGTCGTCTTTTACTTAACAAAACACAATCAATTTTCATACCCCTTTGTTTTGTTTTTTCAAATGAAACCTTGTGAACGCCAAGGCTATGATATGCATTGTGTGTAAAAAAAATTAAATAAGATAATTGGATAAATTAGCTTAAATAAATTAAACGACAATAACATAACATGGTGCTCTTTTCGGTGTCCAAAATACATGTCAAAACATATGTTGCTTTTATCGGAAAACAAATAAGAAGAATTGATAATTTCTAGTGTGATATATCCCGTGATAACATATGAGTACATTCTAGTATACACATTTGTACAAATACGATCACCTTTATTCTACACTTTATTTCACTTCTGCTAATCCAATTCAAGTTAATTTGTGCGAGATTTCAACTTTAAAGAAGCTCTTTCTTACTATCATTTTTATTTTATTACGAAAAAAAAAAAAAAAAAAAAAAACATTGAAAGTATTCGGTAAAAATAAATTTTATTTTAAAAAAACCCAACTCGTCCAACTGGTAAATAAGTTTTATTACTGGGAGTAGTCCACTTTGCCAGTCTCCTTCAACCGCGTGCATTTCTTCAGTCTCTCTCCTCTCTATCGCCGCCTCTATCTCTTTCTCTCTCCTCCCTTCCTTTCTTCTTTATTTCTTCCCTCTTCACTTTTCTCTTTCACCCCTTCTTCTTCTCCTTCACGCTCACTTTCACCCACCCCTCAACTCTTCGTTGACTCCTTCTTCTTCAATCTACTCCCCTAGATCTGATGCTCTAGTTCCCCTTTTTCATCGCTCTAAGGTCAGATCTCTTGCTTCACTTTACCACTTTCCTGGGTTTTTCTTTAATTTTTTACTTTTTTTGATTTTCTGCTTCTTGATTTTGCAGATCTGCTGCTATTATGCGCTTTGATTGAATATCCATGTCCTCGATTATGGAGATTAGCGAAGAAACGGTTCAAATCAGGGAGGTTTGGCATCATAATTTAGAACAAGAGTTTGCTTTAATTCGGGAAATTGTTGATTCTTATCCTTATGTTGCAATGGATTCTGAGTTTCCTGGGATTGTAATTAGACCAGTTGGAACTTTCAAAAATATTACAGACTTTAATTATAAGACCCTAAAAGATAATGTTGATATGTTGAAGTTAATCCAGTTGGGTTTAACTTTTTCAGATGGAAAGGGGAATTTGCCAACTTGTGGAACTGAAAAATATTGTATTTGGCAGTTTAATTTTAGGGAGTTTAATGTTGGGGAGGATGTTTATGCTAGTGATTCCATTGAGCTTTTGAAGCAATGTGGGATTGATTTTGCGAAATATAGGGCGGAGGGTATCGATTCGAATCGATTTGCTGAGCTTCTTATGTCGTCTGGGATTGTGTTGAATGATGATATCAAATGGGTTACATTTCATAGTGGGTATGATTTTGGGTACTTGCTTAAGTCGTTGACTTGCCGGGACTTGCCCGAAACGCAGGCCGGATTTTTTACCTTGATCAATATCTATTTCCCTTTTCTGTATGATATCAAGCATTTGATGAAGTTCTGTAACAGCCTTCATGGTGGGCTTAACAAGCTTGCCGAGTTGTTGGAGGTGAAAAGAGTTGGGATTGGTCACCAGGCTGGGTCGGATAGTTTGCTCACTTGTTGTGCATTTATGAAGTTGAAGGAGAATTTCTTCGGTGGTAGCACTGAGAAGTATGCTGGTGTTCTATATGGCCTCGGCGAGGACGGTTAGGGTTTATGCCTTTTGTTTTTAACTCTTTTTAGTTAAAAAAGAAATAGCATTGACCAAACCAAACCAAATCAAACCAAGCCACTGTTGAATTATGTCTGATTTAGTCTGTTGTGGAGTTTCCCATTTGTATTTGTACACAATTTAGTTGAAGGGTATTGTTGTTCTTACTCATAAGAAGGGTGTCAGATCGCTTTGTAGCTTGTGTAGTAGAGTCAATCATAATCAATGTAACGGAAACCTTTGCTCTTTTAGGAGCACAGTTCTCTGTAAATTAGAACAGTCAGTTGTTCAACATGAATCTAATCATGCTTACCTTCTTTTCAACTCTGTCCTTTGTTCTTTAACATCTTTATTTGGTATTTCATTTTCAGCTTATATACAGGGTATCCCCAAACGCAGTGCTTTTCTTTTGGACAATTGATATAAAAAATGATCTCAAATGGTAATAGGAAATTGTCCAAACATAGCCATGACTCACAATAATAGAATGTTATTAAGAATTTCACTCAAGATCTGGTGCTCAGATTTATTTCTCAATTCTTTTACTTTCAAAATATTGTTGTCCTTTTGTCTTCACAGTATAATGTTGTGGTCATTCATTAGTTATGGTACATAATTTCTGTTTTGTACTCCCCTTCAGATTTCATTGTTTTATTGACAACTTATAGTAATGAAAGTTTTGAGATGTTCTTACCATGCTGTTGAAATGGTGTTGGGGTGACTAAATGTTTAATTGTTTACACTATGATTCGTACTGGTTGTCTTGAGTCCTAGTTATTATCTCTTCTTTTGGACTGCTTAGTTGTTGATCTGTTGCAGCTTTCTTTTGATGATGTTGTTTCAGCAATGTTCTGTCAGGTTAATCTCAAAGCCATTTCTAATACACAGTGCATTTGTTTTGATATTTTTCTGCATATCCTAGTATACCAAGTTATCAGCATGGTTTACTTAAGTATTAGTGTCTTACTATCTGTTTGATTATTGAATACCAAGTCTGCCTTTTTCAGGAGTGTATATCGCTACAGTTTTGTTTCTGAATGCAGTAAATTTAGGCAGACAAGGTGCATGACTTTATCTTATTTTAATTTTTTTTTATTTTTTTTTTATTTTGGGGTGTAAGAATGGCTTTGATTGTGGCTTTAATTTTTTTTTATTTTTTTTATCAAAATCATGGTTTCGATAAAAATGCTGATTTCTTTGCTCAATCTTTACTGTCTCTTTGTTGCTTGGTGTTTACCTGGCCTTGTTATTAGATTATCTGGTGGAAGTGAACTGGAAAATTTCTCTATTGTGGTTTGTATTTGATATTGTGTGCCTTAATCTTTTGTAACTTATAAGCTTATCATTTAGAAAGATAATAGAGAGATATAACTTCTACTACGCAAGTTGACATTTTTACTCTTATTTGTATGTTGCTCACTGATTTAGATTCAGTCTCACTTTGAGCTCCATTTTTTCTGGGCAAGATGAATTGTTTCTATTAAAAGAGTATCATGGAATCGAGGACTTGCTTGTTGATGCTGTAAGTTTCTTTGGATTGATTGCAATAACTCTATGTGATCTGAGTCATCTGACAAGAAAGATCACCTGAAGTCTGGTCATTAATAGATGAGCTTGATGTTTTTCATGTAGAACAATCACGTACAGGCTGATAAGATGTGTTGTTTGTTTGTTTTATTAGTTCATGAATAATTAATTTAACAAAAAACAATACTAAACTTCTTATTTATTCATGTTCTCTCTCTTTCACAAGTGTGTTATTTTTTTTTTTTTTGTTTTTTCGCTTTGTGGAGACTGCTAGTATTCAGCCTATTTTCTCACAGTTGTTTTGCTCACTTTGACTATAAATGAATCATGGTGTATCTTAGAACTGTTGTGAAGCATTAAATACTATTTGTTGCCTATATTATCGAAATGCGTATTCTTGGATTTCAGATTTGCTAGATTTAGCTTCTTTGCTTGCCTGAACGCCGTGCTTGGCTCCCTTTTTTTTTTCGTCCTTACTTCACAAACAGCCTGATTAGGTTCTTAATTTGTTGCTAGTCTTAAATTGAAATTCGTTATTCACTGAATTATTGAATAAGCTTTGGAGCTAAATCCAGATCAGTCTTTTTTCGTGTTGTTTAGGCTAGGTTCATTGCTCATGTTAGTTTTTGGCAACTCTACTTGTGTTGGCTTGGTCGTACTTGTCTGAGATGTTTATCTTTTTTGTCGTGACATGTGAGCTATCCCTTGGCATATGAACTAGAGTACGACATTAGATTGATATTTTTTTTGGTGTTTCACCCAGTTCACCATTTGGGCTAATCCGGATTCGGGGATCAATTTTGGGTGGTTAGGTTCCAGTCTCCTCCTAATTGTTGTTGTGAGGGATCGTACACGGGTTTTCCCTACTTACTGCAGTCCCAATCACCATTGCACCAACAACCAATTGGTACAACATTAGATTGATGAATACATGTATGTTTACTTGTTTAGTAATCAGTATGAGTTGCTTTTACTCTTATAGGTCTGATTTTGCGCTCGGAGGAAATAAGTGTTTGGAAACTTGGGCTGAGTGGGTGATAATGGGGTGTTACTTGATTTAGCCATTGCCAAATTTCCATTGTGAGGATAATGATTTGATTTTTCTTGTTTTAAAATTTTTTGGTCATATTGGTGGCTGATTTTGACTCAGAACTCGCTCTGAGTTTGTGGTAGGTCTTAAAGAGGTTGTTTTAGCTTCTCCTTTGAATATGGGTTCCATTGTTAAATTTTTTTCCCTCTGTTTTTTAATGTCTGTTTTTACAAGGGAGTGCCTTGCAAACTATCCAGAAGGTGAAGGGATTGCGAGTGAGGATAAAAATGTGGCATTTGTTTATTTCAAAAGAAAATTATTTTCCATCTTTGGGCATATTTTTTTTACGAACATCTTTGCCTCTTTAGGAATATTATTATCCGCCGTTTATTTAGAAAGTGGGAGGATTATGTCCCTAATTCGCTTAAATTAAGCGGAGATTCGATTATGTTTTCAGTTTGTTTATTTCTTATGTATTATATATGGTCATATGGGACAATAATTTTACTCTCATACGCATGGCTTTGCGGACAATTTTTTTTTTTTTTTTTTTTTTTTTTGACGAATAGAATTTTTTTAAAGATTGCTTTATTTTACAATCATGGTTACATCAACATTAAGAGATTAAGTTAATCAACTAATCGGATGATTGCTCCCTAGTTTAGTTTGATATTCAAAGTCGAAGTAATGCACATTCGGTTGTCTATAGCATCTCATGAGTTGGCAGAATAATGCATCCCAAGGGTCAAAATGATAAATTGTTACAGAAATACTCCTTTCGTCCTCAATTTGTTTTGGTTTGGAACAATGGAATTGCATATATAAAGTATATTTTTACAATGTTAAGTTCAAAGATTAGCAAATTTGTTTAGTTCATTATATTTAATTGATGTATGATAACTTTTATAAATTTTAGGATAAAAAATTACTCCATATATCATTGTGATGGTGCACACTACATATCAAGAAGGCAAGAATATTAGAAGCGTACCTTTTATTTTTCTCAAACTTACTTGCTAAAATGTCTTACTTCTATACAGCAATGAGAACATGCATATTTCACTTTTGAGCTCTTTGATTAGTACATCTATACTATACTCCCTTAGTCCCTCCGTCCCAAAATACATGAGACGTTGGACTTTTTTTCACTAGATTTGACCATAGTTTTTTTACTGACATAATAATAGTAATATATTTTTCATAAAATATGTTGTTAGATAGGTTTTAATTTAAAGTTCCATAATATAATTTTTTAAAATAATTTTCATTAATATTTAATTATATAAAAATAAAGTTAAACTAGTGCATTGACATGTGTGCAATGTTTGATTATGTCATGTATTATGCGACAGAGGAAGTATATTAAAAGAGCTAATTAAATGAGAATGTCAGGGATTGTTAGAAAAAGATTAGGGTGAAAAGTGGGATTGTTTTTTAAATATGGTGTAAAGATGGGATTATTAGTTTTTATTTTTTCTATTACTAGGGGAGCCTATGCGCAACTGTTTAGTTGTTATGGTCAAATTGTAAAAGCTTACCCTAATATTGGAAGCTTGTTAGATAGACTTTTAAATACATGCTAAAGAGCATTGTCAACAATGATTAAAAAAAAAAACACTTTCATATTCTCTCTCTACTCATTTTCTCACTCATCTTGCTCATTAGTATTTTGATGCTCATATTTTTATCACATTAATGATAAAAAAAAAAAAAAAAATTATTCGCCATGACACCACTCTCTCTACCACATGATCCTCTCTTACTTTTACTAATGCAAAATAAAATTTGTATAATTACTTTTACTAATATAATTCAATTCATCATATGGTCAAGATTGATTGAGAGATCTAACTATAAAAATTAATTGGCTTTAGTGTAGAATAAAAAATAGTAATAGTATATTTAATTTTAGAACACAATCATGTGAATCAAATGGAAGGATGAACCAAAATTTAAAGGTGCATATGTAGTATAAAAAAACGTCTAAATTACCTCTTGGTATACAATAGGGTTAGTAACCCTAACCTATATAATCAAGCGTTACAATTACAATCAATCAATAACTATATAATAATAATTATATACTAAAAGACACACCAACAATGACACATGTCAATTTCTGGTGTGTCCTTAGTTTTTTTTTTTTATATAAAAAAAATCCTTTTATATTTTAGGAAATTATTATATACAACAATAATTGTCATAGTTAACTGTATAAAATAAGTAAAGATCTTTTACATTCTATAGATGGATAAGCAACTACTATAAGTATGTGTTTTGGCAACATATAATTACTTTAAAAAATGCAATCTTTGAGAATCTTTTTTTAAGAATATATAATCTTCATATACTTGACAATTATACTTACTGAATTAGGAAAAAAAATCCTATATATGAATAATTTATAAATACTTCTTTGATTAATAGTAAGAAATAAAAAGGATACATCAATTTTGTCTTTGAAAATTTAAAATTAACCATACGAAGCGATCAATATTAACAACGGGCGTCAAATCAGTCGGTAAAATGAAATATTAGCAAATGATTTTAAAAACGGTCGCTAATTACCGACTGTTAAGATGATAATTAGTCGCTAATTACCGATCGTTTTAAAAAGCAGTTATTCGACATGATTTTAAAATACTCATTTGACTAAAGTACTAAACAACTCTTTCACGTGATATTCAATATTTAAATTTTTGTAAAGACATGAAATAAGAAGAAAATAACTATATTTTGGTAAAAATTTGTTCACAATGCAATAGTTTTAGAATTTTTTTTTTATTAAATATAATGCTAATTAAAATATATTGTGCATGGCACGGAACCTAACCTAGTTTTTAATAAAAGCAAGCAAACAGACTAACACAAAGAACTTAAATGCTAATTTTATCAAGCAATTAAACCAAGTCTTTTGGCCTACTTTAACTAACATCGTACTTATTAAAAATGTAAAAGTAAAAATATAAGGGTAAATAAGTAAATGAACTTTTTAAGGGATATATTAGTCTCAACACTATTCATAAGAGTTGAGTAATATGTACTTTTGAAAAGGTAGGGATATATTAGTATTAACACTATTTATAAGATCGAGTTGAGTGATACTTTTGAAAATGTAGGGATTTAAGCTCACAAACTCTTAAATAATGTGGTTAATTAGTTATACAATAAATATATTGTAAACAAGTGTAATATTACGTAAAAATGATCAAAAGACATCCTAACATAAAATCTAAATCGCATATTTTTCACATACAATCATACCAATGTAGCCAAGAGTCCTAGTCTCACCATATGTAACAACAATGCAACATACCCTTGGTTCGTTATTGTTAAACCCCTATGTAAAACTCACTTGTTAAACCCCTACTTTAAGAGTAAGGTAAAACCAAGAGAATAACTAAATAAAGCAATAGAGATAGTTATAAGAAAGGGGATTCGATTCACATCAAAATAGATCAAGTAAGTACGAAACTAATAAAAATAACAAACTTGACTTTGGCATCAATATTGTTGTATACTCTGTACTTGGATATTTCCAATACAACAATATTTATTTACATGGTCTTGTTTGGTTGAACAAAAAAAATGAGGTAATTGAAAAATCATGGGAATTTAGAAATGGGGGATTTGTTTGGTAGACTATAAAAAGTGAAACATGTGGGAATTGCAGTAACTCAAAACTCCCATGATTTGCAAATTCCTTCATAGCAACCATGCAAATTTATGCAATTCCTAGAAAATCGAATACGGGAATTTAATTCCAATGACATGCAATTGCCTATGGGAAATATGTTTCCATATCAACCAAACAATACCTATATTTTGGTAGGTAATTATATACATTACTTTATTTTCCACTCTAAACTTATATTCTTAATAAATAATGCATTGGTATATTTTCACTAACATAGTAAATAGTAAACAATACCTACATATTGGTAGTATATGATGTAATATTAAATTTATTTGATTTAGCCATCATATTAGTATATTTTCAATAACGAAGTAAATGTTATGATGCAACATTAAATAATAACCATCAAAAAAATTACTATGTTCCTGTTTTTTTTAATTTATATAATTTTTTTTTTAAAAAAAAAGCCAACTAACTCATTTTAAAAAGTTATCAACAATAAAAGGTATAAAGAAAATATGGAAAATTTTCTTATCACTATCGTACAATGCGCAAGGTATTAATTTAGTTTTTTTTTTTTTTTACAATGGTACTAATCTAGTTTATAATAAATCTTCAATATCCATTATTAAGATGTCCAAAAATATTAAAAGGTAACCGAGATAAATAAAAGTAATGTAAAAATAGTTTAAAAGAAATTTCAATATAAATAAAAGTTATTTATGCTTTATTAATAAAATTATGCTATTTAATAAAAGTAATTCCAATGTCTATTTGAGTTATTCAAAATATTAAGTAATTTTGTTGGTATGTATGACTGATAAATTAAATTATTTATGCATAGAAAATAATAAAATAATGATTTAACATTAAATTATTTAATATGAGAAATATAATATGCAAATATAGTATAATCTATTATTGATATGTTATATGTATCAAATATGTGTAATATAAAATACATGTAGTTTCACGTAATTTGTTAATTATATATATATAGATAGATAGATAGATAATTTTCACGTGATTTTAGTTTAACATGCAGGAATTATATCTATCCTAAGTGTAACTTTAAAATCTATCTATTTATAAAAAATCTTTGTGTTAGATATTAACATGCATATTAAACGATTATGCTTTTTGTTAAGAGCCACCATTCGAAGTTAAGCCGAAGGAGATGAAGAACCATATAAAGGAAGGACACTCAAACCACTATTACAAGTTTCGAGGTTTTTGGTACCAACAATAATTTATTTATTTATTTATTTTTTCAGAGGAGGTTCATGTTTACATATCTAGATGATGAAGCTGTTATGATTTATTATATATCTTTCTATATCAATTAAGTACTGAATATTTTGCTTGTTGCAATTTCTAGCTCACTGTTTTTATTCAACAAGGGAATTAGTGTGATTAATAAATTTGTGTCATGTACATATTATATGTTAGATATAATTGCAGCATGTATTTTTCTTTGTAAAACATGATCTTTGTTTCTTGATTTATTAATTTTAAGGTTGTCTACTGATTGGTAAATTAGGACTATATGATGAGGTTAAAGTGAGAACTTATGTGCATATAAGGAAATGTTAGTTAATATGCGACTTCCCTAAAAGGGAAACATTGCAATTAAAAAAAGAACTCTGTTTTCCTCATAAAGCCTATACTGACGATGATGTCCACTATACTAGTTTTGATTGTCATGGCCTGGTTAGGCTTCATAAGTGTGCCTGATAAGCCTTTTTATTTTCTTGCTTTTCAAATAATTTTACATGAGTATTTGGATTAAGATTAATAATATAATAGTATACACAATGTCGTCATAAATTAATTGATTGTCACACCTGGACTTGTGACATGTACACATGTTCGACACTAGTGTCTATGTTTGTTTAATGTTGCGAGTCTATGACATATATTTGGGCCTTCTAAAATCCTACCATCTAATGGTTTTGGAATTAGAGTTCTATTTTTGATCGTTTAGGCAGCTTTGAATTCAGTCATAGGAATGTAGGATTGATTTGTAGGTTTTGACATACTTGCTAAAAATATGATAATACCTTTGTAAAGAAGTGATAAAACATATACAAGTATGAAATTTTTCATCATTATTTTTTTATATTATGTTATTATAGAGTATATTGATTAAAATATTATTTGAATTATTTGGATAGTTGGATTTTTAAAATTTTTAGCTATATATGGTGTTGCCTTTTTTTCAAAATAGATTTTGCAAAATGGTGTTTTTAAAAGGCCAAGTTGACCGGTGACTTGCTCACCAAGTAATATTTTTTTTTAATTTAACAAAAAAATAAAAAAATAAATACAATCCTCTCCCTCTTCTTTTCCGGTTCCCCCTTCCACCTTTACTCATCTTACCCCCAGCAACCACCTTTGCTTCTGCAACCTATCCCCTTCCCCGACCACCCTTCTACCGCCCTATCCCTTGCGTGGATGGCTGGCTGGAAATTGATAAGGGTTTTTGGGGTGGGTGGCCCAAGAAATTGAAATGGTATTTCGGCGGTGGCCAGTAACCGAGAAGGGAGGGGAAAGGGGATGGGTGTCAACGTGTTCGGAGAAGGAATGAGAAAAGGAAAGCGGTGAAGGAATGTTGGTATAGGAGGGGTGGCGGCCAGAAAGGGAAGTGTGGGTGGTGGTCGTCACCTCGTCGGACACTTTAGGGGCCTGATTTCATGGAGGGGAAAGGGAAGAAGAATAAAAAAGGGAAAAAATGTTTTTTATTCTAAATAAAGTTTAACAGTTTTTAAAAAATTAACTGATTTTTCTTTTTCATAAATGAAAACACGACACATGACAGATGACCTGTTGCTTTAGGTCAAGGGGCCTGATAATCCAAAGGTTGGATTAATAGATTTAATTGGGTCAAATGTTAGATTGTTTAAATCATTTTTTTTCCAACTATAGGCAAACCATAAGAGACAAAACACTCAATCGATCATCAATAACTATATACTAAAAGACACACCACATTTTTTGTTTGTTTTATTTTTTAAAAACTTATTTTTTGTTTTATTTTTTAAAAAACCAATATTAAGTAAATTTCTAATTTCTAATGAGGTTAAAAGAATAATCAACTTAAATGTAAATAGTCTTAATGGTAGCAAAACAATTATAGCAAGAATTTTTGTAGCAAAGCAATTATAGCAAGATTGTTATGTTTTTTTTCCAACAATTTTCTCTACTTTCCATATTGGATTTAACCTAAGCTATTCATGATTATATTTCAAATAATATATTTCTTAATTTAAATAATTTTAATTGACAAGAATTAAATGTGTAATGTTTACCCAAAAAAAAGGTCTCTCAAATAATCATAAAGCGTATTCCATTCAAGTTTAATTTTCCTCTAATATTGTTATCAAACAAAATAGTATGTGTATATTCAATAATTTCAATGTAAAAATTACAAATACTCTTTTAATGGTAACATAACTTTGATAACCTAAAACTATAATGGAATCAATGATTGATGATAATCTATCTATACCTATATATTGAAGCGAAACCAGAAATGTTACCTCTTGGTTAACAATTTTCCTTCCAAAAGAAATATTTTTTTTCCAAAGCTTCTTAGAGAATATTTATTACTATGCAATAATATTTCCTTTCTTCTTTTGATTATTAAATACCAAGTCTGCCTTTTTCAGGAGTGTACATCGTTACAGTTTTGTTTCTGGATACAATAAATTTAGGCAGGTGAGGTGCATGACTTTATCTTTTTTCAAATTATTTTTGGGGTGTAAGAATGGCTTTGATTGTGGCTAATTGTTATGGTTTCAATAAAGATTCTGATTTCTTTTCTCAATCTTTTACTGTCTCTTTGTTGCTTGGTGTTTACATGGCCATGTTATTAGATTATCTGGTGGAAGTGAAACTGTAAAATTTCTCTGTTTTGGTATACATTTAACGTTGTGTGCTTTAGTCTTTTGTTACTTATAAGCTTATCATTTAGAAAGATTTTATAGAGAGATATAACTTTCACGTGTTAACATTTTTACTTTTATTTGTATGTTGCTCACTAATTTAGATTCAGTCTCACTTTGAGCGC
Organism: Chenopodium quinoa; assembly: GCF_001683475.1. Lineage (NCBI taxonomy): Eukaryota > Viridiplantae > Streptophyta > Magnoliopsida > Caryophyllales > Amaranthaceae > Chenopodium > Chenopodium quinoa. Next base: position 1,269,635 of record NW_018742410.1, on the reverse strand, counting down.
CATTTTTTCTGGGCAAGATGAATTGTTTCTATTAAAAGAGTATCATGGAATCGAGGACTTGCTTATTGATGCTGTAAGTTTCTTTGGATTGATTGCAATAACTCTATGTGATCTGAGTCATTTGACAAGAAAGATCACCTGAAGTCTGGTCATTAATAGATGAGCTTGTTGTTTTTCATGTGGAACAATCACGTACAGGCTGATCAGATGTGTTGTTGGTTTGTTTTACTAGTTCCTGTTTGATTAATTTAACCAAAAAAAAAAGTTATTTAAGCTCTTATTTATTCACATTCTTTCTCTTTCACTCGTTTTTTTCCCGCTTTGTGGAGACTGCTAGTATTCAGCCAATATTATCATACTTTTGCTCACTTTGACTATAAACAAATCATTGTGTATCTTAGAACTGTTGTGAAGCATTAATGTTATTTGTTGCCTATATTGTCAAAATGCGTATTCTTGGATTTCAGATTGGCTAGATTTAGCTTCTTTTGCTTGCCCGTCTGCGGTGCTTGGCTGCTTTTTTTTTTTAGTCCTTACCTCACAGATAGGTCTTGCTCGATTAAATTATTAATTTTATGTTACAGTCTTAGATTGAAATTTGTTGTTCGCGCAGGACTGAATAATTGGATAAGCTTTGTAGCTAAATCCAGATCAGTTTTTTTTCGTGGTGATTAGGCTAGGTGCATTCCTCAGGTTAGTTTTCGGCAACTCTACCTATGGTGGCTTGGTCAGTTGTCTTCTGTTCCATTGGGATTGTGTACCTTGTTATAACCATTTATTGCCTATCGCTTTTATATTTTCACCACCAGACACTGTCTGAAGTTGTTTACGGAGTATCTTTTAATTTTGATGTTCATCAATTCAGATGCCTAGTTTCCAATCAGGAACGTTTCTCTTTGATCGTACTTGTGTGAAATGTTTATCTTTTTTGTCCTGACATGTGAGCCATCCCTTGGCATATGAACTATAGTATGACATTAGATTGATGAATACATGTTTTTTTTTTTTAACAAAAGACCTAAGAAATAAAAAAAACTAGAACAACAATCACAACATCTAAAAAACAAAGTACAGAAGTTGACGACAATGAGCACAACCCGCAAGCCAATGCGCTGGAGCAACCCGGAGGCGAGGCACCTTACGAACATGACAAACTGAAAGAGACGGAAGCATCAACCGCATAGTCTCTCGTAACCAGAAGACCGAGATGTCCGAGGCACCTTGGGGTTGAAACATCCCAAACTGAGTCGAGTTATCAGTGTAGATCACAATGCGATGAAAACCACGGCGAAAAGCAAACTCCACACCCCAGCAACAAGCCTGCATTTTCGCCTGTAAAGCAGAGCTAGCCAAGAAAGCACGACTACCCCCACCTAAAACCGTAGAAGAATGTCAATCCCTAATGATCCAACCAGCGCCTGCTCGAAGATCACTTCTACTCCATGCTCCATCTACCACTAAGCAAACAGACGGAGTACCACCTAAACCCCTAACCTTCAACACTGGCCAAGAAGGAGAAACAACCGTCAAGGCATGAGGATGAACCTGCACCCGACGATGCCAAGTAAAAGCACAGGAATAACGATGAGACCAATTCAAAGCCAAAGATAAAATCAAGCCAGGCGACCAAACCTCACTCCTAAAACGCAGTGTATTCCAAGATAACTAAATTGCCCATAATGAAAGACACCAAGGACGACCAGTCCTTAGAAGCAGAGAAAAGAGAAATAGAGGAGATAATCCATTTTCCAAATTGGTGGAAAGGCCCAAAATCCTAGGCAAGACCGAAAGGATGAGAAAGCCAAATGGGGGGTAATACTCGAACAACCACGAAAAACATGAGAAATGGATTCCTCCTCGAGACGACAAAACCCACAAATCTGATCCACTGGAAGACCCTGAGAGCGCAGAATGGAAGCCACTGGCAAATCATCATGCAACAATTTCCACCCATACGTTTTTCACTTCTGGAGAATCGGCAATGCCCAATACCTATGCCACCATTTCAAAAGCACACCCATATCACCAAGAGTTGCATCACCATACCCCACTAGAGAAGCATAAGTAGATTTTGTAGTAAATGAGCCATCCCTAGTAAATTCCAATAGACAAAGTCATCCATCGAACTTACAGGCCTATCCAAAGCTAGAATTCTAGTTGTCGTGCTAGAATCAAATAGCCTGTAACCCTTTGAAATATCCCACGCGTAAGAACGCGGATCAAATAAAGAAGAAACATGAGTCGGCTTTCCCGACTCAGAAGATCCCACTCGAAACTGAACATCCACCCCAGGTAACCATGAGTCCTCCAAAATGCGAATCTGAGAACCTGAACCGACCTTCCAGTTCACGCCCTTAGACAACACATCTAACCCCGCAACAACACTCCTACAACCCCAAGAAGGTCGTCGACCCCTATCCGGACTCAAAGAGCACAGTGCAGGATAACGGGAAAAGAGAAGCCTAGAAGCAAGCAACTGTGGATTATGGAGTAAGCGCCAACTCTACTTGGCCAAAAGAGAAGAGTTAAAAGGACCAACACTTCTCAAGCCAAGACCTCCTAAACCCTTCGGTCGATAGAGAGCCGAAGAAGAAGTTAGAGACATCCCACGCCCCGGCCTAGAAGACTTCCAACAGAACCGAGCGAGCATATTGTCGTTGCGCGAACAAATGGATGATGGAATTTGAAAGACTGACATAATATGGTTAAAGGAAGAAATCAGTACCAAATTAATTATGATCAGCTTCGCACCGTCGAAGAGAGCTGCAAAGCCGCAAAACTAGACAACTGAGTCGCTACCTTGTCTAAAAGGAAATCAAACTCTGCACATTTACTCCGACCTAAATCAATCGGAAGTCCCAAATAGGTACCCATCCGGGAATGAGATTGAAGCTTCAGCCGGTTAGCAAGATGATCTCGATAACCTTTTGGTGTATTGGGACTGAATTTAACAAAGGACTTTTGCAAATTAATCATTTAGCCTGAGATCTAACAGAAATTAGAAACAACCTGCAAAACATTATCACAAGCAGAAGGCGAGACCTAAAAGAATAACAGGGAGTCATCAGCAAAAAACAGGTGAGAAACAGGCGGAGCACACTAGCAATCTTGATTCCTCGGAAAAGATCAACATTCTCCGCTCTGCGAAGCATAACAAAAAAGACCTCCATACATAGGAAAAACAAATAAGGGGAAAGAGGATCCCCCTGCCTAAGACTAAATTGAGGCTTGAATGAACTAGTCGAGGAGCCATTAATAAGCACTAAGAACAAAAGCATTCTGACTGTCCGAGATTAAATCCGGAAGAACACGACGCAGACGAGCAGCCAGACATTTGGCTATGCATTTATAAACCACATTACAGAGACCAATAGGACAAAATTGAGAAACCTGCTCCGGATGCTCCACTTTTGGAATTAAGACCAGGAATTTCCTATTCCATTCTTTTAATAAATACCCATGCACAAAAAAGAACTGAACTGCCCGAATGACATGATCTCCTACAGCAGGCCAATGAGTTTTAAAGAAAGTCGCAGAAAAGCCATTTGGACCTGAAGACTTACTATCATCCATGCTGAACATAGTCTGACTGTAGACACCTGATTATGTCTCCCCAAAAACCAAACTCAGTGATGAGTACTGATTAGGGGATTTTTCCCCACCAATCACCATCTGACAAGTGGACCAATTAGGTTCCGCCATGTGTCCGTCACATGGGCCAATAGGAGCCTGCCACGTGTCAAGCAATGATCCGTCCACCATGGACCAATTACGACACGACACGTGTCCTTCCCATGACACCTGGGATAACCGGTCACCTAGGCCCAACTCCCGAGGGAAGCCCAATCAGCTCAAGGTTAACCTAAACCTAGATTGACACGTTTCCCGAGGTTATAAATACCTCCCTTAATCCTCATTAAGGGAGAGAACATGCTAAAAAGCAGATTACACACATTAAACACTCTCACCTAGAGAGACCCAATCACTTTAATTTTCGCATTAATTACTCCTTAATCAAGTACTAACTTGACCGTCGGAGGCGGATCTCCAACCATCCGGAGCATCCGTTTGTTTTGCAGGTACAGGCGTCCGGTTCCAGTCTCGGAATTGTAACTCTCCCGCAGGACATCAGAAAACCCCGAAACATTTGGCGCCGTCTGTGGGGAGAGTACTTCTGAGATGGCATCCACGTCTGTACCGACTCCTGAAGAGAGGCGTCCCCTAGACGACCCTCAAGTTCAGTCGGACCACGATACTGAGAATGAATTTGAAGTTGAAGCTCACACAGCTTCAAACGGGACCCTAAGGGCCCGACGTACCTATCATACCGAAAGGAGGGAACGGGAACATCTTCAAACTGGAAGTGAGCCAGCAGGCGCACCGCCTGTTCGGCAGCAGCCGACTGATGGGTCTGCTCCCATCACAAGGAACGAACTCATGACCTTCATGAGGGACTTCAAGGGAGAAATTCAAGAGTTGATCAACAAGAAGCCGCCTGCTCTGGACAAGGAGCAGTCGGCTAAGAAACCCTCCACTTCACTGAAGAGGAAACCAGTTCAAGGGCGAGAGGCGACCCCTCATCCTAAATCTAGGAAGTGGGAGCCACCTGCCCTTGACTTCACAAAATACCGTTTTCCTACTCCAGGAAATAGGAAACCTATTCGTCATATTCAAGCGGACGGGTCGAGGAAAACATACACAGACGCTCGGCTACTGCTAGAGCAGAAGAAGAGTGACCGATTGTCAGAGTCGGCCTCTACTTCAAACTTCCAAGACAGTCTGCGAATGAGAGTCAGTCAGGCGGCACCTCCCGTCAGTCCGGCTTTCATAGCGACCAGGCGGTACCAAACTTACCGTTTGTACCGCAACAACAGTATTTTTTACAGCCACCTCCGTTTGGTGGACATGCACCAAAAAATGTCCAACCTATGGACTGACAGCTACGGTTGCTTAGACTTGGTGAACAGCCGTCGGCCTTCTCCAAGGAAATTACTGAAGCCGCTCAGCCGGCCAAAGTGAAAAATTTATTAGTAGGCGCCTATGACGGCACTACTAACCCAGAAGACCATCTGATGGCATTCACCAACCTGATGTACCTTCAAGGGTTGGATGATCCCACTTGGTGCAAGTGTTTCCCAGCGACTCTCAAAGGAATTGCACAACAATGGTTCGGCAACCTGCCGACTGGTTGTGTAAATAACTTCAAGACGCTTGCTTACTTATTCACCTCCAACTTCGCCATGAACATCCCTGCGAAGAAGACGACCCTTGATTTAGGAACAATTCAGAAGGGCAAGAAGGAGGGGCTTCGTTCTTACATCAGGCGGTTTAACCTGATGAGAATACAGATTCAAGGGTTACCGGATGAAGTAGCCTATACTGACTTTTTCAGAGGTCTCAAAGACGGGTCGACCTTCAAATTTGATTTGGTCCGAAAGAGGGTGGCGACTCTTCAAGAGGCCTTGATTGAAGCGGAAGCCTATATACAGGCGACTGATCTTTGTAGTACGGTAAAACAGTCAGACGGGAGAAGGTCCGACAAAAGAGAAGGACGACAGAAACAGTCGTCAAACAAAGACGAGAAGAGAAAAGAGGTCTGGGCGGCTGATTCCTCTAAACAGTCGGCCCAAAAAAAGAAAAAAGAATTCAAACCATACTCCCCAAAGTATGTGTTTAACAAGGATAGCCAATTTATCCTAAAGGAAATCAAGGGACGGATCTAAATTGAGAAGCCGGTCCCCATGAAGGGTTCTGCAAACAACCGGAACCAAGAAAAATTCTGTGCTTATCATGAAAATGTTGGTCATCACACCAATGAATGCATCAGTCTCATGCGGTATCTGGACCGCCTGGCTGAGCAAGGTGATCTTGACACTTATGTCAAGAAATCTACGGGGAACACTTCCTCAAAAAAGCAGTCGGCCAAAAAGAATCAAAAGGCCGACAGCTCCGATACAGATGATGCAGTCGTCTACACCATTGCAGGCGGCTTCTCAGGAGGCGGCCCCACTATTAGGGGCAACAAAGACAATATCAGACGGTTAGATGTAAATTCCGTTCACCAAGAACGGCCCTCCAAATATTCATTTCCTGAGATTGTCATCACTGAAGAAGATTTAGGAGGGTAAGAGGGCCGCATGACGACCCTATTGTTATTGAATGTAAAGTGGCCAACCAGAGAGTTGGCCGAATCCTCATAGATACCGGAAGCTCTTCAGATCTCATCAGTAGCAAATGTCTGTTGAAACTAAAATATCAGACTGATTGCATACATCCGGCATCCCACCCTTTAGTAGGGTTTGGAGGAGGAGTCGTCCACCCAGTGGGACGAGTGGATTTACCCATCCGTCTGGGCGAAAAAGGGAAAGGACGACACATGGTAGTCCGGTTCCTGGTAGTAGAAGAACTCTCGGCCTACAACATGATTCTGGGACGACCAACCCTGAATAATTCCAAGGCTGTTATAATCCCATCTCTTATGTTGCTCAAGTTTGAGAGGGATAATGGAACAGTCGGGTCCCTAAGGGGAGATCAGAGGATGGCCCAAGAGTGCTATCTCTCGGATGTCAAGCCCACTGTTATGGCCACTGGGTCGAGTGGTGGAAAAATAGACCTTGACAATGTCAAGGAGACTGCGCCTGTTCAAGAAGCAGGCGACAACAAGAGAAAGGCATCCTAGACAGAAGCTCAACCTGGATGGATCCAATCAGGGCATATCTGACAAACGGTACCCTGCCGGATGATCATCAACAGCACTGAAAAAACGAGCAACCAGTTTTGAAATAATAAAGGGAGAACTTCACAAAAGGGGGTACCTTCAACCCTTAAAGTGTGTTACTTCAGAAAAGGGACAAGAGATACTAGACGATCTTCACTCTGGTTACTGCGCTTCCCATATAGGCGGTAGGACGCTTGCTCAACGGGCAAGGCGGCAGGGCTACTTTTGGCCTACTTTAGAAGCAGATGCGATGGTGATGGTGAGAAAATGTGACAAGTGCCAAAGGTTTGGCAAACTAATTCACCGTCCGGCTACTGACCTCACTACCATTCATAGCCCACTACCGTTTGCTAAGTGGGGCATGGATATTCTGGGTCCATATACGCCTGCTACAGGCGAAAGGAGGTACATACTTGTTGCCGTCGACTACTTCACTAAATGGGTAGAGGCGGAGGCTGTAAAGGGAATCAAGACGAAGGATGTAATTTCATTCATTTGGAAAAATGTCATCACTCGGTTCGGGGTTCCCATGTCTATGGTTTTTTATAATGGTCCCCAATTTGAGACGCCTGTTCTCAAAAGCTGGTTGGGTGACCAAGGAATTGCACACTACTTTGCATCTGTCGGCCGTCTACAGGAAAACGGCCAGGTAGAAGCCTTTAATAAAATCATCTCAGACGGTCTCAAGAAAAAGATTGAACGTGCAGGCGGCCTATGGGCGGATGAATTACCACATGTTCTCTGGGCCATTAGGACGACTGAAAAAGGGGCGACTGGAGAAACTCCATTCCTCCTAACTTATGGTGCGGAAGTTGTTCTTCCAATAGAACACTACGAGCCGACTCTTCGAGTAATGCTATATGACGAAGAGGCAAACTGGGAAGCCATGCGGCTGACATTAGACTCACTTCCTGAAAGGAGGGTCAATGCTGTCTTGCGCCATGAAATTTACCGCCTGAGAATGACTAGATCATACAACAAAAAAGTACACAGGCGTCCACTCAAAGTGGGGGACTTTGTACTTAGAAAAATGGAAGCAGTTGGTAGGGCTAATGAGTCTGGCAAACTAACTCCCAACTGGGAAGGACCCTACCGAATCTATGAAGAGGTCAGGGACGGTACCTACCGTCTGGGAACACCAGACGGACAACCGTTGCCTCGAACTTGGAATGTAGATAATCTTAAGAAATATTTCTTTTGAATGATGTAAATAGTCAAGGGCTACTTAATAAAAGTTTGCATACTTAATATTCAATTTTGTACTAAGAGGGGCACGCCTACTAACAAACAGTCGGCTACTCTCCATGTTTAATTTTTATTCTTACTTAAGAGGGGCAGGCCGCCTATACATTTACAGTCGGCTACTCTCCATTGAGTATTTTACTCTCTTCAGAGGGGCATGCCGTCTGTACCTTTACAGTCGGCTACTCTCCATTGAGTATTTTACTCTATCTTCAGAGGGGCATGCCGCCTGTACCTTTACAGCTGGCTACTCTCCATTGAGTATTTTACTCTATCTTCAGAGGGGCATGCCGTCTGTACCTTTACAGTCGGCTACTCTCCATTGAGTATTTTACTCTATCTTCAGAGGGGCATGCCACCTGTACCTTTACAGCCGACTACTCTCCATTGAATATTTTACTCTCACCATAGGGGCATGCCGTCTGGACATATAGTCGGCTACTCTCCATAAAAGAGGGTCGACTGGTTCCAAACACACAGCCACCCCCCTTATACTTAACTAAAAATGATCAGGGCCTGGCCGACCCTGTGCCTAAACAGGCGGCTACCCTCCTTTTACTTAGCACCTACGTTCACCAAGAACTAACCAAGGCCACAGGCCGAATGATCAGACCAGGCGCCAAGCCAACTGATCAAATCTTCAAAACTAATACGACCTGTCCCAACATCATAGCAGGCGTCCGGCGGCATCCCTCCGGATGAAATTCGTCGCAGAGAGCAGCTCCCTTTTGGGTGGAACATTGCTCTATAAACTAAATACACGGCACCTATACGACTGCCCCAAGGGCAACCACGTAGCCGTTTTTGAGACAAGGATAACTCTATCACTAACCAAACCAGTGGTAGCAGTTGACATCTGAGTCAGATGACCGCCTGTATTACTTGGGATAAATGCAGGGGGTACCTCTTGAGTTAATAGCCAACAAACATTGGCGAATCAAAAGGTTCAACCGGCCTCCGCCGCCTGGTACCTTTACTACTCAAGCAGGAGTGACGGCGACTGAGTAACACCAAAGTTAACTCATAGTCACTCTCTCAAACTTAGTATGGAGCCTAAAAGGTATGAGTCGTCCGCCTGTTTTTAGCAAACAGGGGCTCTCAACCACTACTCCTGCTAGGTTAACAACCTATGAGTTAAAAGCCAACAAACATTGGCGAATAAAGAGGAACAACCGGTACCAACCGCTTGATACCTCTACTACTCAGTTACTTGGCGACTAGGTAACAATCATGTTTACTTGGTCAAACCACTTTCCTACTTGGTTAATTTTACAAATGACAGGACCGCCTGCCTAAAGGGGATCCAGTCTTTAAAATGGTTCGAATACCGATTGGATAAATGGCCGACTGATCGTCTAGCCTGGAAACAGACTACCAGTCGTCCAGGGGCATAGGCGGCGGCGTGACTAACTATCCGTACCTGTCTGCAACTATCGGTCATGTAAAACAGTCGGTATAGTGTACAATTGGATATCAGAATATTCAATACTTAAACAAATTTGAAGCAAAACAAAAAAATTCATTAAAAAGAAGCCGGTCATTAAAGACCGGCAAAATATTCAGAGCCCCGGCCCCCTGGCCGGGTAAATACAAACAAATGGCACGCAGGCCGTGGAAAGAAGACATAAAGCTTCAGAAGGGGGCAAATCTTCAATATTAGCAGTTGCCGCCTGGTCAGCACTCTTCTTGCTGGACTCGGCTTCAGCTGCATCCTTTTTTGATGCATTACCCCCAAGCGGCACAAGCGCCACTACCGGCTGCTCCTCCTCCTCCAACGCCTCCTCCAACGCCTCTTCCTCAGCAGCCGCCAGGATCTCTTGATTATATCTATCAGAACACTGGCGGTACGTTTTTTCCCATGAGGCAAAGTCGGCATTGGGGAAGAGGCGGCCCCAAGTCATGCGCTGGATTTGAGCAGAGTCTTCCATCATCTCCCGGACCAGCTCTTTCTTTTCTTGCTCGGCCTTTTCCGAGAGCTCCTGAGTAAGACTCTTCTCCTGGGTCACCAGGCGTACCTTTACGCTCGCCAAGGATTTCTCCAAGGTTTCGTATGAGGACATCTTTTGGCGAAGAGGTCTCAGCTCGGCCTTGAGGTTGTTGATGGTCGCCTCCAGCTCGCTATTCCTCTTCTGGGCCGCCTCTAACTGAGCCCGGATAGCGGCGGTAGCCTGCGCCTGATAATAAAGAATATCAATGGTCAGAACTTCATTTTGGGCAATTTGAAACATTGCCTTATCACAGTCAGAGGCGGCCATAGCTTTTGCAGCCTTTACCTCTTTGTTCTTCCGATCAAGCGGCTTGCGAAGGCCGTTCACTCGGAGCAGGGCCTAAGTAAAAAGGGAACAGGCGTCAGTTTCCAAACAAAAAAGAAAACAGGCGTCCTGGAATTCAAATACTCAAAAATATACTAAGTATACCTCAGCAAGGACCCCTGCAATCCCGTCTAGGTCAAGGGTGCCGACACCCCTGACCGCCTCCCTTTCAGCTGGAGGAACGACCTTGATCATAGACTTGGACACCTCGACCAAGTCAGGCTCCTGAGGGCCGGCTGCATCAAGCATAATCAAACGGATTAGACCTATTAAAGAAGGGAGCAAGTCTAAAATTTACAAGGACAATTTCATACTTCTAGGTGGCCCAGCTGGAGTTTTAGAAGAAGTGGCCGGCTGTTTCTCAGCCGCCACATGTTTCCTGGCAGAACCAGGAGAGCTCGCAACAGTCGTCCTCTGGGCCTTGGGGTCCGGCTGTTGGGAAGAAGAAGCTCTTGGAGCGCCCGTCTAAAAAAGAAGAAAAGAGTCAGTATATGCATAAACACAACTCCAAAAAGAGGGTGAAAGGTTCGAAGCCCACCAAGGGTGCCCCCTTGTTGGGGAGTCGATTGAAGACTGTTGCATGATGGAGGCCCGCAACATGGTCGCCGCAGTCTTGGAGGCGGTAATTTTGCTCATGGCGTCCGCTGCAAAAACAAATAGCAAAGTTAATAAAAGACATAACAAGAAATGCACAGAAAAGCAGAGTATTCGACAGGCCGGCTACCTCTTGAGCACCGACTGCTGAGGCCACAGGCGGCCAAAAAGTACTCGTCGTAGAGCCATTTGAAGCTCGGGACGCAGTGCGGGGATACTTGCTCTCGTACCCCTGAAGTAGAGTTCACCTTCGACTCCACTTTGAAGAGTCCTTTATCTAGGATCTCTTTCTTAGCCTTGGGGGAAACAGGCGGCATGCTGCGGCCGCCTGCAAGAAGGGGCGGATTCCTGTTCCACCTGTTGAAGCGCTTGTTCAACTCTGTGTCTGAACTCTCAATGATGAGGAAGGTGCTCCGCCAGTCCTTCCATTTGTTTGCTTTACCTCTCGTCATGAGGTAGCCCCTGTGGCTCGTCAATTGATACCAGCCGGTACCGCCTGCCTTAGGGGTCCGGCTGAGGTAGTTCATGTGGGCGAAAGCCTCGAAGCTCGGCTCCACCCCGTGCAGTTCGCACCCGGCCACATAGCCGAGTACGTTGACCCTGGAGTTCGGGGCTAACTGCCATAACCCCAACTCATACCCATCCAAGATCCGCTGAACAGCCGGATGTAGTGGGAAGCGCAGCCCAGCCTTGATGGCCGCCTCGTAGCAGCCAAAGCAGGCGCCATCATAACTGGTACCAGCCGGCCAGACGACTGTGTCTTCTGGATCCGGCACGAACACTAAAAAGCCGGGGCCCATTGTGTGGTTTGCGATAAAGCTCTCCACTTTCTCTTGCATGGCTGTGATCCGGCCCCGAGGTACCGTGCAGTAGTAGGGGGTATTTTGCTCTCGGTGAGAGGCGGATGGCTCCGCCCAATCGTCCCCCTTCTCAACTGCGTGAGAAAGCCTCGCCTCTTGTAGGCGACTGTTTTTCTCTTCTGTGTCCAGGGAAGCATGGCCAGAAGAGCTAGACTCGGAATAGTCCTCTGACGAGTCCGAAGAGGACGACTCCTCCCCTCTCCCGGAGGGGCCCGCCTCCTCTCCTTTAAAAGGAGCAGGAGAGAATGTAGAATTGTCAACTGTAAAATGGGAAGGGGTCACTTTGACTCCTCCCTCAGAACTGCCGGTTTTCAAGCCGCTTTGTTTCACTTCCACATCTGGCGCCTGGTCAGATGTTTCACTAATCGGCACCCTGTGGGAGGAGCCATCTGAGTTTGAGATCCTGGCAGTCTTTTTTGTTCTGGCCATCATGCTCTGCATAGACACAGATACAGTCGGACTTTGTATAAAGGGAAAAGATGGGTCCAGAAAAGGGCAGGCGGCACTCCTAGTCCTAGATTCAGCCGTCCCCGGTGACCGGCTGATCACTAACCTAGGTCGTGTCGTGTGCTTCCGTGGTGCCATTTCAAAAAAGAATAAAGTAAAGAGAAAATTAAGAGTAAGAGAACCGACGGTTACCTGAACGAGTGACGATTGATGAAGTTCTGAAAATCCTTTGCAGTCGGCTTGTCAGAGCAGGCGGTAGGCAAAAAGGGTCCAAAATGTCAGAGCAAGTTCAGGGGTCCGAATGTTCTCTCACAAAGTTTTCAAGTGTGAAAATGACCGAAGTCAACACTCCTTTATATAGGCGAAGTGAGAAGGCGAAGGGTCACTTCCAGAATTCAAAATTTTGGCGGGAGAATCTCTCGGCCTCTCGCCGAGTGACACCTGTAGTAGGCCGTCGCCTGTTACAGGGCGATACCTGTCACAGGTAACACGTGACCAGTCACGTGCCACCTGTGAGGGGCAAATGATTAGGGGATTTTTCCCCACCAATCACCATCTGACAAGGGGACCAATCAGGTTCCGCCATGTGTCCGTCACATGGGCCAATAGGAGCCTACCACGTGTCAAGCAATGATCCGTCCACCATGGACCAATTACGACACGACACGTGTCCTTCCCATGACACTTGGGATAACCGGTCACCTAGGCCCAACTCCCGAGGGAAGCCCAATCAGCCCAAGGTTAACCTAAACCTAGATTGACACGTTTCCCGAGGTTATAAATACCTCCCTTAATCCTCATTAAGGGAAAGAACATGCTAAAAAGCAGATTACACACATTAAACACTCTCACCTAGAGAGACCCAATCACTTTAATTTTCGCATTAATTACTCTTTAATCAAGTACTAACTTGACCGTCGGAGGCGGATCTCCAACCATCCGGAGCATCCGTTTGTTTTGCAGGTACAGGCGTCCGGTTCCAGTCTCGGAATTGTAACTCTCCCGCAGGACATCAGAAAACCCCGAAACAAGTACCTTTCACGTCTTTAATTATCAAGTTAGGTGAAGAGTTGAAAATTCTAGTGAAGTTCCCTTTAACCTTGACCATTTCTAACCTTTCTTTAAATGTTTTAAGCTGAAATAACTCATTTCGTGTCTTGAAAATCATTCATTTCGTGTCCTCTTTATAAAAATGTCCAAACCAGTTTATTTTGGTCCATAATTCTGGTCCAATAATTGTGTAGTTGGATGAGGTTTGAAAAGAGCTTTCCAACTATATATTATAAGTCCAAATCCGAGTTATAACGAAGAAGTTATTGCCAAAATACCAAACTGAGCCCAAACCGAACCTTACGTACGTCCCAATGACCATGCGGAGGGTCCATTAACCTTAAATATCATTCCTAAATCCCTTAGGATTTATTATTAGCTTCTACAATCCTCTAGAAGGTTCTAATTTATCCTGTTTTTGAAAAGATAAAGACTTAGAATTTTATATCGGATAAAACACTTGTCTTTTAATGATTTTAATTTTGATAAAATTAGAATACGTACGGATACACGGTTAACCCAATTTGATAGGAAGTCGAATTCCGTACGGATTCTATCTTCCAAAAAAATATCATGTCGCGACTAAAATATCGCGTCGCGACGGAAACTTGTTTTGCTCCGAGTCGAATTCTGACCCTTTTTTTTTTTTATCTTTCGACCCTCTTTTTTCTTATATATAGAGGTCGTTTTCCTCCGTTTTGATTCACCAACAATCATCAGCTTAATCTCTCTTTAAGCTATAAGCTTCTCTCTCTCTGTCTTAGCCTTAGCCTAAACACATCACATACCATATGTCTTTTGCGAGACTTGAATACTCCAAGCCCTTCTCGTAGTTGCCTTCAACCTCGACGTGAAATGTTGATTATTCTGAGAGTTTGGTCCCTAATCTATATTTCAATTCTTATTTGATTTATTTCTTTCTTGAAGTTACTAACGTGTTTATTGTTTTGATAGAAAGAAGTACGAGGCATTAAAGTGAGTAGATCTACAATCCTTATGCTTTTGATATAGAAATCATGCTTAGAATATTATTTTAATTTTCTAGTATCATGTTAGGATGTTTTCGTGCTTTCTAGTATCATGTTAGGGTGTTAATTTTAATATTGCTAATATCATGTTCCTAGTATCATTTTTAGGCTAAAGCTTTGATTTTTTAATGACATGTTAGGGTTTGTTATTTAATCCGTTTAGTATCATACCTAGGATCTTGCTATTTATTATTATGATGATGATGATTTGTTGTGTCAATATTAATAATTACATTGCTTGATTATTTATTATTCTTGATCATTGTTATTGCTTGATCACCCCTTTCTTGCAGGTTTAAAGGAAATTTGTACTTAAAATTACGCCTAATAAGATAATTAATAATTCAAGTGATCACCAACAATAGATTTATTTGTGCATCAATAATCAACCAACATAGATTAAACAGGTTTATGGCTAACTTGTTGTATGTATGTTGATCGGAAATCGCACATGAATATCATAAGAATTAAGTAGAGGCCGATTTAGGGCGGGTTCAATCTCTTGTAGGTTGGATTCGTACCATCATCCCCGAATATCCAGTCATGTTTCAGGACCACTATGGAGTTAGCAATTTCCGTGATCGTGAATGGGGTATAACCTTCACACCCGTAAACGGTTTACAAGTTCCTAAAACTTGTTGACGACTTTTTTATCTCTATCTTCTTTCCCTTTGGACGCCACCATGCTTAAATACATGATCACAGTGGGGCTCAAACTTAATGTTTGAAATATTCCCTACACTGACTAATATCTTTCGGCGAAAAAGGAGACATCAAGATCTGACAATGACCCTTCGACAACGACGGAAGGGAGAGACCTTCCTAAACAACCTGAGAAACCGACGGACAATCCGAAGTACATCTATACAAGGATTGGTAGAAATGCTAAACCAGAGACCGAATCCCACCATCATCGGAAACCTAAGAACCCACATCGTTCTTCAGACTGAGAATAGTCTTGCGCCGCTTCCTAGCTGGAACCATCGAAAATAGCAAACGAGTATGAGAATCACCACAGGCATCCCATTTAATATTTGCTCTTTGTTTCCAGAAAAGGAATGCTCAACATGGATGATACATGTATGTTTAAATCAGTATGAGTTGCTTTTACCTTATAGGTCTGATTTTGCGTTCAGAGGAAATAAGTGTTTTTAAACTTGGGTTGGGTGATAATGGGGTGTTACTTGATTTAGCCATTGCCATTGTCATTGTAAGGATAATGATCTGATTTTTCTTGTTTTAAAATTTTTGGGTCATAGTCATATCAGTATATTGCTAACTGATTTTGACTCAGAACTCGCTCTGAGTTTGTGGTAGATCTTAAAACTTTTAGCTTCTCCTTTGAATATGACTTACCAAACTTTTAACTTTTAGGTTCCATTGTTAAATTTCTTTTTTCCTCTTTCTGTTTATTAGAACTAATCTATATTGAGCTACCAAAAACATAGGAATTGGTTTTAAATCTGTTAGCCCATCGTCCTAATCAACCATTCAAGATCCAACCCAATTATGACCCACCTGATATGGACTTGGACCTGCTATAAACTGGCTAAACTTATTATAATCTAGCTTGCTTCAAATTAAATTAAATTTGACTTGCCCAAATTATAACCTTTCTTGATTTTGACATAATCTATACTAATATATTAAAACGTCCATATGCCACGTAGATCCTTTTAAATAAGGTCACGTCACTTCACACGCCACAATACCTACCCAACATCTCTTTATGCCATATCACCACTGAATTATCCTTAATCGTTATGCCACGTCACCCAAGCAACCCACATTACTTATAAGGTTAAGGGGATTCGATCACCCAGCCACTTATAACAACGTTGACTATTTAACCATTTTAGCCCATTATTAAGCATGCTATATATATGAAAAAGAAATGTACTACCTCCGTTTCATATTTTTTGCAACTTTGGCATATTATTTGTGAGATATAAAATATTTCAAAGTTGCAAAAAATATGAAACGCAGGTAGTACATAAATGTAAACCACATGATTCAATTATTAAAAAAAAACAATAATGTCGATTTCAGATTTCAAAATCCTTTAAAAAAAATCTTAATTGCACGATTACAAAAGTATCAACCCGGGGCAACGCTCGGGCTACTTACTAGTTTGATTTGAAACATTTATCATTAAAGTTATTCCAAAAGTACACGTGTCACATCCACGACAAAAAAGTTTCAAGTAAAAAACATTTTTTTCATTTCTTTTTTCTTACAAAATAACATGATAAAAAAAGTTAATGAAAATTAATTTACAGCAATTTTAAAATTATTTTAATTTATATTTGTAAATAGTAAACACGAGAGTTTTAAGGGTAGACATTTTAAAAAAAATCAATTTTATTTTAAATGGGCCCTTGTACATTCATTCATACTCACATTGTTAGACTAAGTTTTCAACATGGCTCCACAATCCATTTCTTTTTAGTCGATGTGTTAAAGTCAAAGTAAGTCAAGAATTTTAATTTTGGGTGAAATAACGTGTGAGCTTCTCTTTTTTTTTCCCGCCTAAACTATATATATATATATATATATATATATATATATATATATATATATATATATATAAGGGAAATACCAGTGGAGAAGAAAATAGTACTCGCAAAAAATTATGACAAAATTTCCAAAAAAGAAAATAGAGCAAATAATAAAATACGGACGCAAAAAGAAAGTGGAACAATTAATAAATTAGGAAAGGATTATTATTAATATTCGCAAAAGAAAAAGTGGAACAATTAATAAATTATGGAAGGATTATTATTAATTTTTTTTTTTTTTTGGTGCTCACGTAGGGCTAGGCTCCAAAAAGAAAACAAAAGCAATAAAAAACTACGAGGTATAAAACGTGATAAAGCCACCCCTACTACATCATTATGTAAAATACGACCTAAAGCTAAAGAAGGGACTTGAATCAACTCAATTCGGGTGTTCTGATTGATTCCTTAGTTTGCTAACTAGTCAGCCGCTTTGTTTCACTCTCTATAGATATGGATAATCTCTACTTCCCACCTTGGATCAGCCATTAGTTTCTTGCAATTAGGTATGCTATGCACGCATTCCCCACCATAATCTTCTTCATTTTTTAGAATTTGAGTTACTGTTAGATTGTCCATTTGGACTTGAAGCCTGCTAACATTCATTCTTTTAGCTAATTCAAGCCCATATTCAACTGCCAGCACTTCAGCCTTAAACGCATAGCAGTCTCCTAGCTTCATTGAGTAAGCATAGCTAAATTTCCCCGAAGTGTCACGAATTATTCCTCCA
Source organism: Chenopodium quinoa (assembly GCF_001683475.1). Taxonomy (NCBI): domain Eukaryota; kingdom Viridiplantae; phylum Streptophyta; class Magnoliopsida; order Caryophyllales; family Amaranthaceae; genus Chenopodium; species Chenopodium quinoa. Next base: position 1,252,099 of record NW_018742410.1, on the reverse strand, counting down.
CCACCAGCAGGTCCAGGTGTCCCCCTATTAATCTTAAAAAGAGGGAAAAAAAAAATACAGAAACAAGCAAAATCTAACAATTGGGCATAAACCATATAAGAGAAAAGTATTTGGAAATTGTATCACCGCCATCATAGAATGATGTAATTTTTCCGGATGTCATGTCAAAGATACCCATATCGTGTCCACGGACATCGGTTCTGCATGATACAGCCCAATATTTTCTTGATTCATCATCAATAAAGTATATAGCGTTGTTTTGGCAATTTCGAGCCTTTGATATATGAAGAGCACTAGCGTAGTCATCACCAACAAATAACATATAATTCCCCAAATCCTCAAACATTTTCCCACGATAACGATGTGTCACGAACATGCTTATAGACCTTGAAATAAATGGTACGGTAGCAATGTTTATTGTCCCAGAGGTATATATAATCACCTTGAGCATCTTGATATTCATCCAGACTCTCTTATGCGTAAGACTACAAGTAAATCACCAGCTAACTCCACCATATACATCTCTCCAGCCATAAAAAAAAATATCTCGGACTGATGATGGTTCTCTACACAGATTGTAGGGAATGGTAATGAGGAGACCCCAGTACCTCATAGTGAGATACATAATTGTATCTCATAATGGCAAATTGGTAAATAAAATCAACTTTTTTAATTTTTTATCATTTTTTTTTGTAAATTCTGACTTTTCAATAAAACCACCAACATCGTCGTCCGGTGGCTTCTTCACCCTCCTTCACCTTTCCGGCGGCTTCTTCGTCATCCTTTCGCCTGTAAACCCCTACCATCATCGTCGTCCCCTATCTTCTTCACCCCCTTTCACCTTTCCGGCGGCTTCGCCGCCTAATCAAACGAAAAACCCTAACAAAAATGGAGAAATTTGGGCATGGTTAACCCTTAAGGACAAGGTTTATCTTCCTCGAAGGTTTCTGATTGCCATTGATGGAGGTGAGAGGATGGAGGAAGAAGAACGGGATGGAGGATGGAGGAAGAAGAAGAACGGGATGGAGGATGGAGGAAGAAGAAGAACGGGATGGAGGAGGAGAAGCCCAGATTTAATTCAATTACAATATTAACCCCACTTACAAACTCAAAATGACACAAATACCCCTATAAGATACTTGTTACGTTTCTTACTATGAGAAACATGGATTTACCAAATGGTAATATAATCTTTAGCCTTGATAGGATTAGAATTAGCCGCGATACTAGCAATATCACAATATGCAATCGCTGCGTTACGAGATTGATTAATAGGACCATACAAGAAGACTACTTTTCCATCCCAAACCATGGTTTGATGAATAAAAGGGCGGGATGGATTTCGTGGCCATGGTTCAACTACTTCAGTCCATGGTTTGTCTACTGGACGAGCAAAAGCTATACTATCAAATGGGAAATGTATCACAAACACAACTAACTCATCAATGTTGTTGCTTCCAGGAATCTATAATACAATGAATCTTCACACCAAAACTTTCGTAGCCCAGGGATATAACTCTATCATCACAGGATCATCTTTTTCTTCGTCTGATGATCCGTATCCTACACCAGGGACGTAGTCGTCTGAGTAAGTTAGCAAATCATACAAAGAAGGGAAGCTGAATTCAGCTTTAGTTAGAATTAAATAACTTAACATTCTTGTTAAAGTCTTGCATCACAATCTACCCACAAGACGAACCCCAACATCTTTTATTGGATATCTCAGGAAGCATCATTTCGTAGCATTTGTTTTTGCTGATAGTGAATACTTTCCTACGATTAGACTTGTCATCGTTACCCATCTCCGGCTTAGGCTCTGCTAGCAGCAACCAAGGCGTAGTTGGTTTATCTGCACGACTCCACACGGGTTTAACCATGGAGGAGCAAACATGATTCCATGAATGGCATACAGCGGAGAAACAAAAAACTTCCACAATGGAATCCAATTTCAAAGCAATTCCGGCAAGAATATCAGAGGGCAACTAGGACCAATCACCCATCTACATTTAAAAACCAAATATAAACAATTACAAACAAACTAACAGCCACAGTGCACTCATTCTAAGAATCAATTAAAAACAACATTTAAAAATCAATGCCCATTAATTACAAACACTAACATCACAATCCAAACAACAATTCGCATGAATGACATCAAACTAACCCTAAATCAAATTCGATTTTAATAGCATAGAAACCACATTCACATGATCATTTTCGAATAAACCCTATCCTAACTCAAATTCGCAAAAAAAAAAAAAAAAAAGAAATACTCCCTTTGTTTTATAATGTTACTCTCATTTATAATCTTTTGACTATTAAAAATTAGAGAGAATATTCAAAACTTCTCTCAATATACAAGAACAAATATAGTTAGTGGCAGCTGGGAGGTCAAATATACAAAGTTCCACCCATTGCAGATGCACATATAGGTCGCATTCATGACACCCTTAATTGGATAACCTATTACTGTTTTTGTCATAATAAGTGACATCGAAATATACTAGAATAATACTAGGAGATCTCACTTGTTCACAAAAACAGGTAAGCATGTTCTCAAGGAAAAAAATAATCATAGATGGTCTGATCCACATAGTAAAGAATAAGATTATGTTCCCTATCGCATACTTAGTAGTATCAGGCTCGAACTCTCTAGAACATTCATCATACTGCAGTTCTTTGACTTTTTTTCCACTTCACGCCTTTTCATCATCTCCTCTGCAAAAAAGAAAATACATAATAATATAAAAATCAGTAGACAACCTTGAAATTTCAGAAAGTCATACAGTAATAGATAATTTAAAATGGTGACATTCGGACTTTCTTTGTAGACAAAAAGGTTGACATGTCCTCACTCTACAAATGAGAAACAAGCATCCTAATTCAACTAACCTTCATCCTCTTAAATCAAAAGGTGGAAAAATGTAACGATGGCCAGGGATGGTCCAATAACAACAACATCAATACCCCTATTTCCTATATCTTTAAAATGTTTTACCTAGTACAGCACATCTAAAAGAACTAGCCAAGAAAGGGTAAGATACAGAGTAATGGATGAAAGGCCAACAAACAAGGGATGATAGGTTTTGGCAATAGCTTCACCCCTTCCCCAAGCATTGTGAACAGTACAACTCTTTACAAAAAATAAATAAATAAAGTCCAAGAAGCATGGGAAAAAAAATAAATTGTGCATATGAATGATATATACATGCGCGTGTAAGTTTGAGCATGGAGCTTGTGTTACACACAACTGACAATTAATAATCAAGGGGCTACTTTTTTTTTAAGGATAATGATTTTCTTATATATATGTACGTAGTATGTATTGTATAAATAATAGACATTCCAAGACTTCATAGCAAAGCAAAGAAATATTCAACCATTATTTTAGCCCAGAGATATTATGACCCCTCTGCAAAAACAACAAAATAATATATAAAATTGCATCCAAACTATGGCCATACTAATCTCTGTCCTAATCTTTAAAACAAATGGCATAGCCATAATACGCATGAGGCTTCTGGTGGGAGGTCAAATTTACAAAGTTTCACCCATTGCAAATGCATATATAAGTTGCTTTCACGACACCCTTAATTAGATAATCCTAATACTGTTTTTGTCATAATAAGTAAAATTGAAATATGCTAGAACAATACTAGGAAATCTCACTCTTTCACAAAAACAGGTAAGCATGCATGTTCTTAAGGAAATTAATCACAAATGGTCTAATCTACATAGTTAAGAATGAGATTATGTTCCCTTGTCACATACTTAGTAGTACATTCATTAATCATGCATGACAATGGGAGACCATCTAGGAGATTATGAAAGCAAACAAAATATAGAATTTCCAGATATAAAGATAGAATCACATCGACTGGGCTTTGAAGAGCAAAAGGGATGGAGATTAAAATAAAATTAGCAATATAATAAATTCAGTCATTTATTCTTGTTTTCATATAATCAAGAGGAATCAATAGTACACTGCTATATTGTACCACCAATAATGTTAATCACTAATAGAGGAGTGCAATAAAGACAACAAGACATAAAAAACACGATAGTCACAAAATCAACTAATTCTCAATTGTACTCACCTTAATTAATACTAAACTGTGAAGAGCTTAATTAGAATTCAAATCCAAACAGTGTGGTTATCTAACACAAAAATTATTTATAAACGAATAGATTTTAGAGTTACACTTACAATAGATATAATTCCTGCAGAATATGTTTTATATATACATATATATATATAATTAACAAAATATACGTGATATATTGCACATATTTGATACATGTATCAATAATAGGTTATACTATATTTGCATATTATATCTCCCATTTAAATAATTTAATGTTAAATCATTATTTCATTACATTCTATGCATAAATAATTTAATCTACCACTAATATATACTCACAAAATTACTTAATATTTTGAATAACTCAAATATATATTGGGATTACTTTTATTAAAGAGCATAATTTTCTTTAATAAAGCATAAATAACTTTTATTTATAGGCTTCAATAAATTGGTTTAAGAGGCATACCTTGTTGGTACCAAGTGTCATGGAACTCGAAGCAATTATTCAGGTGCCCCGTTTTGACATGTCTTTTCATCTTCTTTGGTTTTAGCATTGTCCAACACTTTTTTTGCCATATAATTGTAAGTTCGGGTAGTGAGAGCTCTTCGCGTGAGAGTGGACTGCTTCAAGCTTGTTATCCATGTAAACATCACAATCGAGCTTAGAACAGCATATACCCTGCCAATTATATTAAATTATTATTAAATGATAGTTCAGTGTAATGAAAATTCAACCTAAATTAGTAAAATACCACATTAACATTTGTAATGACATTGCGCTCGAGCATATCAAAACGGGATGAGCAAAAGAAATCACCATCTTGAAGTTGCATGTCTTCCGTAGCAAACTTTTAATTATGTTTCCATACAATCAAGAGCAATCAATAGTACACTGCTATATTGTACCACCAGTAAACTACAATAAAGACAATAATAGGAAAGTGCAAAGATAGGCACAAATTCTCAATTGCATTCACCTTAATTAATATTAAGCTGTGAAGAGCTTAATTAGAAATCAAATCCAAACAGTGTAGTCATCTAACACAAAGATTATTTATAAACGAATAGATTTTAGAGTTACACTTAGAATAGATATAATTCCTGTAGAATATGTTAAACTAAAATTACTTGAAAATTATCTATATAGATAATTAACAAATTATGTGATATATTGCACATATTTGATACATATAATGTATCAATAATAGGTTATACTATATTTGCATATTATATTTCCCACATTAAATAATTTAATGTTAAATCATTATTTCATTACATTATATGCATTAATAATTTAATCTACCACTAATATATACTCACCAAATTACTTAATATTTTGAATAACTTAATATATATTGGGATTACTTTTATTAAAGAGAATAATTTTATTAATAAAGCATAAATAACTTTTATTTATATTGAGATTTTTTTAAAAAATTATTTTGAGATTACTTTTATTTTTCTCAGTTACCTTTTAATATTTCTAGACAACTTAATAATGGATATCGAAGATTTATAATAAACTAGATTATTCCATTGTTCAAAAAAAAGGAAAAAAAAAAAACTAATTTAGTACCTGCACGTTGTACAGTAGTGATAAGAAAATTTTCCATATTTTATTTATACCTTTTTGTTGCTGATAACTTTTTAAAATGAGTTAGTTTGCTTTTTTTTTTTTAATTTAAAAAAAAAAGTTTGTTATATAAATTTAAAAAATACAGGTTCATAGTAATTTTTTTGAATGGTTATTATTTAATGTTACATTATTATATTTACTTACATTATTGAAAATATACTAATATGATGGCTAAATCAAATAAATTTAATATTGTATTATCTATTAAGATTATACGTTTAGCGTGGAAAATAAAGTAATGTATATAATTAGCTACCAATATATAGATATTGTTTGGTTGATATGGGAACATATTTCCCATAGGCGGTTGCATTTAATTAGAATTAAAATTAGAATTAAATTCCCACATTCATATTCTAGGAATTGCATAAATTTGTATGGTTGCTATGAAGGAATTTGCAAATCATGGGAATTTTGAGTTACTGCAATCCCCACATATTTCATTTTGTTATAGTCAACCAAACAAAACTCTTATTTCTATTACCCTATTTTTTTTGTTCAACCAAACAAGACCATGTAAATGAATATTGTTGTATTGGAAATATCCAAGCACGGAGTATACAACAATATTGATGCCAAAGTCAAGTTTTATATTTTTATTAGTTTCGTAGTTACTTGATCTATTTTCTAGCAAGTAAAAGAAAAGGGCAAAAAAAATGATACTCCCTCCGTTTTAAAATACTTGCTCTATTTCTCCATGTACGGAGTTTTATGAGTAGTTGGAGAAAGTAATAAAATATAGAGGTAGTGGGCCGTGGGGTAGGTGGAAGAATAAAAATTGTAAAAAGCAAAAGTAGTTAAGAGAGTTGGAGGAAAAAGAATATGAAATTAATAAAATATGATTTATGTTAGGTTCACCAGTTCAGACAAATGAATTAAATATTGTAAAAGCTTTCTAAATAAGGAAATGGAACAAGTATTTAAAAACGGCTAAAAATGAAAAATAGAGCAAGTATTTAAAAATGGAGGGAGTATCATTTATAAAATCAGAGAAAAATTTTCTATGAAAACTTAACATGTAACACACTTTATGGAATTGAATACATCGACATAACCTATTTTAGTAATAACAATCATCTGACCCGTCCAATGCATGAGTGTTTAGAGAAAATTGCATTGAAAGATGAGTGAGAAAATACCAATACAACATTATTGTTGCAATATGTAACCGGAAACATGAATAAAGATTAAAATTTTGGGACTTTAATTTAAAATTAGACTTGAAAAAAAGGTAGAAGGACAGAGCATGCACAATGACAAGCAACATTGTCTTGTCACATCATTATTCTCAAACTATATTATTTTAAGGAAAAAATGTAAATAGTCATCCCTCAAATCACCTAAAATTGATTTTATCCCTCCTCCACCCCCCCACCCCCCTTTTGTTTATTTTAAATAACCACTTCTTAAAGTAACAAAAAAATAAAATAGAAAAATAGAAATCACCACCTCTTAACTGAAAGTTATCGATCTTCGTGCCAAAACTTGGTCTATTAAGGTTTTTGGGTCACTTTGGACCCGATTTTAGGTCAAAACACCAAAATAAGTATAAAAAACGCCTCATTTTGAGAGTTTTCTGTATATTGAGGCAATTTTCAACATGCTAAACGAGACAATTTTAATAAATTTTTTTTATTCAATTCTGACATTTAATTGAACCCAAATACGGTACACCGGGGTCATTTGCTCATTTAATCAACACATGAGCAAAAAATTATTTATTTGCTCTTGTGTTGATTAAAAGAGCAAATGACTCTGGTGTACCGTACACCCGGGTGTACAGAACAAGCTCTCACTTGTAGCAAGATGGGATTCTCATGATTGCTCGGAATTTTTTTGTATGGATCCATTTTCGCAGAGCATTGTTTTTCTAGCGTGTTCTGATTTATAATATCATGCCTATTGTTTTTAAAAAAACCGAAAAATAACATAACGAAACAATTGACAATTCAGAGACGAAATCACAAAAGGAGTGTCGTAAGCACTAGGCCCGGCATGCCACACTACTTGCACAGATGCACCATTGATTGAGGCATTGAGCCATTGACCATTGTGTTGCCAAACCATTAAACCAATATTCTAGTCCTCCACGTTCGTCTCTTTCTTCTCATACTACCTTCCTTCCATCTTTCCCAAATTTCCATGAAACCGGCCATATTCCAGCCCCCTCATCCACCAAACTTCAAGATTCCTCAACCTCCATCCCATTTTTATATTATCCCAACTCACAAAGAATCTCCTTTCCCAGTTTTTCTTCTCTTTTCTCCCTCTTTCCAACTCCTTCCCTCCTCCTCCTCCTCCTCCTCCTCCTCCTTCCTCCCTTTCATTGCTGCGATCACACTTTTGAAGCTACGACAACCATCCCTCCTTTTCTGGGTACTCGCCATTTTCATCCTTCTCAAGGTATTCCCCCTTTCCCTAGTCCCCCATTTAATTGTTACTGGGCAATCTCAAAATTTCAATTGCACATTATTAGTATAATTTAGACCTGTTTTGGGTAGTTTTGATGTCGAACTGAAAAGGGTATTTGGAAATTTTGAAGGTTAATTTGTGGGAAGGCAATTGGGAGGGAAGGGTGCTCAGATCTATTTTGGATCGTCCCTTCCCATGGCTTATTATAGTTGGGTGTTTCTTGGGTTTTTAAAACCCCTTTTTATGTGCCTTATAGTTTTGCATCTATGCTGTGTTTCTGTATTTGGTTCTTCTGATTCAACATGCTCAAATGACACCTCTTTGGCCGGTTTTCGGTCCGAGTTTATGATGCTTCAACATCAATTGAGAGGGGTTTTTACCATACTTGATAATTGTTCATTTAGGGTTAGTGAATTTGATATGCTCCCTGGGTCTGATCATGTGCGTTGGTGGGGTGCTGTAGGTGATAATTTTGTTAATTTGACAAATGGGTTTATCATTTCTGATGAGAATTTGGATAGGACTTATAATAATGATAGCTTTGTTGTTCATTTGAGAAGTAATGTTAGTTGGGATCAGATTAAAGTAGTTGCTGTTTGGGATTCTCCCACTGCCTCTGATTTTGGGCATGTTGTACTTCATAACTTGGTTAATGGTTTGGAGATTTCGGCCCCTCCAGCACCTGCACCAGTTAGTGATAGTAGTAGTAATAATGCAACAAATGTGAAGAAATGGCGGTATGAACAGCCTACGATGTTCGAGAACTGTAAGATTTTGTCACCTAAGTATAGGGTTCGGTGGACCTTGAGAGAAGATGATAATGTGATTGATATTGGTTTGGAGGCAGTGACTGGGATTCAGAATTATATGGCATTTGGGTGGGCAAATCCTAAGGCTTCTTCAGGGTACATGCTTCTTGCTGATGTTGCTGTTACAGGGTTTACCGAGGAGGGTATGCCCTTTGCGGAGGATTACTATATTACGGACTATAGTGAGTGTTCAGTAGATGAGAATCATGTTGCTCGCGGCGTTTGTCCTGATTCACTGTATAATGGGTCTGATTCAGTGAATGATACACATTTAGTTTATGGCCATCGAAAAGATGGTGTATCTTTCATCCGGTACCAGCGGCCACTAAAAGCAAACGACCCAAAGAATGATGTCCCAGTGAATCAAATGGAGAATGCGACTGTGATTTGGGCATTGGGTAGGATTAAGCCACCAGATTATCTCCGACCTTACTCTCTTCCCCAGAACCATGGGGGCCCTCAGTTTGAGACCTATGGATATTTACTTCTAAATGTTTCAGAGCATATAAACGATTGTATGGGGCCTCTCGATGCAGTGGACAAGGAAGATCAAGATCTTGTCATTGCAGATGCTAATGCGCCTCTTCTTGTTACTTCGGGGACTGCTTTGCATTACCCAAATCCTCCAAACCCCTCTAAGGTTCTCTACATCAACAAGAAAGAAGCTCCGCTGTTGAGAGTGGAGAGAGGTGTTCAAGTTAAGTTTTCTGTGCAAGCTGGGCATGATGTACCCTTTTACATAACATCTGACCCATTAGGTGGAAATGCTACAGAGAGGAATATTTCAGAGACTATATATGCTGGTAGAGTTGAAGTTGAAGGAGTTCCAGCAAGTCCAAAGGAATTAGTTTGGACACCTCACAGGAACACTCCAGATCTTGTTTATTATCAATCAGCGTATGAGCAGAAAATGGGTTGGAAGGTTCAAGTGGTTGATGGGGGATTATCAGACATGTATAACAACAGTGTTGTTTTGGATGACCAGCAAGCTAGTTTCTTTTGGACCTTGTCTGAAAACTCTATTTCTATTGCAGCTCGGGGTGAGAGAAAAAGTGGATATCTTGCTATTGGTTTTGGTAGTGAAATGGTGAATAGTTTTGCTTATGTCGGTTGGTTTGATGGTGATGTGAAAGGTCGGGTTGATACCTATTGGATTGATGGCAGAGGCGCCTCTGATGTCCACCCAACAAAGGAGAATCTAACATATGTGAGATGCAAATCTGAGAATGGTGTCATCACTTTGGAGTTTACTCGTCCCCTTAATCCATCATGCCCCAAGAAGGATGAAAGGCCTGAATGCAAAAACATCATAGATCCAACTACTCCTCTGAAAGTCATCTGGGCAGTGGGTTCTACATGGTCCAGTGACCCTTTGACCGAGAAAAACATGCATTCTGCTCACAGCAGTCGCCCTGTCAGGGTGATGCTGAATCGTGGTTCAGCAGAAGTAGAGCAGGACTTGAGACCGGTGTTAGCTGTCCATGGATTTATGATGTTTCTTGCATGGGGCATTTTGCTTCCTGCTGGGGTACTCACTGCGAGATATCTGAAACATATGAAAGGTGATGGTTGGTACAAAGTCCATGTTTATTTGCAGTATTCAGGGTTGGCAATTGTCCTGCTTGGATTTCTCTTTGCAGTTGCCGAGCTGAAAGGCTTGTTTATGACCTCCTTACACGTGAAGCTTGGGATGGCTGGTGTTGTTTTGGCCTGTTTTCAACCCATTAATGCCTCATTAAGGCCAAAGAAAGCATCCAATGGTGAATCTCCATCTTTGAAAAGAGTAATTTGGGAATACTCTCACGTAATCATTGGCAGATCAGCCATCATGATAGGGATGGCTGCCCTTTTGACAGGAATGAAACATTTAGGAGAAAGGTATGAAGAGGATGTCAGAAGGCTTACGTGGGCTCTGATATGCTGGTTTTTGTTTGGTGGAGTGACCATCCTATATTTGGAGTACCGGGAAAAGCAACATGGTGATAGAAGCTCAGGAAGAGGCAAGTGGGTTCTGGGTAATGTAGAAGATGATTCTGCTGATCTCTTGAGCCCTACTGGCACGTATGCTGAGAAAGAGGCTCATCTATCAGACAGAATGGAAGTTCAGTTGGAGCCCTTGAACAGATAGCTTTTAAGAGACTCACATTTTTTCATGTTTATACAGACTTGTACTCAATTTTGCATTTTTGTCAATTAGATCCAAAGAAAGAAAAAAGAGGAAAATGGCTTTGCGATATAGGACTATAGGTGAAAATAGCGACTTCATTTGGAGTGAAAGGAAATTTTACTTGTCAAATTCTCATGAACCATGATGTATACTAATTTCGATTTTTGTTCTGGATACTTATGTTAAAAAATCACTGGCTCTCTTATATACCTCTTTTCTGGAGTGCAAATTTCACATTGTACAAGTTTTTCAGCGTTTTTTGCTTATCTGTTGCCTGGAGTCTTAACAATCACTTAAGTACTCCAACTGGTACTTAAACATTTCAGCAGCATTTTGTGCTGTTTTGTAGCAGAAGAGGACTTTAAGGCAAGCAGTAAAACATTAACTGATGCAAATGTCTTGAATGTTGTTGAGGTTTGTGTACATTCATTTTCGAGTTTTATATCACAATTGAGCATTTGTGAATGAACTCACTATTTATTGTGCACTTATATTGAGCAAGCATATATCTGAGTGTACGGATGTTTGATTCAAGTAAATGTAATTTTTTTGTTTTGAATGTTCTAAAGGATTTATAAATTGGCAATGATTGGTGATGAGTGTTAAAAACTGGCATTGATGAGTGATTGCCTCTTTGGATATAACCTCCTCTAGGAGATCAATGGAAGCAGAAAAAAGAGAGTATGCTCAACAAGCCTGCTAAGTAGATTAGCCGATTAGGGGATATGTGCACAACTGCATAAGTCACAAAGCTAGATAAGTAGCTCATGTCTTGTACAATGCTTGTTTAACTAGTACTCTGTACTCCATAGAAACAGGGGCGAGTATGAGTTTTAGTTGGAATTCAATCATTGACTTACTAGATACATTCGCGTTGGGTGTCACTTTTTTTTTATACGTAGTTTTTCCTTTTCTTATTCCCGTTTTCTTTCTTGGCCCGACTCGAATGTTTTGAAACACATTTGGGGTTTTAAATTTTGGCTCAACTTTGTAGTAGAATGCCTGGGCACAGTGCACATTATGTTCAATCTTAGGAGGCTTTGGCTATTAGGTATTTACTAATATATTAGTGTTTTTAATCATAATGGATAAAATTACTTCGTAATAAATTAATCAGAATAATGTGATATTATATTAAATCTTGTGTAATTATAATTATCATTAATTAATAACAACGTACCACCGTTGATAAAATTAAAGTATGTAAGATAAAGAGACGCTTGAGGACTTATATAAATAGTAATATTTTAGAACATGTACATGAGATGAGTTATGATAAATGAACCATTGAAAATATTTTCGGAAGGCAAAAATCTAAATGAAATCGGACGATAAAGTTAACATAAAAAAGTAATTAAACATTGACATGAATCCAATATAGCTTCGGAAAAGACCTTCAAAAATTTATCCAATTCAATAAGTTTATACTCTGTGTATCCAATATTCTAGTCCGTATTTTTTACACATCTCCAAGTAACATTGTGAAAGAATAATGTCAAACATTCTCTATCACTTTGGATATCAGAAAATCAATATCCAAATTGTTGGAGTTTGATATCATACAATTTTGAATCAAACAATCAAATCCAAATCAATAATTTCATTTGAGAGTAATAATTTTTGTATAATTGTTACTTATTGTAACTTATTTCCAATATCCACAAAAAAGGAAATAATCATGATTTTTGATTTTGTTTCCAATAATAATTGATTCACAATACTAAACATGATTTCATTCCAAAATTTACATTCTCATGTACCAAAACACCGTTACATTTTACAAACTCATATAAGGCCCTGTTCACTTCACTTTAAAAAAATAATATTTAGTAAAAATAATTTTACTTTAATAAAAATAAGTTCAGTTCAGCAAAAATAATTCCAGTTCAATAAAAATCAGTAAACACAAAGAAAATTTAATTTCAATTCAACAAAAATAATTTCAGTTCAGTAAAAATAATTTCAGTTCAACAAAAAAATTTTAATTAGTAAAATGCAGTTCAGCAAAAATAATTTCACTTCAGCAAAAATAAGGCTAAAATAAAAAAAATAAAAACAATAGAAATAAGATAAAGTTTAAAAGTAAAGTATATACTAGTATATATATATAAATAAAAACATAAAAAAAAATGCAAAGTCTCATTACTGTGTCTTAACCAAAAAATAATCTAAATCCTTAAAAAAAAAAAAAAAAACAAAAAAAAAAAAAAAACCGAAGTATAACTGTTCTTCTTCTGTCTTTATACTCGTCGGAGAAGGCAACTCAACTGAACAACAGCTAAATTTCACTGAAATTTTTCGCCGTCGATTAATTCGTTGACGGCAGTTTGCATTGTTGAATTCGGAGCTACTAAGGTAATTATTTTGTTCTTAATTTAATCATCGTTTAGAATCTCAAAAATTAATTAGTGATATTTTTTATAAGAATTAGGGTTTTGTATTTCGAATTTCGCTAATCGGGCAATTCGTGATTTCTTAGGGTTTTTTTATGTTGTTCGTGCCGAATAAGCTCGAATTTTTTCTGGGGATGTTATTTTGGTTGATTTAGAATCTCTTGATTTGTAGTTCATGTCCCAGATTGCTTTTGCGAATGCATGAAAGCATAATGCTGGAGAAAAGGAGTTGGGATTTTATCTTTTGATTTTTATTTTTTTTATTTTTTGGCGTTGATATTTGATTAATTAAGTGAAAAATTGTTTTTCTGTTAGTAATAATGGAGATTTTTTTAGCATTTTTAGCTGTCTTTCTTTCAGAAGATCTATTTATTTGGGGCTTTTAGGGTTAGGGTTCTATGGTAAGTAAAAGCTTGAAATTTTGGTGCTTTTATTTTTTGGTGGTAACTTGGTTGTATGAATTTGATGGGGAAGTGTGATAATGTAATTTATTTTCTTGCAGAAAATGAGTAGCTTGGTGGAGAGGCTCCGTGTAAGGTCAGAGCGAAGGCCTGTATACAACATCGATGTATCTGATGATGAGGTGGATTTGGCACGTGGAAAATCTGGGAACCCTTCAGAGAAGCCTGAGAGGATAGCTAGAGAAGATACGGTCTGTGACACTTGATGATTCTTTATTTTCTTTGGTATATTGAATTAAAGCACTCTGTTGGTTTTCAGTTTGAAATTGTGTTGTTTACTGTACATTGCTCAAAACTTACGATCATTACTGTGGTATTTGTGGCCCTGCAATAGTACATAGTAGTTTGTCTTTACTGTTCTTAAAGTGATCTCTGCGTAGTTATGTGGATGGACGTGCTGGTGTGCAAAAACCTAACCTTTCTTCGCATCTTTGTACACAAGTTATAAAGTTAAATACATGACACAAGATTAAAACTCAAGGCTTTGTATCAGGAGATTTATGTAGTGCAGGCTTCTTTGTTACTTGATTGTGTGCATTTGATGAGACAAGATGATTATTTGGTCATTAGATGAAGTGATGCTTCTTTGTCCCTCAGATCGCTCTTCAGGGGAAGGGACATGCCCATTTGATATATATTTCAGGTGTATCAATTTTCTTGCTGTATTTTGTTTTTTCTATGCTATTAATTTGGTTTTCAGGTGCGTGATTGCACATAATGTTTGTATAGCCTCCCATATAGATATATGATTTTGTGTGTAGAGCTGTGTTATCTTGGTTTTGATAATGTGATCTGGACTCCATTGTGTTATTGTGTATGGTATGAGGGTTTGGTTAGAATTATGTCATTCTTTGATTGTGGTGTTCTGTTTGTGGGGCATGAACTGAGCCTTTTTGTGACATTTGTTGTAAATGTACTTTGTATTTATTGTATGTCTTCTAATGGTTTGCAGAAAGAAGATTTATGCCAAACATGTGGAGAAAGTGGAAATCTGCTGGAGTGTGAAACTTGTTCTTATGCTTATCATCCCAAGTGCTTAGTTCCAAAACTGAAAGCGCCCTTCCCTGCTGATTGGAAATGTCCCGAATGTGTATGCTTTTGCGTACAATTGAGTTACTTGTATTAAATTTTTAGGGTATCTTTTGGTGAATGGATTATGTGAAATATTATTGGCCTTGTAGGTTAGCCCGCTCAATGACATTGAGAAAATACTGGACTATGAAACGCGCCCTACTGCAGCTGAGGATGGTGATGCCTCCACGTTGGGTTCGAAGCAAATATTTGTCAAGCAGTATCTTGTGAAGTGGAAGGGATATTCCTACTTGCATTGCACATGGTAATCCCACCCCCCCCCCCCCCACCACAAACACACACATACTCATTTGCTGCATCTTGTGTCTGGAAGCCTATCTGATACCCATTTAAGAACTGATATACATATGTTGCAGGGTGCCTGAGAAACAATTTATTGAAGCCTATAAAACCCTTCCTCGTCTGAAGACCAAAGTGAATAACTTTCACCGGCAGATGTCATCAGTTAACAATTCAGAAGATGATTTTGCTGCTGTTCGATCTGAATGGACTACTGTTGATCGGATCCTCGCTTGCAGGTTTATTTTCTGAAAGAATTGTAAATCTAGTGATGAATGTACCTTCATGCTTTTAAGTACTTTAAATATTTTAAACCATTTTGTTCCATTGTTATGGTTGTCTAGGTTTGGTAAGCATCATTGACTTGTGGTGATCTAGGCTTTAGTTTTTATGGAATATTAACATTTTGTTTGTGCCCCATATCATTTTACGAGTTATCTTTTTTGGCATAGATGGTTATTAATAAGAAAAATCTTTGGGCTATTTTTACAGAATCTAATACTAACCTTCAATTCCTTATGTACACCAGACTTCCATAAGTATTTGTATAAAATATACAGCTGTCTGGAAAGTAGATATGTGTGCCTCACCATTCTTCCAGTTATGGTTGTTCACCCTTCCATTGCCTCAATACTACTTCCGTTCTTTTATATTCCTTACTACATACATATATTTAAGAAATCATTACCCTTAAAAAAAGTAGCCCCTTGATTATTAATTGTCAGTTGTAACACACAGGCTCCATACTCAAACTTACACGCGCATGTATATATCAAGCATATGCACAATTTTTTTTCTCCATGCTTATTGGACTTTATTTATTCTTATTAAGAGCTGTACTGTTCACAAATGCTTGGGGAAGGGGTGAAACTATTGCCAAAATCTATCATCCCTTGTTTGTTGGCCTTTCATCTATTACTCTGTATCTTACCTTTCTTGACTAGTTCTTTTAGATGTGCTGTACTAGGTAAAACATTTTGAGGATCTAGGAAATAGGGGTATTGATATTGCACCATCCCGGGCCATCTTTACATTTTCCACCTTTTTTAGGGTAGTGGGATTTAAGAGGATGAAGGTTTGCAGGACTGAATGAGGATGCTTGTTTCGCATTTGTAGAGTGAGGACATGTCAACCTTTTTGTCTGCAAAGAAAGTCCGTTTGTCACCATTTTAAGCTGTCTATTAATGCATGACTTTCTGAAGCTGTTATGATTTATTACATATGTTTCTATATCAATTAAGTACTGAATATTTTGCTTGTTGCCATTTCTGGCTCACTGTTTTTATTCAATAAGGAAATTAGTGTGATTAATAAATTTGTGTCCTGTATGTATTATATGTTAGATCTAATTGTAGCATGTATTTTTCTCTGTAAAACATGATCTTTGTGTCTTGATTTATTAATTTCAAGGTTGTCTACTGATTTTTATATTATTATGTATTTATCATTTTTTGCAGAGGAGATGATGAAAAGGAGTACCTCGTGAAGTGGAAAGAACTGCAGTATGATGAATGTTCTTGGGAGTTTGAGTCTGATATATCTGATTTCAGGCCCGATATTGAAAGATTCAACAAAATACAGTCTAGGCGTCGTAGACATTCTAATAAGCTGAAAAACGTCCACCGTGATTCTGCAGAATCTCATAAGAAACCAAAAGAATTTCAACATTATGAACAGAGTCCTGAATTTCTATCTGGAGGTATATTAAATTTTTCCTTTTAATGTTTATAATTTTTTTTATACTCCTACATTGTTACTTTATTATTTTTTGCAATTTACCCTCTATGTCTTCTGCTTCCTCTATTGAAATAAACTCTAAAGCTTGATTTGCTTAACTTGAAGGCTCACTGCATCCTTATCAACTCGAAGGGCTGAATTTTTTACGCTTCTCATGGTCCAAACAGACGCATGTGATACTTGCTGATGAAATGGGTCTTGGTAATTTATTGTGATTTTGAATGTGTGTGAGTGTTAATTTTTTTTTCTTTTCTTTTTTCTGTTTTTATAGCTTTTGAAGAATTGTGATGACTGCAGGCAAGACTATTCAGAGTATTGCTTTTTTGGCATCTCTTCTTGAAGAAGGAGTTTATCCCCATCTAGTGGTGGCACCACTGTCAACGCTGCGCAATTGGGAACGTGAATTTGCAACTTGGGCACCGCAAATGAATGTTGTATGTATCCTGGAGTTTCAATCTATGGCCCCAGTACAGGGCTTCCTGCCCCTATATTTCCTCTGAGTATTCATTATGCTTATTGATTGCTAATAAATGCAGATTATGTATGTTGGTTCTTCTCAAGCTCGTAGTGTCATACGTGAATATGAATTTTACTATCCAAAAAAGTCTCTCTCAACGAAGCTTAAGAAAAAGAAATCTGGTCAGATTTCCAGTGAAAGCAAACAAGATAGGATTAAATTTGATGTCCTGCTCACGTCATATGAAATGATCAACCTAGATTCTGCATCTCTGAAGCCAATTAAATGGGAGTGTATGGTAATGTCCTTTATTTTTGCAGCAGATCAGCTTTTGAATCCAATCTGATTTATATAAAGGATGCCATCACCAGTAAAGATTCTGATTTGTTTTAAATTGTCTTCAATTTGTTCTGTAGATTGTGGATGAGGGTCACCGCTTAAAAAACAAGGATTCAAAACTATTTCTTCAATTGAAGCAATATCAGAGTAAACATCGTGTGCTCCTAACTGGAACACCTCTTCAGGTTTTGTTATTCTACCCTAGTATTTGGTGTTATAAATCTTAGCTTAGAGTTTACAATTTACTGTCTGTTTAAAATATGCAACCTCATTTTCAATTTCACAAGGTTCACAATTTTTCTAGCTTTTTATGGTTTCACTGTTGATATAATGATATGCTTGATTGAATTCTGATTAGGTGATACGTAGTCTATAGTCTATTTTTATGTAGCTACGCATTGGTATGAAGATTAGGTGACTTTTTCTCTCCCTTAAAAATGTCTGATTGTCTATTACTTGGATTTTAAAAGAAATGTTAGAAAGAAACTTAGTTATTTTTATAGTTTGCCCATTGATATGTTTTGGTCTGGATACTTGTAGCCTCAAAATTTTAATAATATTGTTAGCTTTATCTCTTCAAACCTTTTCCCTCAGATAAATTCATGCAAATCTCAGGATACTTATCATGTAGGAAGATTTATATTGTGACACAAGAATCATGTAGGGAGATGTTATATTGTGATGGAAATTGTACGTTAGATTTGCATCTCCTCTTTATTCACTCTGGATCTTTTCACGAGAATGCAATCTATTGGAGTTTTATGTCAAAATGGAAGTCCTGAATAATTTCTCTCTTTCTCAATTTTTGTAGATCCATTTATGCTTATTAACCTTGGCTGTTAGCTATCGGCATTGTTAAGTTATCAAGTTGCCATGTTATTCTCATGTCTATAGTTTACATATCTTTTTATGTATCATGAAATGCTTAGATGGCTCTATTTAATATAATACATGTACTCCTTTCTTTTTATTATGATGTTCTTAATAACTATGTGCTCTTGTTTCGAGGAAGTGTGAATCTGTGTGAGAAAAAGGTGGATAAAGTTAGATAGGGTGATTAGAAGGATGGGTGGGTGTAAGAAAAAAAAAATGAATGAAGAAAGAGAGAGTGAGCGGAAAGGTAAAAATATCTCGGGGGAAAGGGGGATAAGATGCTAAGATATATTTTCCAAGTTGAAGTTGGTACATTATATTAAAACACCTCAAATTGAAAGCGGGCAATCCCTCTCTCTCTCTCTCTCTCTCTCTCTATATATATATATATATATATATATATATATATATTCTTTTTTTTTTACACTTTGACCGACTCATAGTTTTAGGTTATTTAATTGACTTCAATATAAAAATATATAAGTGGGGTAGTTGGGGTATTAAAAATTATAAGAAAATATAGTGGAGGTAATAGTATATTAAAAATTAAGGAATGTGAGAGGGTAGAAATAAAAAAAATTAAATTAATAGTGGGTATGTGTGTGGACCATGAGAGGAGAGTCACATATAATAATAATAATAAAATGTAGTAGTTTGTGCAACCAACTAGTGTCTCTCACTCACAAATTCAGATTATATTTCAGGAAGAAGGATTTTTTTATTAATCGTAGCTAAAAGCTTGCGTATAAGGTTTAATGGCTTTAGGCCATAACTCTCCAAAGTTCACAATACAAAATAATTTCTGGACAATCCCTCTCTCTCTAAGGCTAGTAATATTTATACTACTCACTTTGCTACATGATGTGGCATAAAGCCTTAATTGCTCAATTTACTACTTCTTGTCTTCTTCCTAAGTTACCACAGTAAAAGGCTAATAAGCCAAGGCTGCCAGCCAACAGCTTTAAGGGACCGTTGCTTGATCTTGTAGTGGAGGTGTGTTGTGATCCTTCCCCTGCTGCTGCCTACTCTGTCGCCTGCTGTATGTCGGGATTGCTGGTGGTGGTTGTGGGTTCATTACAGTTTGCCAAAAATGGAAGTGTAACCCTTAAAAACAAACTGCCGATTATGGAAAGTGTAACACATAAAAAAATGGAGGGAGTACATCATCATAAATTGTAGGGAGTATACAATATCATGGGTTTTATGGTTTATGAATTTCACTTTATGGTTCAATTCCATTTCTGTCTCTGGTCGATCTTTTTCCTTCTTGTCTGCCCTGATTGGATTGTTGTAGTTTCTTGCTACTAATCCACCTCATGATCTTTTGGTGAATTTTCCAGAACAACCTTGATGAGCTGTTCATGTTGATGCACTTTCTTGATGCTGGGAAGGTCAGTCTTTTGATAGGAGCTTTGAGAGTGTCATTTTGTTATCTTTTTTGAGGAGATCATAATTGTTTTCATAGTTCATTTGTATTCGTCTGTGCTCATTATAAATAAACTGCAGTTTGGAAGCTTGGAGGAATTCCAGGAAGAGTTTAAAGATATTAACCAAGAGGAGCAGATTTCACGGCTTCACAAGATGTTGGCTCCTCATCTTCTTCGAAGTATGAGTCATGAACCTTGTTCTGTTGATGCATTGTTAAATATGTGTGATTTTGCCACTTGATTCAGTTTTTTCTGAAATGAAATTGTTTTATTACGGTTATATAGTATTAGTAGTAGTAGAAGTAGTTAATATCTGATCAGCCATCTGGTGTTGCATTTGTGTTCTATTTTTTTGTTGTCATTGATGATGTTGTTCGCTGTTCTTTCATTCGGCTAGCTAATGTCTTCTTTTTTAGAAGATTGTGCTCATCCGGTTCAAAGTGAACCTGCTGTTGGCATCTCATGAACATATTTTTGTTGTTTTTCTTGTCCCTTCCTCTTCCTCCTGCCTCCTTTTTTGCACCACTTCCATCACATCTTCAATTGAGAAGTTGATCTCAATAAATTAATAGAAAGGTTTGATATGGAAATGGAACTCTTAGTTTTAATCTCTTCTTAATCAGTATTCTAAGATATGAATTATTATATACTAAAATCGAAGTGCTTTTATATGAAATTATGTGAAATATGAACTTTTGTTTAAAAATGTGCTTAGTGTAATGTGTAGTTTACTAGTCTTGGCTTCCACAACTAGTTTTATCCTAGCCAGTTAGTGTATATTTTTTTTTTTAAATTTTTTTGTTTTGTTTTGTTTTGTTTTGTTTTCTGAAACTTGGTTTTTTAATTGGTAGTAGTATGTTTAACAATTACCTTAGTTATTTATGTTGCTGCCCCCCTCTCTCTCAACGCAAAAAAAGCCAAATGAAATAGCTGCAGTCTTATTGGTTAAGCTTGAATGGAAGAGAGATTGCTGGGTTCATTAGTCTGTTTGAACTTTGTTAAAATGTGATGGAGAGGCTATATACTAAGTGAAATTTGGTGCTTAACTTTCATCTATCTAATTTTATAGGTCTTGTTTGTAGATTTGATTATGACTTCAATTTTTGGAATGTCCAGGGGTAAAGAAAGATGTATTGAAGGAAATGCCTCCTAAGAAAGAACTCATCTTACGTGTTGAGCTAAGTAGTAAGCAAAAGGAATACTATAAGGCTATTTTGACTCGTAACTATGAGCTTCTAACTCGTAAGGGCGGTGGGCAGGTGAGGCTACTGCTTTGGCAAATCTGTGTTTTAAGACATGAATAGGATCTAATGTTTGAGTGCTCTTGATTTGCCAGATATCTCTTATCAATGTGGTCATGGAATTGCGAAAGTTATGCTGTCATCCTTACATGCTGGAGGGTGTCGAGCCACTAATACCAGATTCAACTGAGTCCTTTAAGTAATTTTTCATATTTTGCCTCCTAGTGAACCCTTGTCTTGTTTTTGGGATCTATTTTTTTCTTTTGGAGTATGGTCTATTCTTTTTGACATCATCTTTGGACTTTGGTTAACAGGCTGACTTTCAACTTTGAAAATTGCTAACTGCCTTTTTGGTACTGTATGACAGACAACTTCTTGAATCTTCTGGAAAACTGCAGTTGTTGGACAAAATGATGGTGAAGCTTAAGGAGCAAGGACACAGAGTTCTTATTTATACTCAATTTCAGAATATGTTGGACATACTTGAAGATTACATGACATACAAGGTTTTGAAATTGTTGCTTTTTATCTTGATTGGCGGTGCCTTTATTTTATCTTATGTGCTGCATAGTTGGGTTTTCATCTTTTCTGCAGATCTTAACCTTTGTTGGATGTTCTAATTCTGCACAGCCACGTTTCATATGACTTCATGTTTTATGCGACCTTGTTTCTTGCTCTTTTAAATGTGTTGATGTGGAAGTCTGTAGCTTTATGTAGTTCTTGAACAGCATTATATTCTCAATATTTTGATTTATGCTCAACAACTTTTCTATTTAAAGCAAACCTATTTTTCCAAGTAGTCTTTTAGCGGTGGTACTTGATTATATTTTTTTTTCTAGAAATGGCAATATGAACGTATTGATGGCAAGGTCAGTGGAGCTGAGAGACAAATTCGCATAGATAGATTCAATGCCAAGAACTCTTCCAGATTTTGCTTCTTGCTATCTACAAGAGCAGGAGGCTTAGGGATAAACCTTGCTACTGCTGACACAGTTATTATCTATGACAGGTGACTTCTAATTTCCGATTATCAGTCTTGTAATGGCCAAATGCTATGGCTGTGTACTTGTGTTTTATAGCATCATTTTGAAACTCATTTAGGTTACTTGAATTGAGACCTAATATAAAAAATGCTTGAAATACATCAAATTCCAACTTTAATGCTGAAATTCTGGCCAATATCTTGAATTCTAGCACTTTTACACCTGCAAGGCTGCGATTTTAGTTGTTGAATAATTAATTATTTGATTTAGTTTCAGATAAGTAGTAAGATGCTGTAACAAAAATAAATTACTAAGTTGTGGTTCTTTTTTTTTTTTTTTTTTTTTTCCAAAAATAAAATAAAATTAAAAGAGATTAACTTGATCTTGTTCTCTGATTCTGCCCGTGACAGATGTATAGGTAAATCTATGATTGAGGATTGGCTGCTCGCTTTATTGGGATAGCTCTCTGTAGTAAGAAAGTCATTAGATTAGGAACATGTTCCAACTTTGGAATTGGTCTTGAAAGATGTTTGTGGATCGGTTAAGACCACAAATTGGCTGAAATTTATAAAATTAACCTGCTGGTTGAGTTGTTCATGGGAATGATTCATTAAGACTTGTCCTTAAAATTAGGGAGTGCTCTATTAAGCATTGCCGTAAATAGGTAGGGATCCTTGTTTTCTATTGCTAAAAACCCGTTAATGCGGGAAAGGATTTCAAAAGATGGCTGGATATAATTTATGTGGTTGGCTAGCTGCTCTGTGACCTATGTTACTCAAAGTTGGATGTTAGTGTTGGATGCGAGTATGTAATCAGGTTCCTGACCTGGTAATTTTATGAAAACTTTGCATGTTCAGTCTACATTGCAGTGTTAAATGTCCATATTCGTGTCAGGTTCGAGCATCTGATACAGGCATTTAAAGTGTAATTTAGAATTAGAGTAACATAGTTTGGGACTTGACTTTTTTGTTGCTTATGTCATGGTATAAAGGAGGGAGAAGGAAAAGGAGGACTTTGAGTTCGGTTTTGACGATTTAGATGGAGATTTAAAGTAATAGTTTGCATGAGTGCCTGGAGATATAAGATTTGGTGTAGCCTGGAAAGGAGTTGGTGTGCAAGGGCCTTTGGACTTGCTGGAGGTAAATGGAGACCTGATGGTAGTAATATTACAATTTTTGCGATGATTATTTCTTTTGTGGTAATTATTTAGCAGTGTAAATTCAGGTAGGACTTTAGGAGTTTCTTCTTCCCACTTAGTCGTGTTTAATATTTGACTTCTTGGGATCATAAATTTTTTGGGATTCTAATACTTTTGTGGCTTCTGATTAGGCTTGTTTGTTCTTTAATACTTTCGCTGTTTCTATTTAGATGACACGTTCAATTTAGGCACACATATCAAGGAGAAGTGAGATAGACATGTAAAATACAATAATACTCCTACTTAACCTCCTTTTTCCTTCCTCCTACTGACCAGCCATATGAGCCACCACCAGCCCACCCTAACTCCACCCCTCCTTCATCTACTAATTCTAGTCCACCACCACCACCACCACCACCACCCAGATGTACTTCTCCGGTACCACCCTCACCTTCGTCACCACCTTCATCACGTTAAACCCGCAAAATTACTCAACCTTGATAAATATCTAAAAATCCAAAAGCATTCACTGCCCCATCACTCCTACTACCTTTAGATCTCAAGTACTAGAAAAAGTAGACGACGATGACGAAAGGTGACAAAAATAATGCTACAATCAAAGTTCTCGTAATTTAAAATAAAAAGGTTGAAACAAAAAAATACCCTATCTACACTTTATTAGTCTGTTATTACTAGTCTCATTGACGGAATCGAAAGAGGGATGACGAGATTGATGGAAACGAGATCTTAATCTAGTGGGTTAAATCTCGTGGCAATGATGAAGGGTTCTGATGTGTTGAAGGCGGAGGGAGGAGAGAGAATGAGGTGACGGATGAGTGATGGTGGTGAGGAATGAGGTACAATTCTACGATGTGGGTGGTATGTTTATTGGGTCAGGTGAGAGAGAGGAGAGAGATTGGTCTAACAATCTAATATGAGCAGGAGAGAGAATAAGAATAACGGTACAATTGATTATTCACCATAGAAAACATGCCTAAAATAGAAACGTGTCAACTTAAAAAAAAAAAACTTCCCAAAAAGAATACCTGTCAACTAAAAAAAAAACGGAGGTAATATTTAGATCTTGCTGGATGTAATATAATTCCCGAGTCAGGTTATGTTTCTTCATGGTTAACGTGTATTTTATCATTAACCATGAGCTGTTTACTACAGCCTCATGTTTCAACCATATTCTGTTAATTTTAATGTTTCATGTTCTGCATTGATGCAGCGATTGGAATCCACATGCTGATTTGCAGGCAATGGCCAGAGCACACAGGCTAGGGCAAACTAATAAGGTTAATTTTCATTTTTTATCCACTTTGGCAGATTTTATCTTTTATTAGAGCTTATATGGGCTGTCCAATGTCTTTTTAGGAATTTACACTATTGCTGCCTAAACCATCTAACGTAGAGTTATTTGATATTTGAACTAAAAGATGTAGCATAATAGCATTTGGAATGATTTTCTCTTGGATTAAGTTTTTTTTTTTTTTTTTTTTTTTTTTCTCTCATTTTTCATTTCTGCAGGTCATGATTTACAGACTCATAACAAGAGGATCAATTGAAGAAAGAATGATGCAGATGACAAAGAAGAAGATGGTATTGGAGCATTTAGTTGTTGGAAAGCTAAAGACACAAAATATCAATCAGGTTTTTCCCTGTCTGAATTGTCAGATTGACACTTAATTGATGCCTTATGCAAAATGCTGTGGAACTACACCAAAGATTATAATCATCTGTGTTTCAAATCTTCTAATCTCTTTAATGTGAGAGATTATACTAAAATATCTTTGCTGTCATGTTAATATTTTTGGTACTGATAGAATCAGCTTGTTGATAAGTCATTCACTTTGGTTAAGTGCTGAAATTATTTGGGAATAAATCTCGAAGGATTGAGAAAGTAGATGTGATCTTGTGGCATATTATAATCAAGTGTAGGCAAGAAATGCATGCCATGTGTTGGGCCTATCCTAGTGACCTATGGCTTGGTTGATTGTGTTGATGTCTGTGGGTTTGTTACACATTGTAATTTGTTTTCAAACAAGATTGGACTTCACTCTCATCGCCAAACGCTGTTTGACCGAACTTGGCTTTGTGTGCTATTTGGGTGGAACTCGATTCATACTTTCATAGATTTATTAAGTCACTGTCTTTGTTTCTTTGTGACAAGCTCAATGGATCACAAGTGCTACCATATCCATTAGGAACTTGGAAAATCAGTGTATTGTACCATTCTAAGTGTATAATTTATCCATTTGCAGCTTGAGCATGATAATATGGCACCAAATATTGTTTTACAACACTCATAGTTAAGCACTTTCTAACTATCAAGCTGAGTGCATCTACAAAGTTGTTTGCCTGTTGCTTCTTTCTGTAGCTTATAATATGTTGCATGCTGGATGAGGCTGGATTCTGTCGGGAGGTAGTAGTAATGGATTGTAAAGGAGGTATAGCAGCAAAGGAACTTGGTTGGCTCATTTTGAACAGTGTATTTTTTTTCCTTTCTTCTTGTAAGTAGATTTGAGAGGTTCTGAGTGTATGCAATAGAGGTAAGATCAAATTTTTTTATCTGTTCAAATACTTCTTATATCAAATGGCCATAATAGATAGTTTTGGGCAACTTATCATGCTCCATGCTGGTTGCCACTGCGACACGTTACATAACTTCCATTATATACACACAGATACCCCACTAGGACAGATGGAGTAGAAGCTGTGGATACAAGCACACCACGACAGGAGTAGGGAGATAAATGTAACTTACTGTCTTACATATCACTATAAGTTTTCAACGCTGTATAGCTAGTGCCAATTATAGACCCGTTTTTACTTCTATTGCAACCAACTGGTAGATGTTGTCAGTGTCACATTTAATGACCTTGAACTTTCAAGTTAACATTTCAAGAGCTTCCTCACTAAAAAATCTTCACATAAATGACTTTAACAGTCTTCAGTCTAATAGACTCCTCTATTTGGAGAAAACTTGGCCTTGAATCTTAGAAACTTTCAAGAGGTGGACTTGTAGTGAGTTCAATATTGCTAAGTCTCTTGTTTTGTATTTTTGGTGACAGCCTTGACATCTTGGCTGACTAGTACATGCACTTCTAGTAATATTTTTCTTGTACTTGCATGAGCTGATGATTTTTTATTCAATTCCATTTAGTGACCTTGGACTTTGCACTCAAATTTGGTCCTTTGACTACTTTCACCCCTTATTTTTGGCCTTGGATGACCCTATGCTGTACTGTAATTGAGTTCATGATTCATCCTTGTTTGTTGTCTGTCAAAGAATATGTAATTAGGCAAGTCAGTCTTTTTAGGCTGCTTTGATTATGAAAATACAAATGCCAGTGCTGATATTTGGTAGTTTTCAGGAAGAGTTGGATGATATCATACGATATGGCTCAAAAGAGCTTTTTGTTGATGAAACTGAAGAGGCAAAGGCCCGCCAGATTCACTATGATGATGCTGCAATAGATAGGTTAGTACATCTGGTTGTCCTTTTTTCTTTAATTTGAAATCTGTATGTTTGGAGCTATAACGTTTATAATTTTTAGATTACTTGATCGTGAGCGCGCTGGAGATGAAGAGACTACTTTAGATGAAGTGGATGACAACGGGTTTCTTAAAGCATTTAAGGTTTAAATTCTGATTTAGTTTCTGACTCAAAGCCTACTTTTCTTTGCTTGACTATTGATATAGCTTGTAACGGCTTGCTAATGGAAAGATAAATTGATGTTTCTTGTTGATTTTAAACCTCGTGCTTTCTGATTCAATGTATTTACCTTTCTTCTTTAGAGGACTGCTTGAAGTACATTTGCCTTTTCTTTTGTCATTTTGTTGTAAGCTTGTCATGTCCCTATATATTTGTTTTCTGCCAAGACTTAATATTCTGTTGCTAGGATTGAACCACAATTTTAGTTTGATGAGGTATGGTCTGAAGTTAACTATTATGTTATTTAGGTGGCAAACTTCAAGTACATAGATGAAGCTGAAGCTGCAGCAAAGGAAGCAGCGGCACAGAAGGCTGCTGCTGAAACCAAAAGCACTGTGAATAGCTCGGAAAGATCCGTTTATTGGGAGAATTTATTAAAAGATAAGTATGAGGTGCACAAAGTTGAGGAATTTAATTCTCTTGGAAAAGGAAAGAGAAGCCGTAAGCAGGTATTACTTGTGACTTCTAAGCTGAAGATAATGGCTATAAAATATAAATGTGCATTAATTGTGAACCTTCTAATGACTTTTGACTGCTTCAATGCCATCATTAGCTCATTATTATATATTTTTCTAATGTTTTTTGAAAATTATCAATCTTGTAATAGACCTTGTTTTGGGTGTACTACACTATTAACTAAAGAATGCTGTCAATCTTTTATCTCAGCAAAAAACTAGTTCTTGTTTAAGGTAGCGAAAATGAATTTTAAAGTGAATGCAGGATTCTTTGTATATGACATTGGAATGTTTTTGGAAATTTTAAACAGATGCCTATGATGATTAACATATTGCATCAGTAGTCCAGATTAATTGGTTTTACCTGGACTTTTTGCCTTTTTGGTTTAGGTTTGCTAATTTTATAAGACAATTTATATGTTAATGACTGGAGTCTTATATACCTGTAATTGGTCTAATGTATTTCTTGGGTATACCTTTGGTTATACTTATTTGTAATTATCCAATGATGAATTAAATTAGCTTTCCCTTTTAAGTATTTGTTAAATAAATTACCTTTTTTATTCTTTTTTGTTTGTGCCATTCAAAATATAGCATTTGAAGACGTGGACTTTGACTCTGATTATTTATCTAATTATAAGAAAAAACATACTCATGTGCAATCGCGTTAGATTCGCCTTCTCTTTGTGCAGTTTAAAAATAACTTTTTATAATTTTCTAGTTGAAGATGTGGACAATTTTTTGCATTTAAAACTGTGCAAAAAACCAGTAAGGCAAATGGGAAAAACAAAAAGGAATGGACTGTCTTTGTTTCAATATTGTAGGCCACATTTGTCTTGTGTTGCATTTTTTCACTTAGTTATCCGTCCATGTATGGTGCTATTATATTAAATAAATTTGGTGGATTATTCGCAAAATTGTGTAAGATTATTAATTTATTGTCTGACATTTGTAGTGATTGTCGTAAACCACCTGAATCACCTATCAGTTTTTTTTCTTTTCTTTTTACTTTTTTTTTGGTAAAGCCACCTCCTAGTTGTTTTTTTTTTTTTTTTTTTTTAATGAAATAATCCCTTTGAAAAATTTGCGGTGCTAATTTTCTAATTTGGCTGTTTCGCTTCAAGTTGGCAAAGCTTAATTTTATTGTTGTTAAGACCAATTTTAACTCCTTTTGCATTTGAAGTTCTTTTCCATAGGCTCTACACGCATGAGCTGATGGCAATATTGTCAATTTAGGTTCACCAAATTACCATAAAAATATTCTTGTTTCGTCAATCTTACAATTTTTAATCTTTTTTGTCCCCCCCCCTCCCCCCCTCTTTATATTGTTATTTTTTTATTTTTTTTTAATTTTTTTTTATATGAAGAAACCTAATTTATACTTTGTAAATAATTCTTTGTATTGTGAGTAAGTGCTAAAATTAGGGTGAGTATACTGTATTAATTGTGAGTTTATCATTTAGGATCTCTTAAATATAAACCAAAGACAAGTCAATAAAATAAAATTAAGCTTACTTTTATTTTTGTATGTGTGTGTGCGTGTGTATGTTTTTTTTTCCCCTTTGGGGGAGGGGGGTTCGATTCTTGTATTTTTGTGGTTGAAGCCATAATTTGATGGTTTGAGTATATGCACAAGATGGGAAGGCTGATATATGCTTTACACTGTGACATTACCCACCTACAGATGGTATCTGTTGAAGATGATGACTTGGCTGGTTTAGAAGATGTTAGTTCTGATGGTGAAGATGACAATTATGAGGCTGAATTAACCGACAGTGAGACAACTTCATCTGGAGTACCTTCTGGCAGAAGGACTTACAAAAAGAGAGCTCGTGGTATGTGATTCCAGTCTTGTGTTTAAAAGGATGAACGAATGTAAGTTAAAGGATATTGATTAGATGAATATCGTTTGAATAATTCTCTGCAGTTGATGGTATGGAAGCTTTTCCGCTGATGGAAGGTGAAGGGAAATCATTTAGAGTGCTTGGTTTTAATCAGAGCCAGAGAGCTGTTTTTGTGCAAGTTCTGATGAGGTTTGCAGTTAGTTCATACATCTCCCTGCAGTAAAATGAAAATTTATTTTTGTGGCCTGATTGACTTCTACTAATCTCTTTTTATATAGATTTGGCTGTGGCGAGTTTGACTGGGTAGAGTTCGTACCACGGTTGAAACAGAAGACTTACGAAGAAATCAAACAGTATGTATTAATACCCTTTTATAGTCTGAAATTTGAGCTATCATCTCACAGAAAGTGAGGTCCACTCCTTTTGGAAGATCATTTTTCTTAACTGACTTATCATCTGATATATGTCTATTTACTTTTATTGTTGAAATGAATCTGGAATTCTCACAGGAGGTTACGGGTAGGTTGTCGATGGGCCTACATTTGTTAGGATATTAATGAGTACCCTATGTGGGAATGCGTTTAATCTTCTTCAAAAAATGGCCAAATTTCTGAAAAGAGAGACAGAGAGTTGAAGAGATAGTGGAGGTCTTGTTGGAATAAATGATTGCAGATTTGCAAATATCTGAAATGGCTTTGATCAGGATAATGCTAACGACATTTAATTGGGAAATGCTGTTTCTGACAAGGCCTCCTGTCATTGGCCACCGTTATAAGCTTCTCAATATTTGTTGTGTCTGTGTGTTACTGCCTCACTTTGTTTCCGTTTATTTACATACATTTAGCTAATTATCTTTACAGCCTATATAAGCATCTTGTTGCCTTTGTCTGTTGCTGAGCTTGTGTTCGCCAGAGCTTCCTTTTTATGGAAAAGATGTCAAGTGGGCCCAGGTCTTCTTTGCCCATGCTTTGTCTTTCCTATGGCTGTCTGGTGAGCTCTGTCTTTCATGCGCTGCCCTAGACAGGAGATGTGTTGCCCTGGTTATTGACCTTGTCAGCGTGTCAGTTATCTCTCCACTTAATCTCTATGTATCTCTTTCGCTTTAGTAGACAAGTGGAGTTTCTAGTTATTGGGATGAAGGCATAACTTCACAGTCTTGAGCCAAAGGGGGAGCCGAATTCTTATTTTGTTTGTTATGTCCTTGCTTGGTCAGATATAGGAAGATAGTCTCAAATTTACCTTTAGATATTAAAAAAGATTCAGATAGATGTGTGATTTACAGTAGTGTTATATGTTGATGAATGTGAAATTGTGACTGGATTGTTAGAATTGAGAAGCAATTAGTAGTTTAGTACTGTGCTTTTGTGTCCCATCACATGCTATGTGAGTGCAGGAGTGGAGTGTCAATGATTATTTATCATTCCTAGCCTGTGGAATTGAATCATTGTCAGCTCCCTTAGAGTATTTTAGTTCAAGCTATTTCATTGAACGTTAAGTCTTTTTGTGTCTGCTTAATTGTCAAGGTCGATCATGACTTTCATATTTCATTTGTGCATTGGCGGACTGCATTGTTGCTAAGTGTTTTTATGGAGGAAAATAGTTGTTCAGAAGCTCAAAGAAAAGACTGTCGTGAGTTCGTGACCCAGATTTCATAAGATAATGTATTTGTTTTTGGCATCTGGAGTTGTGAAGTCTGTGCACCTTCAAAGGATAGGTTGTAATATTGTTTATACAACAAGAGGAAAGGACCCTATTCTTAAACATATCTTTTAAGCTGGGAGGGTTAAGAAAGTGTATGGATTGAGTGGGCTGGGTTTAATCTTGTAATAAAAAGGTTTTAATTTAAGCTGTAATAAAAGATAACGGAGGAAGCACTTTTTTATATTTCCTGTTTAATTTAATTTTGTTGGCAGTTATTTTACTGATGCCACGTTTATCCAGGAAGAAACAAAGGAAATTTCTCATGAAAGTTTTGTTATAGACCTTCTATGTCCTTTGTTAAAATTATTTAATCAAGGGTGCAAGAGATTGTGTGTATTAGTGTATGTTCAACTTCATGGAAGTTTGTAGTTTGTTTTCCTTTTGTTAGTATGATTCCGTTGAATGTGTACTCCTTAACTTTGATAGCTAGCATAAGTGCTTAAGATTTGCGTAACGTTTGGCTTATATGTTCTGTTAATCTATTGTTTATTTTCTTTTCGTTTCCAGTTTTAATGTCTATTTGAAAAAAATTATGATTACTGGTGTATTGTTTTCTTTGTATTTTCTTTGTACACAGATATGGGGCACTTTTCTTGTCTCATCTCTCTGAGGATATCACGGATTCACCAAACTTTTCAGGTTATTTGCTTCTGCTTTTCTCCATGCATGCGTGAATTTCGGATGTCTTTTAAGAAAATAATATTACTTCCTTTTGTCAGGAATTTACATAACTACTATTCGGCCTTTTTCATCGAGACAATTTGATTTTGGATTGGTCAGTTTCAATTTGCTGAACCCCAATGTTTTGTTTATGCTGATCACAGATGGTGTTCCAAAGGAAGGGCTTAGAGTTCAAGATGTTCTCGTCAGAATTTCAACCCTGATCATGATTAGGGATAAGGTACATGAGATGGCACAAATTTTCTGTTGTGTCTATTTTGATATGCTATGTGCAGAATCCTTATAGGGAAACAAAACGTGAAATATTTGACAAAGAATGGTTATCGTTCTATCATTATAGTGAAGCTACGTGAATTCTGTGAATCATATGAAAATAGCTTCTGCAACTTATACTATGCCAGTCTCTTATTCATGATAAGTCATTTGCTTTACATGTGGTTATTTGAGCCTCTATTTTTGACAATATTGGGCATAGATATCAGCAGTTTCACTCTTTTTCAGTCATGATATGCTGCCAGTATTCTTGATTAACATAATTGTTTTAGCTTCTTAAGTTGATCTGGGTGGGATGATATCCATTATCCCTCATGCCAGATGCTATCTTTTGGTACACAACAGTATACAACCTTATTATTAATGTTCTAAATCTTGATTCATTTTCTGTTTATTGAGCTTGTCTATCCTGAATTATCATACTAAAATCATTTTTTACTGCTTTGTTTTTGTTAATTCCTTTTACTAACCATTTTGCACTACCCAACAGGTGAAATCTGCTTCAGGAAGCCCTGGTGATCCCCTGTTTGCAGATGATATACTTTTGCGATATCCAACTTTAAAGGGTGGAAGGGTCTGGAAGAGAGAGCATGACCTTATATTATTGCAAGCAGTGTTGAAGTAAGTTCTACTCTTTTACTTTGAGCATTAAAAAATTTATCATTTTAGTTGAATACTCTACATGGAATATTGACCTTTCACCC
This sequence comes from Chenopodium quinoa, assembly GCF_001683475.1. NCBI lineage: Eukaryota > Viridiplantae > Streptophyta > Magnoliopsida > Caryophyllales > Amaranthaceae > Chenopodium > Chenopodium quinoa. Next base: position 1,219,191 of record NW_018742410.1, on the reverse strand, counting down.
TTAATATGAGAAGTATTAAGTATAGCTTCTTTAGACGTGCAATGACCACTTGGACTTTAGCCCAACCCCTGCCGCGTCTACCTCATCCTTGACCATAGCCACTGGCACCCACTCTACAAAGCCTATTTTTCTTATATTTTCCTTTTTGGAGGGGTTTTGGGCCCATATTAGGTCATAGATTTCATGCCATAGTGCAAATTTAGTTCAGGTATAATTTGGCATGATATATTGAGTTCTTAAAACCTGATCTGATTGGAGAAACTAATTTTGGCACACCCCAATAAAGGAAAAGTAAACCTTAATGAGCCTGACCATATGTGACCCAATAAATTGGAAACCTAAACTCAGATGACATCCGAATTGGAGAAAAACTGTAAACCTTACAAAGACCTTGGAATTTGAGACCAATCCGCATCCAAATGAACAAAACCTGATAACGTGATCTAATCTGATTTGTTATTGACCCAAGCTTAAATAACCCGAAATCATCCAATAGCAATACTAATTCCTAACTGCCATGCTGAGCGATAACTGATTATGCTCTTGAAAGACCCGAGTTGGCCTGACTTCAATTAATACTACCTCGGTACCTACTAAATAGTTGCACCATTTCTTTTTTAAAGATAAAACTTTATAATCTTCTACCATAATTGTTCACTAGTCCTCCCTCTGTTCTTTTTTGTTCTACTTGCTTTCCATCTTAGTCCTTTTTTTTGTTTTACCTACTTTGCTTTATTCTATTTTTGGATTACCCCTTGTACTATTTTACCCCATCAACCCCACAATAACTACAACTTTCCACACACTCTTTTACTTTAATTACTTTTTTCTTACTCAAACCCACCTTTTTACATTCTCTTATTTTATCTTACGCCCTCTCACCTTTTTCAGTATTTTCTTAATTTGTGTATCTATTGTAATTAAGTAGAACATAGAAGAACAGAGGGAGTATGTTAAAGAAAAAATAGTCGAGTTGGATCTTTTTTAATGGTCTTAATGTGTATTTTCAATATACTACCTCCGTTTCTTATTATGTGCAACAAAGAAATATCTTATATTTTACAAATAATACCCCTTTGTTGCACATAATAAGAAACGGAGGTAGTATTAACTTTTTCTAATTTTAACCAATGCACAATCCCAAGATTTTTAAGGTCAAACCAGTGCAATGGATACTGTGTAAGAAAACGAATGATGCAAGGTAGTATTAACTAGAAAATGTCTTGGATTGGGTATAACTCAACCCAAATGCTGAACAATCTCATAAAATGATCCAAATTAACCTGAGTTAGCCTGATCCAAATCTGAAGTGGTTGAATGAAAAAACCCGAGATGACTTATTTGAATATGATTTGAGCAATCACCTGATTAGAAATAGAAAATCTGAGATGACCCGATTCACACACAACCCAAAATAACCTGGCCTGAACTTGGACTCGCCAGATTAACTCCGAATTTCCCAGTATCAAATTCAATTTGATAAATTGGCTTGACTTGAACACCTGAATTGACAGCTCTAGTCTCATCAATTTAATTATAAGGAAGCTAAAGTGAATTCCCTCAAAAAAAATAGAAAATAAGAAAAAAAGTTAAAGTTAATTTGGAAACTACATAACTGCAAAATTGTTGCTCTTGGTCAAAGAAATTTGTACTCTCTTTCTGAATATTATAGCTCCTCATTCCATTGTGGT